>NW_027098763.1:0-332408 GCF_037042795.1 Molothrus aeneus
GGGTCTGCAAAGAGTTTGGCAAGAATGAAAGGTAGTTGTCCAAAACTCGTTCTTTTCCAATAGAATAACCATGGAAAAGGCAGGAGAGTGGTAAAGTACTGTTTTCTCTAAGTCTGAAGGCTGCCCACACTGCCTGTGTGCTGCAGCTTGCATCTTCGCCTTTGGGAAGCTGCCGCTCGCCGATTCTCCCGGAGGCGAAGAAGCGGCTTCTTCGCACACAGAGCATTGTGGCGAGCGCAGGGAGCTCCTGAGAGCGGTTTGTGCCGAAAGAAGCCCGGGACCGGCACTTAGCTTCGGAGAGCTGCGTATCCGCGTCTTCTGCGTGTCTTGCCGCTCTACACTCAGCAAAAAGCTTTTCCACCATATCTTGCAAGGAGAAACTCTGCCAGGAAAGAAAACATCCAAAATCTTCTTCTAAAGCTTGCACGGGGGTCTGCAAAGAGTTTGGCAAGAATGAAAGGTAGTTGTCCAAAACTCGTTCTTTTCCAATAGAATAACCATGGAAAAGGCAGGAGAGTGGTAAAGTACTGTTTTCTCTAAGTCTGAAGGCTGCCCACACTGTGCCTGTGTGCTGCAGCTTGCATCTTCGCCTTTGGCAAGCTGCCGCTCGCCGATTCTCCCGGAGGCGAAGAAGCGGCTTCTTCGCACACAGAGCATTGTGGCGAGCGCAGGGAGCTCCTGAGAGCGGTTTGTGCCGAAAGAAGCCCGGGACCGGCACTTAGCTTCGGAGAGCTGCGTATCTGCGTCTTCTGCGTGTCTTGCCGCTCTACACTCAGCCAAAAGCTTTTCCACCATATCTTGCAAGGAGAAACTCTGCCAGGAAAGAAAACATCCAAAATCTTGTTCTAAAGCTTGCACGGGGGTCTGCAAAGAGTTTGGCAAGAATGAAAGGTAGTTGTCCAAAACTCGTTCTTTTCCAATAGAATAACCATGGAAAAGGCAGGAGAGTGGTAAAGTACTGTTTTCTCTAAGTCTGAATGCTGCCCACACTGTGCCTGTGTGCTGCAGCTTGCATCTTCGCCTTTGGGAAGCTGCCGCTCGCCGATTCTCCCGGAGGCGAAGAAGCGGCTTCTTCGCACACAGAGCATTGTGGCGAGCGCAGGGAGCTCCTGAGAGCGGTTTGTGCCGAAAGAAGCCCGGGACCGGCACTTAGCTTCGGAGAGCTGCGTATCCGCGTCTTCTGCGTGTCTTGCCGCTCTACACTCAGCAAAAAGCTTTTCCACCATATCTTGCAAGGAGAAACTCTGCCAGGAAAGAAAACATCCAAAATCTTGTTCTAAAGCTTGCACGGGGGTCTGCAAAGAGTTTGGCAAGAATGAAAGGTAGTTGTCCAAAACTCGTTCTTTTCCAATAGAATAACCATGGAAAAGGCAGGAGAGTGGTAAAGTACTGTTTTCTCTAAGTCTGAAGGCTGCCCACACTGTGCCTGTGTGCTGCAGCTTGCATCTTCGCCTTTGGGAAGCTGCCGCTCGCCGATTCTCCCGGAGGCGAAGAAGCGGCTTCTTCGCACACAGAGCATTGTGGCGAGCGCAGGGAGCTCCTGAGAGCGGTTTGTGCCGAAAGAAGCCCGGGACCGGCACTTAGCTTCGGAGAGCTGCGTATCTGCGTCTTCTGCGTGTCTTGCCGCTCTACACTCAGCAAAAAGCTTTTCCACCATATCTTGCAAGGAGAAACTCTGCCAGGAAAGAAAACATCCAAAATCTTGTTCTAAAGCTTGCACGGAGGTCTGCAAAGAGTTTGGCAAGAATGAAAGGTAGTTGTCCAAAACTCGTTCTTTTCCAATAGAATAACCATGGAAAAGGCAGGAGAGTGGTAAAGTACTGTTTTCTCTAAGTCTGAAGGCTGCCCACACTGTGCCTGTGTGCTGCAGCTTGCATCTTCGCCTTTGGGAAGCTGCCGCTCGCCGATTCTCCCGCAGGCGAAGAAGCGGCTTCTTCGCACACAGAGCATTGTGGCGAGCGCAGGGAGCTCCTGAGAGCGGTTTGTGCCGAAAGAAGCCCGGGACCGGCACTTAGGTTCGGAGAGCTGCGTATCTGCGTCTTCTGCGTGTCTTGCCGCTCTACACTCAGCCAAAAGCTTTTCCACCATATCTTGCAAGGAGAAACTCTGCCAGGAAAGAAAACATCCAAAATCTTGTTCTAAAGCTTGCACGGAGGTCTGCAAAGAGTTTGGCAAGAATGAAAGGTAGTTGTCCAAAACTCGTTCTTTTCCAATAGAATAACCATGGAAAAGGCAGGAGAGTGGTAAAGTACTGTTTTCTCTAAGTCTGAAGGCTGCCCACACTGTGCCTGTGTGCTGCAGCTTGCATCTTCGCCTTTGGCAAGCTGCCGCTCGCCGATTCTCCCGGAGGCGAAGAAGCGGCTTCTTCGCACACAGAGCATTGTGGCGAGCGCAGGGAGCTCCTGAGAGCGGTTTGTGCCGAAAGAAGCCCGGGACCGGCACTTAGCTTCGGAGAGCTGCGTATCTGCGTCTTCTGCGTGTCTTGCCGCTCTACACTCAGCCAAAAGCTTTTCCACCATATCTTGCAAGGAGAAACTCTGCCAGGAAAGAAAACATCCAAAATCTTGTTCTAAAGCTTGCACGGGGGTCTGCAAAGAGTTTGGCAAGAATGAAAGGTAGTTGTCCAAAACTCGTTCTTTTCCAATAGAATAACCATGGAAAAGGCAGGAGAGTGGTAAAGTACTGTTTTCTCTAAGTCTGAAGGCTGCCCACACTGTGCCTGTGTGCTGCAGCTTGCATCTTCGCCTTTGGGAAGCTGCCGCTCGCCGATTCTCCCGGAGGCGAAGAAGCGGCTTCTTCGCACACAGAGCATTGTGGCGAGCGCAGGGAGCTCCTGAGAGCGGTTTGTGCCGAAAGAAGCCCGGGACCGGCACTTAGCTTCGGAGAGCTGCGTATCTGCGTCTTCTGCGTGTCTTGCCGCTCTACACTCAGCAAAAAGCTTTTCCAGCATATCTTGCAAGGAGAAACTCTGCCAGGAAAGAAAACATCCAAAATCTTGTTCTAAAGCTTGCACGGGGGTCTGCAAAGAGTTTGGCAAGAATGAAAGGTAGTTGTCCAAAACTCGTTCTTTTCCAATAGAATAACCATGGAAAAGGCAGGAGAGTGGTAAAGTACTGTTTTCTCTAAGTCTGAAGGCTGCCCACACTGTGCCTGTGTGCTGCAGCTTGCATCTTCGCCTTTGGGAAGCTGCCGCTCGCCGATTCTCCCGCAGGCGAAGAAGCGGCTTCTTCGCACACAGAGCATTGTGGCGAGCGCAGGGAGCTCCTGAGAGCGGTTTGTGCCGAAAGAAGCCCGGGACCGGCACTTAGCTTCGGAGAGCTGCGTATCTGCGTCTTCTGCGTGTCTTGCCGCTCTACACTCAGCAAAAAGCTTTTCCACCATATCTTGCAAGGAGAAACTCTGCCAGGAAAGAAAACATCCAAAATCTTGTTCTAAAGCTTGCACGGGGGTCTGCAAAGAGTTTGGCAAGAATGAAAGGTAGTTGTCCAAAACTCGTTCTTTTCCAATAGAATAACCATGGAAAAGGCAGGAGAGTGGTAAAGTACTGTTTTCTCTAAGTCTGAAGGCTGCCCACACTGTGCCTGCGTGCTGCAGCTTGCATCTTCGCCTTTGGCAAGCTGCCGCTCGCCGATTCTCCCGGAGGCGAAGAAGCGGCTTCTTCGCACACAGAGCATTGTGGCGAGCGCAGGGAGCTCCTGAGAGCGGTTTGTGCCGAAAGAAGCCCGGGACCGGCACTTAGCTTCGGAGAGCTGCGTATCTGCGTCTTCTGCGTGTCTTGCCGCTCTACACTCAGCCAAAAGCTTTTCCACCATATCTTGCAAGGAGAAACTCTGCCAGGAAAGAAAACATCCAAAATCTTGTTCTAAAGCTTGCACGGGGGTCTGCAAAGAGTTTGGCAAGAATGAAAGGTAGTTGTCCAAAACTCGTTCTTTTCCAATAGAATAACCATGGAAAAGGCAGGAGAGTGGTAAAGTACTGTTTTCTCTAAGTCTGAAGGCTGCCCACACTGTGCCTGTGTGCTGCAGCTTGCATCTTCGCCTTTGGGAAGCTGCCGCTCGCCGATTCTCCCGCAGGCGAAGAAGCGGCTTCTTCGCACACAGAGCATTGTGGCGAGCGCAGGGAGCTCCTGAGAGCGGTTTGTGCCGAAAGAAGCCCGGGACCGGCACTTAGCTTCGGAGAGCTGCGTATCTGCGTCTTCTGCGTGTCTTGCCGCTCTACACTCAGCAAAAAGCTTTTCCACCATATCTTGCAAGGAGAAACTCTGCCAGGAAAGAAAACATCCAAAATCTTGTTCTAAAGCTTGCACGGGGGTCTGCAAAGAGTTTGGCAAGAATGAAAGGTAGTTGTCCAAAACTCGTTCTTTTCCAATAGAATAACCATGGAAAAGGCAGGAGAGTGGTAAAGTACTGTTTTCTCTAAGTCTGAAGGCTGCCCACACTGTGCCTGTGTGCTGCAGCTTGCATCTTCGCCTTTGGCAAGCTGCCGCTCGCCGATTCTCCCGCAGGCGAAGAAGCGGCTTCTTCGCACACAGAGCATTGTGGCGAGCGCAGGGAGCTCCTGAGAGCGGTTTGTGCCGAAAGAAGCCCGGGACCGGCACTTAGCTTCGGAGAGCTGCGTATCCGCGTCTTCTGCGTGTCTTGCCGCTCTACACTCAGCAAAAAGCTTTTCCACCATATCTTGCAAGGAGAAACTCTGCCAGGAAAGAAAACATCCAAAAACTTGTTCTAAAGCTTGCACGGGGGTCTGCAAAGAGTTTGGCAAGAATGAAAGGTAGTTGTCCAAAACTCGTTCTTTTCCAATAGAATAACCATGGAAAAGGCAGGAGAGTGGTAAAGTACTGTTTTCTCTAAGTCTGAATGCTGCCCACACTGTACCTGTGTGCTGAAGCTTGCATCTTCGCCTTTGGGAAGCTGCCGCTCGCCGATTCTCCCGCAGGCGAAGAAGCGGCTTCTTCGCACACAGAGCATTGTGGCGAGCGCAGGGAGCTCCTGAGAGCGGTTTGTGCCGAAAGAAGCCCGGGACCGGCACTTAGCTTCGGAGAGCTGCGTATCTGCGTCTTCTGCGTGTCTTGCCGCTCTACACTCAGCAAAAAGCTTTTCCACCATATCTTGCAAGGAGAAACTCTGCCAGGAAAGAAAACATCCAAAATCTTGTTCTAAAGCTTGCACGGGGGTCTGCAAAGAGTTTGGCAAGAATGAAAGGTAGTTGTCCAAAACTCGTTCTTTTCCAATAGAATAACCATGGAAAAGGCAGGAGAGTGGTAAAGTACTGTTTTCTCTAAGTCTGAAGGCTGCCCACACTGTGCCTGTGTGCCGCAGCTTGCATCTTCGCCTTTGGGAAGCTGCCGCTCGCCGATTCTCCCGCAGGCGAAGAAGCGGCTTCTTCGCACACAGAGCATTGTGGCGAGCGCAGGGAGCTCCTGAGAGCGGTTTGTGCCGAAAGAAGCCCGGGACCGGCACTTAGCTTCGGAGAGCTGCGTATCTGCGTCTTCTGTGTGTCTTGCCGCTCTACACTCAGCAAAAAGCTTTTCCACCATATCTTGCAAGGAGAAACTCTGCCAGGAAAGAAAACATCCAAAATCTTGTTCTAAAGCTTGCACGGGGGTCTGCAAAGAGTTTGGCAAGAATGAAAGGTAGTTGTCCAAAACTCGTTCTTTTCCAATAGAATAACCATGGATAAGGCAGGAGAGTGGTAAAGTACTGTTTTCTCTAAGTCTGAATGCTGCCCACACTGTGCCTGTGTGCTGCAGCTTGCATCTTCGCCTTTGGGAAGCTGCCGCTCGCCGATTCTCCCGGAGGCGAAGAAGCGGCTTCTTCGCACACAGAGCATTGTGGCGAGCGCAGGGAGCTCCTGAGAGCGGTTTGTGCCGAAAGAAGCCCGGGACCGGCACTTAGCTTCGGAGAGCTGCGTATCTGCGTCTTCTGCGTGTCTTGCCGCTCTACACTCAGCAAAAAGCTTTTCCACCATATCTTGCAAGGAGAAACTCTGCCAGGAAAGAAAACATCCAAAATCTTGTTCTAAAGCTTGCACGGGGGTCTGCAAAGAGTTTGGCAAGAATGAAAGGTAGTTGTCCAAAACTCGTTCTTTTCCAATAGAATAACCATGGAAAAGGCAGGAGAGTGGTAAAGTACTGTTTTCTCTAAGTCTGAAGGCTGCCCACACTGTGCCTGCGTGCTGCAGCTTGCATCTTCGCCTTTGGGAAGCTGCCGCTCGCCGATTCTCCCGGAGGCGAAGAAGCGGCTTCTTCGCACACAGAGCATTGTGGCGAGCGCAGGGAGCTCCTGAGAGCGGTTTGTGCCGAAAGAAGCCCGGGACCGGCACTTAGCTTCGGAGAGCTGCGTATCTGCGTCTTCTGCGTGTCTTGCCGCTCTACACTCAGCCAAAAGCTTTTCCACCATATCTTGCAAGGAGAAACTCTGCCAGGAAAGAAAACATCCAAAATCTTGTTCTAAAGCTTGCACGGGGGTCTGCAAAGAGTTTGGCAAGAATGAAAGGTAGTTGTCCAAAACTCGTTCTTTTCCAATAGAATAACCATGGAAAAGGCAGGAGAGTGGTAAAGTACTGTTTTCTCTAAGTCTGAAGGCTGCCCACACTGTGCCTGTGTGCCGCAGCTTGCATCTTCGCCTTTGGGAAGCTGCCGCTCGCCGATTCTCCCGCAGGCGAAGAAGCGGCTTCTTCGCACACAGAGCATTGTGGCGAGCGCAGGGAGCTCCTGAGAGCGGTTTGTGCCGAAAGAAGCCCGGGACCGGCACTTAGCTTCGGAGAGCTGCGTATCTGCGTCTTCTGCGTGTCTTGCCGCTCTACACTCAGCAAAAAGCTTTTCCACCATATCTTGCAAGGAGAAACTCTGCCAGGAAAGAAAACATCCAAAATCTGGTTCTAAAGCTTGCACGGGGGTCTGCAAAGAGTTTGGCAAGAATGAAAGGTAGTTGTCCAAAACTCGTTCTTTTCCAATAGAATAACCATGGAAAAAGCAGGAGAGTGGTAAAGTACTGTTTTCTCTAAGTCTGAAGGCTGCCCACACTGTGCCTGTGTGCTGCAGCTTGCATCTTCGCCTTTGCGAAGCTGCCGCTCGCCGATTCTCCCGGAGGCGAAGAAGCGGCTTCTTCGCACACAGAGCATTGTGGCGAGCGCAGGGAGCTCCTGAGAGCGGTTTGTGCCGAAAGAAGCCCGGGACCGGCACTTAGCTTCGGAGAGCTGCGTATCTGCGTCTTCTGCGTGTCTTGCCGCTCTACACTCAGCCAAAAGCTTTTCCACCATATCTTGCAAGGAGAAACTCTGCCAGGAAAGAAAACATCCAAAATCTTGTTCTAAAGCTTGCACGGAGGTCTGCAAAGAGTTTGGCAAGAATGAAAGGTAGTTGTCCAAAACTCGTTCTTTTCCAATAGAATAACCATGGATAAGGCAGGAGAGTGGTAAAGTACTGTTTTCTCTAAGTCTGAAGGCTGCCCACACTGTGCCTGTGTGCTGCAGCTTGCATCTTCGCCTTTGGGAAGCTGCCGCTCGCCGATTCTCCCGGAGGCGAAGAAGCGGCTTCTTCGCACACAGAGCATTGTGGCGAGCGCAGGGAGCTCCTGAGAGCGGTTTGTGCCGAAAGAAGCCCGGGACCGGCACTTAGCTTCGGAGAGCTGCGTATCTGCGTCTTCTGCGTGTCTTGCCGCTCTACACTCAGCAAAAAGCTTTTCCACCATATCTTGCAAGGAGAAACTCTGCCAGGAAAGAAAACATCCAAAATCTTGTTCTAAAGCTTGCACGGGGGTCTGCAAAGAGTTTGGCAAGAATGAAAGGTAGTTGTCCAAAACTCGTTCTTTTCCAATAGAATAACCATGGAAAAGGCAGGAGAGTGGTAAAGTACTGTTTTCTCTAAGTCTGAATGCTGCCCACACTGTGCCTGCGTGCTGCAGCTTGCATCTTCGCCTTTGGGAAGCTGCCGCTCGCCGATTCTCCCGCAGGCGAAGAAGCGGCTTCTTCGCACACAGAGCATTGTGGCGAGCGCAGGGAGCTCCTGAGAGCGGTTTGTGCCGAAAGAAGCCCGGGACCGGCACTTAGCTTCGGAGAGCTGCGTATCTGCGTCTTCTGCGTGTCTTGCCGCTCTACACTCAGCCAAAAGCTTTTCCACCATATCTTGCAAGGAGAAACTCTGCCAGGAAAGAAAACATCCAAAATCTTGTTCTAAAGCTTGCACGGGGGTCTGCAAAGAGTTTGGCAAGAATGAAAGGTAGTTGTCCAAAACTCGTTCTTTTCCAATAGAATAACCATGGAAAAGGCAGGAGAGTGGTAAAGTACTGTTTTCTCTAAGTCTGAAGGCTGCCCACACTGTGCCTGTGTGCTGCAGCTTGCATCTTCGCCTTTGGGAAGCTGCCGCTCGCCGATTCTCCCGGAGGCGAAGAAGCGGCTTCTTCGCACACAGAGCATTGTGGCGAGCGCAGGGAGCTCCTGAGAGCGGTTTGTGCCGAAAGAAGCCCGGGACCGGCACTTAGCTTCGGAGAGCTGCGTATCTGCGTCTTCTGCGTGTCTTGCCGCTCTACACTCAGCCAAAAGCTTTTCCACCATATCTTGCAAGGAGAAACTCTGCCAGGAAAGAAAACATCCAAAATCTTGTTCTAAAGCTTGCACGGGGGTCTGCAAAGAGTTTGGCAAGAATGAAAGGTAGTTGTCCAAAACTCGTTCTTTTCCAATAGAATAACCATGGAAAAGGCAGGAGAGTGGTAAAGTACTGTTTTCTCTAAGTCTGAAGGCTGCCCACACTGTGCCTGTGTGCTGCAGCTTGCATCTTCGCCTTTGGGAAGCTGCCGCTCGCCGATTCTCCCGGAGGCGAAGAAGCGGCTTCTTCGCACACAGAGCATTGTGGCGAGCGCAGGGAGCTCCTGAGAGCGGTTTGTGCCGAAAGAAGCCCGGGACCGGCACTTAGCTTCGGAGAGCTGCGTATCTGCGTCTTCTGCGTGTCTTGCCGCTCTATACTCAGCAAAAAGCTTTTCCACCATATCTTGCAAGGAGAAACTCTGCCAGGAAAGAAAACATCCAAAATCTTGTTCTAAAGCTTGCACGGGGGTCTGCAAAGAGTTTGGCAAGAATGAAAGGTAGTTGTCCAAAACTCGTTCTTTTCCAATAGAATAACCATGGAAAAGGCAGGAGAGTGGTAAAGTACTGTTTTCTCTAAGTCTGAAGGCTGCCCACACTGTGCCTGTGTGCTGCAGCTTGCATCTTCGCCTTTGGCGAGCTGCCGCTCGCCGATTCTCCCGGAGGCGAAGAAGCGGCTTCTTCGCACACAGAGCATTGTGGCGAGCGCAGGGAGCTCCTGAGAGCGGTTTGTGCCGAAAGAAGCCCGGGACCGGCACTTAGCTTCGGAGAGCTGCGTATCCGCGTCTTCTGCGTGTCTTGCCGCTCTACACTCAGCAAAAAGCTTTTCCACCATATCTTGCAAGGAGAAACTCTGCCAGGAAAGAAAACATCCAAAATCTTGTTCTAAAGCTTGCACGGGGGTGTGCAAAGAGTTTGGCAAGAATGAAAGGTAGTTGTCCAAAACTCGTTCTTTTCCAATAGAATAACCATGGAAAAGGCAGGAGAGTGGTAAAGTACTGTTTTCTCTAAGTCTGAAGGCTGCCCACACTGTGCCTGTGTGCTGCAGCTTGCATCTTCGCCTTTGGGAAGCTGCCGCTCGCCGATTCTCCCGCAGGCGAAGAAGCGGCTTCTTCGCACACAGAGCATTGTGGCGAGCGCAGGGAGCTCCTGAGAGCGGTTTGTGCCGAAAGAAGCCCGGGACCGGCACTTAGCTTCGGAGAGCTGCGTATCTGCGTCTTCTGCGTGTCTTGCCGCTCTACACTCAGCAAAAAGCTTTTCCACCATATCTTGCAAGGAGAAACTCTGCCAGGAAAGAAAACATCCAAAATCTTGTTCTAAAGCTTGCACGGAGGTCTGCAAAGAGTTTGGCAAGAATGAAAGGTAGTTGTCCAAAACTCGTTCTTTTCCAATAGAATAACCATGGAAAAGGCAGGAGAGTGGTAAAGTACTGTTTTCTCTAAGTCTGAATGCTGCCCACACTGTGCCTGCGTGCTGCAGCTTGCATCTTCGCCTTTGGGAAGCTGCCGCTCGCCGATTCTCCCGGAGGCGAAGAAGCGGCTTCTTCGCACACAGAGCATTGTGGCGAGCGCAGGGAGCTCCTGAGAGCGGTTTGTGCCGAAAGAAGCCCGGGACCGGCACTTAGCTTCGGAGAGCTGCGTATCTGCGTCTTCTGCGTGTCTTGCCGCTCTACACTCAGCCAAAAGCTTTTCCACCATATCTTGCAAGGAGAAACTCTGCCAGGAAAGAAAACATCCAAAATCTTGTTCTAAAGCTTGCACGGGGGTCTGCAAAGAGTTTGGCAAGAATGAAAGGTAGTTGTCCAAAACTCGTTCTTTTCCAATAGAATAACCATGGAAAAGGCAGGAGAGTGGTAAAGTACTGTTTTCTCTAAGTCTGAAGGCTGCCCATACTGTGCCTGTGTGCTGCAGCTTGCATCTTCGCCTTTGGGAAGCTGCCGCTCGCCGATTCTCCCGCAGGCGAAGAAGCGGCTTCTTCGCACACAGAGCATTGTGGCGAGCGCAGGGAGCTCCTGAGAGCGGTTTGTGCCGAAAGAAGCCCGGGACCGGCACTTAGCTTCGGAGAGCTGCGTATCTGCGTCTTCTGCGTGTCTTGCCGCTCTACACTCAGCAAAAAGCTTTTCCACCATATCTTGCAAGGAGAAACTCTGCCAGGAAAGAAAACATCCAAAATCTTGTTCTAAAGCTTGCACGGGGGTCTGCAAAGAGTTTGGCAAGAATGAAAGGTAGTTGTCCAAAACTCGTTCTTTTCCAATAGAATAACCATGGAAAAGGCAGGAGAGTGGTAAAGTACTGTTTTCTCTAAGTCTGAAGGCTGCCCACACTGTGCCTGCGTGCTGCAGCTTGCATCTTCGCCTTTGGGAAGCTGCCGCTCGCCGATTCTCCCGCAGGCGAAGAAGCGGCTTCTTCGCACACAGAGCATTGTGGCGAGCGCAGGGAGCTCCTGAGAGCGGTTTGTGCCGAAAGAAGCCCGGGACCGGCACTTAGCTTCGGAGAGCTGCGTATCTGCGTCTTCTGCGTGTCTTGCCGCTCTACACTCAGCCAAAAGCTTTTCCACCATATCTTGCAAGGAGAAACTCTGCCAGGAAAGAAAACATCCAAAATCTTGTTCTAAAGCTTGCACGGGGGTCTGCAAAGAGTTTGGCAAGAATGAAAGGTAGTTGTCCAAAACTCGTTCTTTTCCAATAGAATAACCATGGAAAAGGCAGGAGAGTGGTAAAGTACTGTTTTCTCTAAGTCTGAAGGCTGCCCACACTGTGCCTGTGTGCTGCAGCTTGCATCTTCGCCTTTGGGAAGCTGCCGCTCGCCGATTCTCCCGCAGGCGAAGAAGCGGCTTCTTCGCACACAGAGCATTGTGGCGAGCGCAGGGAGCTCCTGAGAGCGGTTTGTGCCGAAAGAAGCCCGGGACCGGCACTTAGCTTCGGAGAGCTGCGTATCTGCGTCTTCTGCGTGTCTTGCCGCTCTATACTCAGCAAAAAGCTTTTCCACCATATCTTGCAAGGAGAAACTCTGCCAGGAAAGAAAACATCCAAAATCTTGTTCTAAAGCTTGCACGGGGGTCTGCAAAGAGTTTGGCAAGAATGAAAGGTAGTTGTCCAAAACTCGTTCTTTTCCAATAGAATAACCATGGAAAAGGCAGGAGAGTGGTAAAGTACTGTTTTCTCTAAGTCTGAATGCTGCCCACACTGTGCCTGTGTGCTGCAGCTTGCATCTTCGCCTTTGGCAAGCTGCCGCTCGCCGATTCTCCCGCAGGCGAAGAAGCGGCTTCTTCGCACACAGAGCATTGTGGCGAGCGCAGGGAGCTCCTGAGAGCGGTTTGTGCCGAAAGAAGCCCGGGACCGGCACTTAGCTTCGGAGAGCTGCGTATCCGCGTCTTCTGCGTGTCTTGCCGCTCTACACTCAGCAAAAAGCTTTTCCACCATATCTTGCAAGGAGAAACTCTGCCAGGAAAGAAAACATCCAAAATCTTGTTCTAAAGCTTGCACGGGGGTGTGCAAAGAGTTTGGCAAGAATGAAAGGTAGTTGTCCAAAACTCGTTCTTTTCCAATAGAATAACCATGGAAAAGGCAGGAGAGTGGTAAAGTACTGTTTTCTCTAAGTCTGAAGGCTGCCCACACTGTGCCTGTGTGCTGCAGCTTGCATCTTCGCCTTTGGGAAGCTGCCGCTCGCCGATTCTCCCGCAGGCGAAGAAGCGGCTTCTTCGCACACAGAGCATTGTGGCGAGCGCAGGGAGCTCCTGAGAGCGGTTTGTGCCGAAAGAAGCCCGGGACCGGCACTTAGCTTCGGAGAGCTGCGTATCTGCGTCTTCTGCGTGTCTTGCCGCTCTACACTCAGCAAAAAGCTTTTCCACCATATCTTGCAAGGAGAAACTCTGCCAGGAAAGAAAACATCCAAAATCTTGTTCTAAAGCTTGCACGGAGGTCTGCAAAGAGTTTGGCAAGAATGAAAGGTAGTTGTCCAAAACTCGTTCTTTTCCAATAGAATAACCATGGAAAAGGCAGGAGAGTGGTAAAGTACTGTTTTCTCTAAGTCTGAAGGCTGCCCACACTGTGCCTGTGTGCTGCAGCTTGCATCTTCGCCTTTGGGAAGCTGCCGCTCGCCGATTCTCCCGGAGGCGAAGAAGCGGCTTCTTCGCACACAGAGCATTGTGGCGAGCGCAGGGAGCTCCTGAGAGCGGTTTGTGCCGAAAGAAGCCCGGGACCGGCACTTAGCTTCGGAGAGCTGCGTATCTGCGTCTTCTGCGTGTCTTGCCGCTCTACACTCAGCAAAAAGCTTTTCCACCATATCTTGCAAGGAGAAACTCTGCCAGGAAAGAAAACATCCAAAATCTTGTTCTAAAGCTTGCACAGGGGTCTGCAAAGAGTTTGGCAAGAATGAAAGGTAGTTGTCCAAAACTCGTTCTTTTCCAATAGAATAACCATGGAAAAGGCAGGAGAGTGGTAAAGTACTGTTTTCTCTAAGTCTGAAGGCTGCCCACACTGTGCCTGTGTGCTGCAGCTTGCATCTTCGCCTTTGGGAAGCTGCCGCTCGCCGATTCTCCCGGAGGCGAAGAAGCGGCTTCTTCGCACACAGAGCATTGTGGCGAGCGCAGGGAGCTCCTGAGAGCGGTTTGTGCCGAAAGAAGCCCGGGACCGGCACTTAGCTTCGGAGAGCTGCGTATCTGCGTCTTCTGCGTGTCTTGCCGCTCTACACTCAGCCAAAAGCTTTTCCACCATATCTTGCAAGGAGAAACTCTGCCAGGAAAGAAAACATCCAAAATCTTGTTCTAAAGCTTGCACGGGGGTCTGCAAAGAGTTTGGCAAGAATGAAAGGTAGTTGTCCAAAACTCGTTCTTTTCCAATAGAATAACCATGGAAAAGGCAGGAGAGTGGTAAAGTACTGTTTTCTCTAAGTCTGAAGGCTGCCCACACTGTGCCTGTGTGCTGCAGCTTGCATCTTCGCCTTTGGGAAGCTGCCGCTCGCCGATTCTCCCGGAGGCGAAGAAGCGGCTTCTTCGCACACAGAGCATTGTGGCGAGCGCAGGGAGCTCCTGAGAGCGGTTTGTGCCGAAAGAAGCCCGGGACCGGCACTTAGCTTCGGAGAGCTGCGTATCTGCGTCTTCTGCGTGTCTTGCCGCTCTACACTCAGCAAAAAGCTTTTCCAGCATATCTTGCAAGGAGAAACTCTGCCAGGAAAGAAAACATCCAAAATCTTGTTCTAAAGCTTGCACGGGGGTCTGCAAAGAGTTTGGCAAGAATGAAAGGTAGTTGTCCAAAACTCGTTCTTTTCCAATAGAATAACCATGGAAAAGGCAGGAGAGTGGTAAAGTACTGTTTTCTCTAAGTCTGAATGCTGCCCACACTGTGCCTGTGTGCTGCAGCTTGCATCTTCGCCTTTGGGAAGCTGCCGCTCGCCGATTCTCCCGCAGGCGAAGAAGCGGCTTCTTCGCACACAGAGCATTGTGGCGAGCGCAGGGAGCTCCTGAGAGCGGTTTGTGCCGAAAGAAGCCCGGGACCGGCACTTAGCTTCGGAGAGCTGCGTATCCGCGTCTTCTGCGTGTCTTGCCGCTCTACACTCAGCAAAAAGCTTTTCCACCATATCTTGCAAGGAGAAACTCTGCCAGGAAAGAAAACATCCAAAATCTTGTTCTAAAGCTTGCACGGGGGTGTGCAAAGAGTTTGGCAAGAATGAAAGGTAGTTGTCCAAAACTCGTTCTTTTCCAATAGAATAACCATGGAAAAGGCAGGAGAGTGGTAAAGTACTGTTTTCTCTAAGTCTGAAGGCTGCCCACACTGTGCCTGCGTGCTGCAGCTTGCATCTTCGCCTTTGGGAAGCTGCCGCTCGCCGATTCTCCCGCAGGCGAAGAAGCGGCTTCTTCGCACACAGAGCATTGTGGCGAGCGCAGGGAGCTCCTGAGAGCGGTTTGTGCCGAAAGAAGCCCGGGACCGGCACTTAGCTTCGGAGAGCTGCGTATCTGCGTCTTCTGCGTGTCTTGCCGCTCTACACTCAGCCAAAAGCTTTTCCACCATATCTTGCAAGGAGAAACTCTGCCAGGAAAGAAAACATCCAAAATCTTGTTCTAAAGCTTGCACGGGGGTCTGCAAAGAGTTTGGCAAGAATGAAAGGTAGTTGTCCAAAACTCGTTCTTTTCCAATAGAATAACCATGGAAAAGGCAGGAGAGTGGTAAAGTACTGTTTTCTCTAAGTCTGAAGGCTGCCCACACTGTGCCTGTGTGCTGCAGCTTGCATCTTCGCCTTTGGGAAGCTGCCGCTCGCCGATTCTCCCGCAGGGCGAAGAAGCGGCTTCTTCGCACACAGAGCATTGTGGCGAGCGCAGGGAGCTCCTGAGAGCGGTTTGTGCCGAAAGAAGCCCGGGACCGGCACTTAGCTTCGGAGAGCTGCGTATCTGCGTCTTCTGCGTGTCTTGCCGCTCTATACTCAGCAAAAAGCTTTTCCACCATATCTTGCAAGGAGAAACTCTGCCAGGAAAGAAAACATCCAAAATCTTGTTCTAAAGCTTGCACGGGGGTCTGCAAAGAGTTTGGCAAGAATGAAAGGTAGTTGTCCAAAACTCGTTCTTTTCCAATAGAATAACCATGGAAAAGGCAGGAGAGTGGTAAAGTACTGTTTTCTCTAAGTCTGAATGCTGCCCACACTGTGCCTGTGTGCTGCAGCTTGCATCTTCGCCTTTGGCAAGCTGCCGCTCGCCGATTCTCCCGCAGGCGAAGAAGCGGCTTCTTCGCACACAGAGCATTGTGGCGAGCGCAGGGAGCTCCTGAGAGCGGTTTGTGCCGAAAGAAGCCCGGGACCGGCACTTAGCTTCGGAGAGCTGCGTATCCGCGTCTTCTGCGTGTCTTGCCGCTCTACACTCAGCAAAAAGCTTTTCCACCATATCTTGCAAGGAGAAACTCTGCCAGGAAAGAAAACATCCAAAATCTTGTTCTAAAGCTTGCACGGGGGTGTGCAAAGAGTTTGGCAAGAATGAAAGGTAGTTGTCCAAAACTCGTTCTTTTCCAATAGAATAACCATGGAAAAGGCAGGAGAGTGGTAAAGTACTGTTTTCTCTAAGTCTGAAGGCTGCCCACACTGTGCCTGTGTGCTGCAGCTTGCATCTTCGCCTTTGGGAAGCTGCCGCTCGCCGATTCTCCCGCAGGCGAAGAAGCGGCTTCTTCGCACACAGAGCATTGTGGCGAGCGCAGGGAGCTCCTGAGAGCGGTTTGTGCCGAAAGAAGCCCGGGACCGGCACTTAGCTTCGGAGAGCTGCGTATCTGCGTCTTCTGCGTGTCTTGCCGCTCTACACTCAGCAAAAAGCTTTTCCACCATATCTTGCAAGGAGAAACCTCTGCCAGGAAAGAAAACATCCAAAATCTTGTTCTAAAGCTTGCACGGAGGTCTGCAAAGAGTTTGGCAAGAATGAAAGGTAGTTGTCCAAAACTCGTTCTTTTCCAATAGAATAACCATGGAAAAGGCAGGAGAGTGGTAAAGTACTGTTTTCTCTAAGTCTGAAGGCTGCCCACACTGTGCCTGTGTGCTGCAGCTTGCATCTTCGCCTTTGGGAAGCTGCCGCTCGCCGATTCTCCCGGAGGCGAAGAAGCGGCTTCTTCGCACACAGAGCATTGTGGCGAGCGCAGGGAGCTCCTGAGAGCGGTTTGTGCCGAAAGAAGCCCGGGACCGGCACTTAGCTTCGGAGAGCTGCGTATCTGCGTCTTCTGCGTGTCTTGCCGCTCTACACTCAGCAAAAAGCTTTTCCACCATATCTTGCAAGGAGAAACTCTGCCAGGAAAGAAAACATCCAAAATCTTGTTCTAAAGCTTGCACAGGGGTCTGCAAAGAGTTTGGCAAGAATGAAAGGTAGTTGTCCAAAACTCGTTCTTTTCCAATAGAATAACCATGGAAAAGGCAGGAGAGTGGTAAAGTACTGTTTTCTCTAAGTCTGAAGGCTGCCCACACTGTGCCTGTGTGCTGCAGCTTGCATCTTCGCCTTTGGCAAGCTGCCGCTCGCCGATTCTCCCGGAGGCGAAGAAGCGGCTTCTTCGCACACAGAGCATTGTGGCGAGCGCAGGGAGCTCCTGAGAGCGATTTGTGCCGAAAGAAGCCCGGGACCGGCACTTAGCTTCGGAGAGCTGCGTATCTGCGTCTTCTGCGTGTCTTGCCGCTCTACACTCAGCCAAAAGCTTTTCCACCATATCTTGCAAGGAGAAACTCTGCCAGGAAAGAAAACATCCAAAATCTTGTTCTAAAGCTTGCACGGGGGTCTGCAAAGAGTTTGGCAAGAATGAAAGGTAGTTGTCCAAAACTCGTTCTTTTCCAATAGAATAACCATGGAAAAGGCAGGAGAGTGGTAAAGTACTGTTTTCTCTAAGTCTGAAGGCTGCCCACACTGTGCCTGTGTGCTGCAGCTTGCATCTTCGCCTTTGGGAAGCTGCCGCTCGCCGATTCTCCCGGAGGCGAAGAAGCGGCTTCTTCGCACACAGAGCATTGTGGCGAGCGCAGGGAGCTCCTGAGAGCGGTTTGTGCCGAAAGAAGCCCGGGACCGGCACTTAGCTTCGGAGAGCTGCGTATCTGCGTCTTCTGCGTGTCTTGCCGCTCTACACTCAGCAAAAAGCTTTTCCAGCATATCTTGCAAGGAGAAACTCTGCCAGGAAAGAAAACATCCAAAATCTTGTTCTAAAGCTTGCACGGGGGTCTGCAAAGAGTTTGGCAAGAATGAAAGGTAGTTGTCCAAAACTCGTTCTTTTCCAATAGAATAACCATGGAAAAGGCAGGAGAGTGGTAAAGTACTGTTTTCTCTAAGTCTGAATGCTGCCCACACTGTGCCTGTGTGCTGCAGCTTGCATCTTCGCCTTTGGGAAGCTGCCGCTCGCCGATTCTCCCGGAGGCGAAGAAGCGGCTTCTTCGCACACAGAGCATTGTGGCGAGCGCAGGGAGCTCCTGAGAGCGGTTTGTGCCGAAAGAAGCCCGGGACCGGCACTTAGCTTCGGAGAGCTGCGTATCTGCGTCTTCTGCGTGTCTTGCCGCTCTACACTCAGCCAAAAGCTTTTCCACCATATCTTGCAAGGAGAAACTCTGCCAGGAAAGAAAACATCCAAAATCTTGTTCTAAAGCTTGCACGGAGGTCTGCAAAGAGTTTGGCAAGAATGAAAGGTAGTTGTCCAAAACTCGTTCTTTTCCAATAGAATAACCATGGATAAGGCAGGAGAGTGGTAAAGTACTGTTTTCTCTAAGTCTGAATGCTGCCCACACTGTGCCTGCGTGCTGCAGCTTGCATCTTCGCCTTTGGGAAGCTGCCGCTCGCCGATTCTCCCGGAGGCGAAGAAGCGGCTTCTTCGCACACAGAGCATTGTGGCGAGCGCAGGGAGCTCCTGAGAGCGGTTTGTGCCGAAAGAAGCCCGGGACCGGCACTTAGCTTCGGAGAGCTGCGTATCCGCGTCTTCTGCGTGTCTTGCCGCTCTACACTCAGCAAAAAGCTTTTCCACCATATCTTGCAAGGAGAAACTCTGCCAGGAAAGAAAACATCCAAAATCTTGTTCTAAAGCTTGCACGGGGGTCTGCAAAGAGTTTGGCAAGAATGAAAGGTAGTTGTCCAAAACTCGTTCTTTTCCAATAGAATAACCATGGAAAAGGCAGGAGAGTGGTAAAGTACTGTTTTCTCTAAGTCTGAAGGCTGCCCACACTGTGCCTGTGTGCTGCAGCTTGCATCTTCGCCTTTTGGAAGCTGCCGCTCGCCGATTCTCCCGCAGGCGAAGAAGCGGCTTCTTCGCACACAGAGCATTGTGGCCAGCGCAGGGAGCTCCTGAGAGCGGTTTGTGCCGAAAGAAGCCCGGGACCGGCACTTAGCTTCGGAGAGCTGCGTATCCGCGTCTTCTGCGTGTCTTGCCGCTCTACACTCAGCAAAAAGCTTTTCCACCATATCTTGCAAGGAGAAACTCTGCCAGGAAAGAAAACATCCAAAATCTTCTTCTAAAGCTTGCACGGGGGTCTGCAAAGAGTTTGGCAAGAATGAAAGGTAGTTGTCCAAAACTCGTTCTTTTCCAATAGAATAACCATGGAAAAGGCAGGAGAGTGGTAAAGTACTGTTTTCTCTAAGTCTGAAGGCTGCCCACACTGTGCCTGTGTGCTGCAGCTTGCATCTTCGCCTTTGGGAAGCTGCCGCTCGCCGATTCTCCCGGAGGCGAAGAAGCGGCTTCTTCGCACACAGAGCATTGTGGCGAGCGCAGGGAGCTCCTGAGAGCGGTTTGTGCCGAAAGAAGCCCGGGACCGGCACTTAGCTTCGGAGAGCTGCGTATCTGCGTCTTCTGCGTGTCTTGCCGCTCTACACTCAGCAAAAAGCTTTTCCACCATATCTTGCAAGGAGAAACTCTGCCAGGAAAGAAAACATCCAAAATCTTGTTCTAAAGCTTGCACGGGGGTCTGCAAAGAGTTTGGCAAGAATGAAAGGTAGTTGTCCAAAACTCGTTCTTTTCCAATAGAATAACCATGGAAAAGGCAGGAGAGTGGTAAAGTACTGTTTTCTCTAAGTCTGAAGGCTGCCCACACTGTGCCTGTGTGCTGCAGCTTGCATCTTCGCCTTTGGCAAGCTGCCGCTCGCCGATTCTCCCGGAGGCGAAGAAGCGGCTTCTTCGCACACAGAGCATTGTGGCGAGCGCAGGGAGCTCCTGAGAGCGGTTTGTGCCGAAAGAAGCCCGGGAGCGGCACTTAGCTTCGGAGAGCTGCGTATCTGCGTCTTCTGCGTGTCTTGCCGCTCTATACTCAGCAAAAAGCTTTTCCACCATATCTTGCAAGGAGAAACTCTGCCAGGAAAGAAAACATCCAAAATCTTGTTCTAAAGCTTGCACGGGGGTCTGCAAAGAGTTTGGCAAGAATGAAAGGTAGTTGTCCAAAACTCGTTCTTTTCCAATAGAATAACCATGGAAAAGGCAGGAGAGTGGTAAAGTACTGTTTTCTCTAAGTCTGAAGGCTGCCCACACTGTGCCTGTGTGCTGCAGCTTGCATCTTCGCCTTTTGGAAGCTGCCGCTCGCCGATTCTCCCGGAGGCGAAGAAGCGGCTTCTTCGCACACAGAGCATTGTGGCGAGCGCAGGGAGCTCCTGAGAGCGGTTTGTGCCGAAAGAAGCCCGGGACCGGCACTTAGCTTCGGAGAGCTGCGTATCTGCGTCTTCTGCGTGTCTTGCCGCTCTACACTCAGCAAAAAGCTTTTCCACCATATCTTGCAAGGAGAAACTCTGCCAGGAAAGAAAACATCCAAAATCTTGTTCTAAAGCTTGCACGGGGGTCTGCAAAGAGTTTGGCAAGAATGAAAGGTAGTTGTCCAAAACTCGTTCTTTTCCAATAGAATAACCATGGAAAAGGCAGGAGAGTGGTAAAGTACTGTTTTCTCTAAGTCTGAAGGCTGCCCACACTGTGCCTGTGTGCTGCAGCTTGCATCTTCGCCTTTGGGAAGCTGCCGCTCGCCGATTCTCCCGGAGGCGAAGAAGCGGCTTCTTCGCACACAGAGCATTGTGGCGAGCGCAGGGAGCTCCTGAGAGCGGTTTGTGCCGAAAGAAGCCCGGGACCGGCACTTAGCTTCGGAGAGCTGCGTATCCGCGTCTTCTGCGTGTCTTGCCGCTCTACACTCAGCAAAAAGCTTTTCCACCATATCTTGCAAGGAGAAACTCTGCCAGGAAAGAAAACATCCAAAAACTTGTTCTAAAGCTTGCACGGGGGTCTGCAAAGAGTTTGGCAAGAATGAAAGGTAGTTGTCCAAAACTCGTTCTTTTCCAATAGAATAACCATGGAAAAGGCAGGAGAGTGGTAAAGTACTGTTTTCTCTAAGTCTGAATGCTGCCCACACTGAGCCTGTGTGCTGCAGCTTGCATCTTCGCCTTTTGGAAGCTGCCGCTCGCCGATTCTCCCGCAGGCGAAGAAGCGGCTTCTTCGCACACAGAGCATTGTGGCCAGCGCAGGGAGCTCCTGAGAGCGGTTTGTGCCGAAAGAAGCCCGGGACCGGCACTTAGCTTCGGAGAGCTGCGTATCCGCGTCTTCTGCGTGTCTTGCCGCTCTACACTCAGCAAAAAGCTTTTCCACCATATCTTGCAAGGAGAAACTCTGCCAGGAAAGAAAACATCCAAAATCTTGTTCTAAAGCTTGCACGGGGGTCTGCAAAGAGTTTGGCAAGAATGAAAGGTAGTTGTCCAAAACTCGTTCTTTTCCAATAGAATAACCATGGAAAAGGCAGGAGAGTGGTCAAGTACTGTTTTCTCTAAGTCTGAAGGCTGCCCACACTGTGCCTGTGTGCTGCAGCTTGCATCTTCGCCTTTGGGAAGCTGCCGCTCGCCGATTCTCCCGCAGGCGAAGAAGCGGCTTCTTCGCACACAGAGCATTGTGGCGAGCGCAGGGAGCTCCTGAGAGCGGTTTGTGCCGAAAGAAGCCCGGGACCGGCACTTAGCTTCGGAGAGCTGCGTATCTGCGTCTTCTGCGTGTCTTGCCGCTCTACACTCAGCAAAAAGCTTTTCCACCATATCTTGCAAGGAGAAACTCTGCCAGGAAAGAAAACATCCAAAATCTTGTTCTAAAGCTTGCACGGGGGTCTGCAAAGAGTTTGGCAAGAATGAAAGGTAGTTGTCCAAAACTCGTTCTTTTCCAATAGAATAACCATGGAAAAGGCAGGAGAGTGGTAAAGTACTGTTTTCTCTAAGTCTGAATGCTGCCCACACTGTGCCTGTGTGCTGCAGCTTGCATCTTCGCCTTTGGGAAGCTGCCGCTCGCCGATTCTCCCGCAGGCGAAGAAGCGGCTTCTTCGCACACAGAGCATTGTGGCGAGCGCAGGGAGCTCCTGAGAGCGGTTTGTGCCGAAAGAAGCCCGGGACCGGCACTTAGCTTCGGAGAGCTGCGTATCTGCGTCTTCTGCGTGTCTTGCCGCTCTACACTCAGCAAAAAGCTTTTCCACCATATCTTGCAAGGAGAAACTCTGCCAGGAAAGAAAACATCCAAAATCTTGTTCTAAAGCTTGCACGGGGGTCTGCAAAGAGTTTGGCAAGAAGGAAAGGTAGTTGTCCAAAACTCGTTCTTTTCCAATAGAATAACCATGGAAAAGGCAGGAGAGTGGTAAAGTACTGTTTTCTCTAAGTCTGAAGGCTGCCCACACTGTGCCTGTGTGCTGCAGCTTGCATCTTCGCCTTTGGGAAGCTGCCGCTCGCCGATTCTCCCGGAGGCGAAGAAGCGGCTTCTTCGCACACAGAGCATTGTGGCGAGCGCAGGGAGCTCCTGAGAGCGGTTTGTGCCGAAAGAAGCCCGGGACCGGCACTTAGCTTCGGAGAGCTGCGTATCTGCGTCTTCTGCGTGTCTTGCCGCTCTACACTCAGCAAAAAGCTTTTCCACCATATCTTGCAAGGAGAAACTCTGCCAGGAAAGAAAACATCCAAAATCTTGTTCTAAAGCTTGCACGGGGGTCTGCAAAGAGTTTGGCAAGAATGAAAGGTAGTTGTCCAAAACTCGTTCTTTTCCAATAGAATAACCATGGAAAAGGCAGGAGAGTGGTAAAGTACTGTTTTCTCTAAGTCTGAAGGCTGCCCACACTGTGCCTGTGTGCTGCAGCTTGCATCTTCGCCTTTGGGAAGCTGCCGCTCGCCGATTCTCCCGGAGGCGAAGAAGCGGCTTCTTCGCACACAGAGCATTGTGGAGGGCGCAGGGAGCTCCTGAGAGAGGTTTGTGCCGAAAGAAGCCCGGGACCGGCACTTAGCTTCGGAGAGCTGCGTATCTGCGTCTTCTGCGTGTCTTGCCGCTCTACACTCAGCAAAAAGCTTTTCCACCATATCTTGCAAGAAGAAACTCTGCCAGGAAAGAAAACATCCAAAAACTTGTTCTAAAGCTTGCACGGGGGTCTGCAAAGAGTTTGGCAAGAATGAAAGGTAGTTGTCCAAAACTCGTTCTTTTCCAATAGAATAACCATGGAAAAGGCAGGAGAGTGGTAAAGTACTGTTTTCTCTAAGTCTGAAGGCTGCCCACACTGTGCCTGTGTGCTGCAGCTTGCATCTTCGCCTTTGGGAAGCTGCCGCTCGCCGATTCTCCCGGAGGCGAAGAAGCGGCTTCTTCGCACACAGAGCATTGTGGCGAGCGCAGGGAGCTCCTGAGAGCGGTTTGTGCCGAAAGAAGCCCGGGACCGGCACTTAGCTTCGGAGAGCTGCGTATCTGCGTCTTCTGCGTGTCTTGCCGCTCTACACTCAGCCAAAAGCTTTTCCACCATATCTTGCAAGGAGAAACTCTGCCAGGAAAGAAAACATCCAAAATCTTGTTCTAAAGCTTGCACGGGGGTCTGCAAAGAGTTTGGCAAGAATGAAAGGTAGTTGTCCAAAACTCGTTCTTTTCCAATAGAATAACCATGGAAAAGGCAGGAGAGTGGTAAAGTACTGTTTTCTCTAAGTCTGAAGGCTGCCCACACTGTGCCTGTGTGCTGCAGCTTGCATCTTCGCCTTTGGGAAGCTGCCGCTCGCCGATTCTCCCGCAGGCGAAGAAGCGGCTTCTTCGCACACAGAGCATTGTGGCGAGCGCAGGGAGCTCCTGAGAGCGGTTTGTGCCGAAAGAAGCCCGGGACCGGCACTTAGCTTCGGAGAGCTGCGTATCTGCGTCTTCTGCGTGTCTTGCCGCTCTACACTCAGCCAAAAGCTTTTCCACCATATCTTGCAAGGAGAAACTCTGCCAGGAAAGAAAACATCCAAAATCTTGTTCTAAAGCTTGCACGGGGGTCTGCAAAGAGTTTGGCAAGAATGAAAGGTAGTTGTCCAAAACTCGTTCTTTTCCAATAGAATAACCATGGAAAAGGCAGGAGAGTGGTAAAGTACTGTTTTCTCTAAGTCTGAAGGCTGCCCACACTGTGCCTGTGTGCTGCAGCTTGCATCTTCGCCTTTGGGAAGCTGCCGCTCGCCGATTCTCCCGGAGGCGAAGAAGCGGCTTCTTCGCACACAGAGCATTGTGGCGAGCGCAGGGAGCTCCTGAGAGCGGTTTGTGCCGAAAGAAGCCCGGGACCGGCACTTAGCTTCGGAGAGCTGCGTATCTGCGTCTTCTGCGTGTCTTGCCGCTCTACACTCAGCCAAAAGCTTTTCCACCATATCTTGCAAGGAGAAACTCTGCCAGGAAAGAAAACATCCAAAATCTTGTTCTAAAGCTTGCACGGGGGTCTGCAAAGAGTTTGGCAAGAATGAAAGGTAGTTGTCCAAAACTCGTTCTTTTCCAATAGAATAACCATGGAAAAGGCAGGAGAGTGGTAAAGTACTGTTTTCTCTAAGTCTGAAGGCTGCCCACACTGTGCCTGTGTGCTGCAGCTTGCATCTTCGCCTTTGGCAAGCTGCCGCTCGCCGATTCTCCCGGAGGCGAAGAAGCGGCTTCTTCGCACACAGAGCATTGTGGCGAGCGCAGGGAGCTCCTGAGAGCGGTTTGTGCCGAAAGAAGCCCGGGACCGGCACTTAGCTTCGGAGAGCTGCGTATCTGCGTCTTCTGCGTGTCTTGCCGCTCTACACTCAGCCAAAAGCTTTTCCACCATATCTTGCAAGGAGAAACTCTGCCAGGAAAGAAAACATCCAAAATCTTGTTCTAAAGCTTGCACGGGGGTCTGCAAAGAGTTTGGCAAGAATGAAAGGTAGTTGTCCAAAACTCGTTCTTTTCCAATAGAATAACCATGGAAAAGGCAGGAGAGTGGTAAAGTACTGTTTTCTCTAAGTCTGAAGGCTGCCCACACTGTGCCTGTGTGCTGCAGCTTGCATCTTCGCCTTTGGGAAGCTGCCGCTCGCCGATTCTCCCGGAGGCGAAGAAGCGGCTTCTTCGCACACAGAGCATTGTGGCGAGCGCAGGGAGCTCCTGAGAGCGGTTTGTGCCGAAAGAAGCCCGGGACCGGCACTTAGCTTCGGAGAGCTGCGTATCTGCGTCTTCTGCGTGTCTTGCCGCTCTACACTCAGCAAAAAGCTTTTCCACCATATCTTGCAAGGAGAAACTCTGCCAGGAAAGAAAACATCCAAAATCTTGTTCTAAAGCTTGCACGGGGGTCTGCAAAGAGTTTGGCAAGAATGAAAGGTAGTTGTCCAAAACTCGTTCTTTTCCAATAGAATAACCATGGAAAAGGCAGGAGAGTGGTAAAGTACTGTTTTCTCTAAGTCTGAATGCTGCCCACACTGTGCCTGTGTGCTGCAGCTTGCATCTTCGCCTTTGGGAAGCTGCCGCTCGCCGATTCTCCCGCAGGCGAAGAAGCGGCTTCTTCGCACACAGAGCATTGTGGCGAGCGCAGGGAGCTCCTGAGAGCGGTTTGTGCCGAAAGAAGCCCGGGACCGGCACTTAGCTTCGGAGAGCTGCGTATCCGCGTCTTCTGCGTGTCTTGCCGCTCTACACTCAGCAAAAAGCTTTTCCACCATATCTTGCAAGGAGAAACTCTGCCAGGAAAGAAAACATCCAAAATCTTGTTCTAAAGCTTGCACGGGGGTGTGCAAAGAGTTTGGCAAGAATGAAAGGTAGTTGTCCAAAACTCGTTCTTTTCCAATAGAATAACCATGGAAAAGGCAGGAGAGTGGTAAAGTACTGTTTTCTCTAAGTCTGAAGGCTGCCCACACTGTGCCTGCGTGCTGCAGCTTGCATCTTCGCCTTTGGGAAGCTGCCGCTCGCCGATTCTCCCGCAGGCGAAGAAGCGGCTTCTTCGCACACAGAGCATTGTGGCGAGCGCAGGGAGCTCCTGAGAGCGGTTTGTGCCGAAAGAAGCCCGGGACCGGCACTTAGCTTCGGAGAGCTGCGTATCTGCGTCTTCTGCGTGTCTTGCCGCTCTACACTCAGCCAAAAGCTTTTCCACCATATCTTGCAAGGAGAAACTCTGCCAGGAAAGAAAACATCCAAAATCTTGTTCTAAAGCTTGCACGGGGGTCTGCAAAGAGTTTGGCAAGAATGAAAGGTAGTTGTCCAAAACTCGTTCTTTTCCAATAGAATAACCATGGAAAAGGCAGGAGAGTGGTAAAGTACTGTTTTCTCTAAGTCTGAAGGCTGCCCACACTGTGCCTGTGTGCTGCAGCTTGCATCTTCGCCTTTGGGAAGCTGCCGCTCGCCGATTCTCCCGCAGGCGAAGAAGCGGCTTCTTCGCACACAGAGCATTGTGGCGAGCGCAGGGAGCTCCTGAGAGCGGTTTGTGCCGAAAGAAGCCCGGGACCGGCACTTAGCTTCGGAGAGCTGCGTATCTGCGTCTTCTGCGTGTCTTGCCGCTCTATACTCAGCAAAAAGCTTTTCCACCATATCTTGCAAGGAGAAACTCTGCCAGGAAAGAAAACATCCAAAATCTTGTTCTAAAGCTTGCACGGGGGTCTGCAAAGAGTTTGGCAAGAATGAAAGGTAGTTGTCCAAAACTCGTTCTTTTCCAATAGAATAACCATGGAAAAGGCAGGAGAGTGGTAAAGTACTGTTTTCTCTAAGTCTGAATGCTGCCCACACTGTGCCTGTGTGCTGCAGCTTGCATCTTCGCCTTTGGCAAGCTGCCGCTCGCCGATTCTCCCGCAGGCGAAGAAGCGGCTTCTTCGCACACAGAGCATTGTGGCGAGCGCAGGGAGCTCCTGAGAGCGGTTTGTGCCGAAAGAAGCCCGGGACCGGCACTTAGCTTCGGAGAGCTGCGTATCCGCGTCTTCTGCGTGTCTTGCCGCTCTACACTCAGCAAAAAGCTTTTCCACCATATCTTGCAAGGAGAAACTCTGCCAGGAAAGAAAACATCCAAAATCTTGTTCTAAAGCTTGCACGGGGGTGTGCAAAGAGTTTGGCAAGAATGAAAGGTAGTTGTCCAAAACTCGTTCTTTTCCAATAGAATAACCATGGAAAAGGCAGGAGAGTGGTAAAGTACTGTTTTCTCTAAGTCTGAAGGCTGCCCACACTGTGCCTGTGTGCTGCAGCTTGCATCTTCGCCTTTGGGAAGCTGCCGCTCGCCGATTCTCCCGCAGGCGAAGAAGCGGCTTCTTCGCACACAGAGCATTGTGGCGAGCGCAGGGAGCTCCTGAGAGCGGTTTGTGCCGAAAGAAGCCCGGGACCGGCACTTAGCTTCGGAGAGCTGCGTATCTGCGTCTTCTGCGTGTCTTGCCGCTCTACACTCAGCAAAAAGCTTTTCCACCATATCTTGCAAGGAGAAACTCTGCCAGGAAAGAAAACATCCAAAATCTTGTTCTAAAGCTTGCACGGAGGTCTGCAAAGAGTTTGGCAAGAATGAAAGGTAGTTGTCCAAAACTCGTTCTTTTCCAATAGAATAACCATGGAAAAGGCAGGAGAGTGGTAAAGTACTGTTTTCTCTAAGTCTGAAGGCTGCCCACACTGTGCCTGTGTGCTGCAGCTTGCATCTTCGCCTTTGGGAAGCTGCCGCTCGCCGATTCTCCCGGAGGCGAAGAAGCGGCTTCTTCGCACACAGAGCATTGTGGCGAGCGCAGGGAGCTCCTGAGAGCGGTTTGTGCCGAAAGAAGCCCGGGACCGGCACTTAGCTTCGGAGAGCTGCGTATCTGCGTCTTCTGCGTGTCTTGCCGCTCTACACTCAGCAAAAAGCTTTTCCACCATATCTTGCAAGGAGAAACTCTGCCAGGAAAGAAAACATCCAAAATCTTGTTCTAAAGCTTGCACAGGGGTCTGCAAAGAGTTTGGCAAGAATGAAAGGTAGTTGTCCAAAACTCGTTCTTTTCCAATAGAATAACCATGGAAAAGGCAGGAGAGTGGTAAAGTACTGTTTTCTCTAAGTCTGAAGGCTGCCCACACTGTGCCTGTGTGCTGCAGCTTGCATCTTCGCCTTTGGCAAGCTGCCGCTCGCCGATTCTCCCGGAGGCGAAGAAGCGGCTTCTTCGCACACAGAGCATTGTGGCGAGCGCAGGGAGCTCCTGAGAGCGATTTGTGCCGAAAGAAGCCCGGGACCGGCACTTAGCTTCGGAGAGCTGCGTATCCGCGTCTTCTGCGTGTCTTGCCGCTCTACACTCAGCAAAAAGCTTTTCCACCATATCTTGCAAGGAGAAACTCTGCCAGGAAAGAAAACATCCAAAATCTTGTTCTAAAGCTTGCACGGGGGTCTGCAAAGAGTTTGGCAAGAATGAAAGGTAGTTGTCCAAAACTCGTTCTTTTCCAATAGAATAACCATGGAAAAGGCAGGAGAGTGGTAAAGTACTGTTTTCTCTAAGTCTGAAGGCTGCCCACACTGTGCCTGTGTGCTGCAGCTTGCATCTTCGCCTTTGGGAAGCTGCCGCTCGCCGATTCTCCCGGAGGCGAAGAAGCGGCTTCTTCGCACACAGAGCATTGTGGCGAGCGCAGGGAGCTCCTGAGAGCGGTTTGTGCCGAAAGAAGCCCGGGACCGGCACTTAGCTTCGGAGAGCTGCGTATCTGCGTCTTCTGCGTGTCTTGCCGCTCTACACTCAGCAAAAAGCTTTTCCAGCATATCTTGCAAGGAGAAACTCTGCCAGGAAAGAAAACATCCAAAATCTTGTTCTAAAGCTTGCACGGGGGTCTGCAAAGAGTTTGGCAAGAATGAAAGGTAGTTGTCCAAAACTCGTTCTTTTCCAATAGAATAACCATGGAAAAGGCAGGAGAGTGGTAAAGTACTGTTTTCTCTAAGTCTGAATGCTGCCCACACTGTGCCTGTGTGCTGCAGCTTGCATCTTCGCCTTTGGGAAGCTGCCGCTCGCCGATTCTCCCGGAGGCGAAGAAGCGGCTTCTTCGCACACAGAGCATTGTGGCGAGCGCAGGGAGCTCCTGAGAGCGGTTTGTGCCGAAAGAAGCCCGGGACCGGCACTTAGCTTCGGAGAGCTGCGTATCTGCGTCTTCTGTGTGTCTTGCCGCTCTACACTCAGCCAAAAGCTTTTCCACCATATCTTGCAAGGAGAAACTCTGCCAGGAAAGAAAACATCCAAAATCTTGTTCTAAAGCTTGCACGGAGGTCTGCAAAGAGTTTGGCAAGAATGAAAGGTAGTTGTCCAAAACTCGTTCTTTTCCAATAGAATAACCATGGAAAAGGCAGGAGAGTGGTAAAGTACTGTTTTCTCTAAGTCTGAATGCTGCCCACACTGTGCCTGCGTGCTGCAGCTTGCATCTTCGCCTTTGGGAAGCTGCCGCTCGCCGATTCTCCCGGAGGCGAAGAAGCGGCTTCTTCGCACACAGAGCATTGTGGCGAGCGCAGGGAGCTCCTGAGAGCGGTTTGTGCCGAAAGAAGCCCGGGACCGGCACTTAGCTTCGGAGAGCTGCGTATCCGCGTCTTCTGCGTGTCTTGCCGCTCTACACTCAGCAAAAAGCTTTTCCACCATATCTTGCAAGGAGAAACTCTGCCAGGAAAGAAAACATCCAAAATCTTGTTCTAAAGCTTGCACGGGGGTCTGCAAAGAGTTTGGCAAGAATGAAAGGTAGTTGTCCAAAACTCGTTCTTTTCCAATAGAATAACCATGGAAAAGGCAGGAGAGTGGTAAAGTACTGTTTTCTCTAAGTCTGAAGGCTGCCCACACTGTGCCTGTGTGCTGCAGCTTGCATCTTCGCCTTTTGGAAGCTGCCGCTCGCCGATTCTCCCGCAGGCGAAGAAGCGGCTTCTTCGCACACAGAGCATTGTGGCCAGCGCAGGGAGCTCCTGAGAGCGGTTTGTGCCGAAAGAAGCCCGGGACCGGCACTTAGCTTCGGAGAGCTGCGTATCCGCGTCTTCTGCGTGTCTTGCCGCTCTACACTCAGCAAAAAGCTTTTCCACCATATCTTGCAAGGAGAAACTCTGCCAGGAAAGAAAACATCCAAAATCTTCTTCTAAAGCTTGCACGGGGGTCTGCAAAGAGTTTGGCAAGAATGAAAGGTAGTTGTCCAAAACTCGTTCTTTTCCAATAGAATAACCATGGAAAAGGCAGGAGAGTGGTAAAGTACTGTTTTCTCTAAGTCTGAAGGCTGCCCACACTGTGCCTGTGTGCTGCAGCTTGCATCTTCGCCTTTGGGAAGCTGCCGCTCGCCGATTCTCCCGGAGGCGAAGAAGCGGCTTCTTCGCACACAGAGCATTGTGGCGAGCGCAGGGAGCTCCTGAGAGCGGTTTGTGCCGAAAGAAGCCCGGGACCGGCACTTAGCTTCGGAGAGCTGCGTATCTGCGTCTTCTGCGTGTCTTGCCGCTCTACACTCAGCCAAAAGCTTTTCCACCATATCTTGCAAGGAGAAACTCTGCCAGGAAAGAAAACATCCAAAATCTTGTTCTAAAGCTTGCACGGGGGTCTGCAAAGAGTTTGGCAAGAATGAAAGGTAGTTGTCCAAAACTCGTTCTTTTCCAATAGAATAACCATGGAAAAGGCAGGAGAGTGGTAAAGTACTGTTTTCTCTAAGTCTGAAGGCTGCCCACACTGTGCCTGTGTGCTGCAGCTTGCATCTTCGCCTTTGGCAAGCTGCCGCTCGCCGATTCTCCCGGAGGCGAAGAAGCGGCTTCTTCGCACACAGAGCATTGTGGCGAGCGCAGGGAGCTCCTGAGAGCGGTTTGTGCCGAAAGAAGCCCGGGAGCGGCACTTAGCTTCGGAGAGCTGCGTATCTGCGTCTTCTGCGTGTCTTGCCGCTCTATACTCAGCAAAAAGCTTTTCCACCATATCTTGCAAGGAGAAACTCTGCCAGGAAAGAAAACATCCAAAATCTTGTTCTAAAGCTTGCACGGGGGTCTGCAAAGAGTTTGGCAAGAATGAAAGGTAGTTGTCCAAAACTCGTTCTTTTCCAATAGAATAACCATGGAAAAGGCAGGAGAGTGGTAAAGTACTGTTTTCTCTAAGTCTGAAGGCTGCCCACACTGTGCCTGTGTGCTGCAGCTTGCATCTTCGCCTTTTGGAAGCTGCCGCTCGCCGATTCTCCCGGAGGCGAAGAAGCGGCTTCTTCGCACACAGAGCATTGTGGCGAGCGCAGGGAGCTCCTGAGAGCGGTTTGTGCCGAAAGAAGCCCGGGACCGGCACTTAGCTTCGGAGAGCTGCGTATCTGCGTCTTCTGCGTGTCTTGCCGCTCTACACTCAGCAAAAAGCTTTTCCACCATATCTTGCAAGGAGAAACTCTGCCAGGAAAGAAAACATCCAAAATCTTGTTCTAAAGCTTGCACGGGGGTCTGCAAAGAGTTTGGCAAGAATGAAAGGTAGTTGTCCAAAACTCGTTCTTTTCCAATAGAATAACCATGGAAAAGGCAGGAGAGTGGTAAAGTACTGTTTTCTCTAAGTCTGAAGGCTGCCCACACTGTGCCTGTGTGCTGCAGCTTGCATCTTCGCCTTTGGGAAGCTGCCGCTCGCCGATTCTCCCGGAGGCGAAGAAGCGGCTTCTTCGCACACAGAGCATTGTGGCGAGCGCAGGGAGCTCCTGAGAGCGGTTTGTGCCGAAAGAAGCCCGGGACCGGCACTTAGCTTCGGAGAGCTGCGTATCCGCGTCTTCTGCGTGTCTTGCCGCTCTACACTCAGCAAAAAGCTTTTCCACCATATCTTGCAAGGAGAAACTCTGCCAGGAAAGAAAACATCCAAAAACTTGTTCTAAAGCTTGCACGGGGGTCTGCAAAGAGTTTGGCAAGAATGAAAGGTAGTTGTCCAAAACTCGTTCTTTTCCAATAGAATAACCATGGAAAAGGCAGGAGAGTGGTAAAGTACTGTTTTCTCTAAGTCTGAATGCTGCCCACACTGTGCCTGTGTGCTGCAGCTTGCATCTTCGCCTTTTGGAAGCTGCCGCTCGCCGATTCTCCCGCAGGCGAAGAAGCGGCTTCTTCGCACACAGAGCATTGTGGCCAGCGCAGGGAGCTCCTGAGAGCGGTTTGTGCCGAAAGAAGCCCGGGACCGGCACTTAGCTTCGGAGAGCTGCGTATCCGCGTCTTCTGCGTGTCTTGCCGCTCTACACTCAGCAAAAAGCTTTTCCACCATATCTTGCAAGGAGAAACTCTGCCAGGAAAGAAAACATCCAAAATCTTGTTCTAAAGCTTGCACGGGGGTCTGCAAAGAGTTTGGCAAGAATGAAAGGTAGTTGTCCAAAACTCGTTCTTTTCCAATAGAATAACCATGGAAAAGGCAGGAGAGTGGTCAAGTACTGTTTTCTCTAAGTCTGAAGGCTGCCCACACTGTGCCTGTGTGCTGCAGCTTGCATCTTCGCCTTTGGGAAGCTGCCGCTCGCCGATTCTCCCGCAGGCGAAGAAGCGGCTTCTTCGCACACAGAGCATTGTGGCGAGCGCAGGGAGCTCCTGAGAGCGGTTTGTGCCGAAAGAAGCCCGGGACCGGCACTTAGCTTCGGAGAGCTGCGTATCTGCGTCTTCTGCGTGTCTTGCCGCTCTACACTCAGCAAAAAGCTTTTCCACCATATCTTGCAAGGAGAAACTCTGCCAGGAAAGAAAACATCCAAAATCTTGTTCTAAAGCTTGCACGGGGGTCTGCAAAGAGTTTGGCAAGAATGAAAGGTAGTTGTCCAAAACTCGTTCTTTTCCAATAGAATAACCATGGAAAAGGCAGGAGAGTGGTAAAGTACTGTTTTCTCTAAGTCTGAATGCTGCCCACACTGTGCCTGTGTGCTGCAGCTTGCATCTTCGCCTTTGGGAAGCTGCCGCTCGCCGATTCTCCCGCAGGCGAAGAAGCGGCTTCTTCGCACACAGAGCATTGTGGCGAGCGCAGGGAGCTCCTGAGAGCGGTTTGTGCCGAAAGAAGCCCGGGACCGGCACTTAGCTTCGGAGAGCTGCGTATCTGCGTCTTCTGCGTGTCTTGCCGCTCTACACTCAGCAAAAAGCTTTTCCACCATATCTTGCAAGGAGAAACTCTGCCAGGAAAGAAAACATCCAAAATCTTGTTCTAAAGCTTGCACGGGGGTCTGCAAAGAGTTTGGCAAGAAGGAAAGGTAGTTGTCCAAAACTCGTTCTTTTCCAATAGAATAACCATGGAAAAGGCAGGAGAGTGGTAAAGTACTGTTTTCTCTAAGTCTGAAGGCTGCCCACACTGTGCCTGTGTGCTGCAGCTTGCATCTTCGCCTTTGGGAAGCTGCCGCTCGCCGATTCTCCCGGAGGCGAAGAAGCGGCTTCTTCGCACACAGAGCATTGTGGCGAGCGCAGGGAGCTCCTGAGAGCGGTTTGTGCCGAAAGAAGCCCGGGACCGGCACTTAGCTTCGGAGAGCTGCGTATCTGCGTCTTCTGCGTGTCTTGCCGCTCTACACTCAGCAAAAAGCTTTTCCACCATATCTTGCAAGGAGAAACTCTGCCAGGAAAGAAAACATCCAAAATCTTGTTCTAAAGCTTGCACGGGGGTCTGCAAAGAGTTTGGCAAGAATGAAAGGTAGTTGTCCAAAACTCGTTCTTTTCCAATAGAATAACCATGGAAAAGGCAGGAGAGTGGTAAAGTACTGTTTTCTCTAAGTCTGAAGGCTGCCCACACTGTGCCTGTGTGCTGCAGCTTGCATCTTCGCCTTTGGGAAGCTGCCGCTCGCCGATTCTCCCGGAGGCGAAGAAGCGGCTTCTTCGCACACAGAGCATTGTGGAGGGCGCAGGGAGCTCCTGAGAGCGGTTTGTGCCGAAAGAAGCCCGGGACCGGCACTTAGCTTCGGAGAGCTGCGTATCTGCGTCTTCTGCGTGTCTTGCCGCTCTACACTCAGCAAAAAGCTTTTCCACCATATCTTGCAAGAAGAAACTCTGCCAGGAAAGAAAACATCCAAAAACTTGTTCTAAAGCTTGCACGGGGGTCTGCAAAGAGTTTGGCAAGAATGAAAGGTAGTTGTCCAAAACTCGTTCTTTTCCAATAGAATAACCATGGAAAAGGCAGGAGAGTGGTAAAGTACTGTTTTCTCTAAGTCTGAAGGCTGCCCACACTGTGCCTGTGTGCTGCAGCTTGCATCTTCGCCTTTGGGAAGCTGCCGCTCGCCGATTCTCCCGCAGGCGAAGAAGCGGCTTCTTCGCACACAGAGCATTGTGGCGAGCGCAGGGAGCTCCTGAGAGCGGTTTGTGCCGAAAGAAGCCCGGGACCGGCACTTAGCTTCGGAGAGCTGCGTATCTGCGTCTTCTGCGTGTCTTGCCGCTCTACACTCAGCCAAAAGCTTTTCCACCATATCTTGCAAGGAGAAACTCTGCCAGGAAAGAAAACATCCAAAATCTTGTTCTAAAGCTTGCACGGGGGTCTGCAAAGAGTTTGGCAAGAATGAAAGGTAGTTGTCCAAAACTCGTTCTTTTCCAATAGAATAACCATGGAAAAGGCAGGAGAGTGGTAAAGTACTGTTTTCTCTAAGTCTGAAGGCTGCCCACACTGTGCCTGTGTGCTGCAGCTTGCATCTTCGCCTTTGGGAAGCTGCCGCTCGCCGATTCTCCCGCAGGCGAAGAAGCGGCTTCTTCGCACACAGAGCATTGTGGCGAGCGCAGGGAGCTCCTGAGAGCGGTTTGTGCCGAAAGAAGCCCGGGACCGGCACTTAGCTTCGGAGAGCTGCGTATCTGCGTCTTCTGCGTGTCTTGCCGCTCTACACTCAGCCAAAAGCTTTTCCACCATATCTTGCAAGGAGAAACTCTGCCAGGAAAGAAAACATCCAAAATCTTGTTCTAAAGCTTGCACGGGGGTCTGCAAAGAGTTTGGCAAGAATGAAAGGTAGTTGTCCAAAACTCGTTCTTTTCCAATAGAATAACCATGGAAAAGGCAGGAGAGTGGTAAAGTACTGTTTTCTCTAAGTCTGAAGGCTGCCCACACTGTGCCTGTGTGCTGCAGCTTGCATCTTCGCCTTTGGGAAGCTGCCGCTCGCCGATTCTCCCGGAGGCGAAGAAGCGGCTTCTTCGCACACAGAGCATTGTGGCGAGCGCAGGGAGCTCCTGAGAGCGGTTTGTGCCGAAAGAAGCCCGGGACCGGCACTTAGCTTCGGAGAGCTGCGTATCTGCGTCTTCTGCGTGTCTTGCCGCTCTACACTCAGCAAAAAGCTTTTCCACCATATCTTGCAAGGAGAAACTCTGCCAGGAAAGAAAACATCCAAAATCTTGTTCTAAAGCTTGCACGGGGGTCTGCAAAGAGTTTGGCAAGAATGAAAGGTAGTTGTCCAAAACTCGTTCTTTTCCAATAGAATAACCATGGAAAAGGCAGGAGAGTGGTAAAGTACTGTTTTCTCTAAGTCTGAAGGCTGCCCACACTGTGCCTGTGTGCTGCAGCTTGCATCTTCGCCTTTGGCAAGCTGCCGCTCGCCGATTCTCCCGGAGGCGAAGAAGCGGCTTCTTCGCACACAGAGCATTGTGGCGAGCGCAGGGAGCTCCTGAGAGCGGTTTGTGCCGAAAGAAGCCCGGGACCGGCACTTAGCTTCGGAGAGCTGCGTATCTGCGTCTTCTGCGTGTCTTGCCGCTCTACACTCAGCCAAAAGCTTTTTCACCATATCTTGCAAGGAGAAACTCTGCCAGGAAAGAAAACATCCAAAATCTTGTTCTAAAGCTTGCACGCAGGTCTGCAAAGAGTTTGGCAAGAATGAAAGGTAGTTGTCCAAAACTCGTTCTTTTCCAATATAATAACCATGGATAAGGCAGGAGAGTGGTAAAGTACTGTTTTCTCTAAGTCTGAAGGCTTCCCACATTGTGCCTGTGTGCTGCAGCTTGCATCTTCGCCTTTGGGAAGCTGCCGCTCGCCGATTCTCCCGCAGGCGAAGAAGCGGCTTCTTCGCACACAGAGCATTGTGGCGAGCGCAGGGAGCTCCTGAGAGCGGTTTGTGCCGAAAGAAGCCCGGGACCGGCACTTAGCTTCGGAGAGCTGCGTATCTGCGTCTTCTGCGTGTCTTGCCGCTCTACACTCAGCAAAAAGCTTTTCCACCATATCTTGCAAGGAGAAACTCTGCCAGGAAAGAAAACATCCAAAATCTTGTTCTAAAGCTTGCACGGGGGTCTGCAAAGAGTTTGGCAAGAATGAAAGGTAGTTGTCCAAAACTCGTTCTTTTCCAATAGAATAACCATGGAAAAGGCAGGAGAGTGGTAAAGTACTGTTTTCTCTAAGTCTGAAGGCTGCCCACACTGTGCCTGTGTGCTGCAGCTTGCATCTTCGCCTTTGGGAAGCTGCCGCTCGCCGATTCTCCCGCAGGCGAAGAAGCGGCTTCTTCGCACACAGAGCATTGTGGCGAGCGCAGGGAGCTCCTGAGAGCGGTTTGTGCCGAAAGAAGCCCGGGACCGGCACTTAGCTTCGGAGAGCTGCGTATCTGCGTCTTCTGCGTGTCTTGCCGCTCTACACTCAGCAAAAAGCTTTTCCACCATATCTTGCAAGGAGAAACTCTGCCAGGAAAGAAAACATCCAAAATCTTGTTCTAAAGCTTGCACGGGGGTCTGCAAAGAGTTTGGCAAGAATGAAAGGTAGTTGTCCAAAACTCGTTCTTTTCCAATAGAATAACCATGGAAAAGGCAGGAGAGTGGTAAAGTACTGTTTTCTCTAAGTCTGAAGGCTGCCCACACTGTGCCTGTGTGCTGCAGCTTGCATCTTCGCCTTTGGGAAGCTGCCGCTCGCCGATTCTCCCGGAGGCGAAGAAGCGGCTTCTTCGCACACAGAGCATTGTGGCGAGCGCAGGGAGCTCCTGAGAGCGGTTTGTGCCGAAAGAAGCCCGGGACCGGCACTTAGCTTCGGAGAGCTGCGTATCCGCGTCTTCTGCGTGTCTTGCCGCTCTACACTCAGCAAAAAGCTTTTCCACCATATCTTGCAAGGAGAAACTCTGCCAGGAAAGAAAACATCCAAAAACTTGTTCTAAAGCTTGCACGGGGGTCTGCAAAGAGTTTGGCAAGAATGAAAGGTAGTTGTCCAAAACTCGTTCTTTTCCAATAGAATAACCATGGATAAGGCAGGAGAGTGGTAAAGTACTGTTTTCTCTAAGTCTGAATGCTGCCCACACTGAGCCTGTGTGCTGCAGCTTGCATCTTCGCCTTTTGGAAGCTGCCGCTCGCCGATTCTCCCGCAGGCGAAGAAGCGGCTTCTTCGCACACAGAGCATTGTCTCCAGCGCAGGGAGCTCCTGAGAGCGGTTTGTGCCGAAAGAAGCCCGGGACCGGCACTTAGCTTCGGAGAGCTGCGTATCCGCGTCTTCTGCGTGTCTTGCCGCTCTACACTCAGCAAAAAGCTTTTCCACCATATCTTGCAAGGAGAAACTCTGCCAGGAAAGAAAACATCCAAAATCTTGTTCTAAAGCTTGCACGGGGGTCTGCAAAGAGTTTGGCAAGAATGAAAGGTAGTTGTCCAAAACTCGTTCTTTTCCAATAGAATAACCATGGAAAAGGCAGGAGAGTGGTCAAGTACTGTTTTCTCTAAGTCTGAAGGCTGCCCACACTGTGCCTGTGTGCTGCAGCTTGCATCTTCGCCTTTGGGAAGCTGCCGCTCGCCGATTCTCCCGCAGGCGAAGAAGCGGCTTCTTCGCACACAGAGCATTGTGGCGAGCGCAGGGAGCTCCTGAGAGCGGTTTGTGCCGAAAGAAGCCCGGGACCGGCACTTAGCTTCGGAGAGCTGCGTATCTGCGTCTTCTGCGTGTCTTGCCGCTCTACACTCAGCAAAAAGCTTTTCCACCATATCTTGCAAGGAGAAACTCTGCCAGGAAAGAAAACATCCAAAATCTTGTTCTAAAGCTTGCACGGGGGTCTGCAAAGAGTTTGGCAAGAAGGAAAGGTAGTTGTCCAAAACTCGTTCTTTTCCAATAGAATAACCATGGAAAAGGCAGGAGAGTGGTAAAGTACTGTTTTCTCTAAGTCTGAAGGCTGCCCACACTGTGCCTGTGTGCTGCAGCTTGCATCTTCGCCTTTGGGAAGCTGCCGCTCGCCGATTCTCCCGGAGGCGAAGAAGCGGCTTCTTCGCACACAGAGCATTGTGGCGAGCGCAGGGAGCTCCTGAGAGCGGTTTGTGCCGAAAGAAGCCCGGGACCGGCACTTAGCTTCGGAGAGCTGCGTATCTGCGTCTTCTGCGTGTCTTGCCGCTCTACACTCAGCAAAAAGCTTTTCCACCATATCTTGCAAGGAGAAACTCTGCCAGGAAAGAAAACATCCAAAATCTTGTTCTAAAGCTTGCACGGGGGTCTGCAAAGAGTTTGGCAAGAATGAAAGGTAGTTGTCCAAAACTCGTTCTTTTCCAATAGAATAACCATGGAAAAGGCAGGAGAGTGGTAAAGTACTGTTTTCTCTAAGTCTGAAGGCTGCCCACACTGTGCCTGTGTGCTGCAGCTTGCATCTTCGCCTTTGGGAAGCTGCCGCTCGCCGATTCTCCCGGAGGCGAAGAAGCGGCTTCTTCGCACACAGAGCATTGTGGAGGGCGCAGGGAGCTCCTGAGAGAGGTTTGTGCCGAAAGAAGCCCGGGACCGGCACTTAGCTTCGGAGAGCTGCGTATCTGCGTCTTCTGCGTGTCTTGCCGCTCTACACTCAGCAAAAAGCTTTTCCACCATATCTTGCAAGAAGAAACTCTGCCAGGAAAGAAAACATCCAAAAACTTGTTCTAAAGCTTGCACGGGGGTCTGCAAAGAGTTTGGCAAGAATGAAAGGTAGTTGTCCAAAACTCGTTCTTTTCCAATAGAATAACCATGGAAAAGGCAGGAGAGTGGTAAAGTACTGTTTTCTCTAAGTCTGAAGGCTGCCCACACTGTGCCTGTGTGCTGCAGCTTGCATCTTCGCCTTTGGGAAGCTGCCGCTCGCCGATTCTCCCGCAGGCGAAGAAGCGGCTTCTTCGCACACAGAGCATTGTGGCGAGCGCAGGGAGCTCCTGAGAGCGGTTTGTGCCGAAAGAAGCCCGGGACCGGCACTTAGCTTCGGAGAGCTGCGTATCTGCGTCTTCTGCGTGTCTTGCCGCTCTACACTCAGCCAAAAGCTTTTCCACCATATCTTGCAAGGAGAAACTCTGCCAGGAAAGAAAACATCCAAAATCTTGTTCTAAAGCTTGCACGGGGGTCTGCAAAGAGTTTGGCAAGAATGAAAGGTAGTTGTCCAAAACTCGTTCTTTTCCAATAGAATAACCATGGAAAAGGCAGGAGAGTGGTAAAGTACTGTTTTCTCTAAGTCTGAAGGCTGCCCACACTGTGCCTGTGTGCTGCAGCTTGCATCTTCGCCTTTGGGAAGCTGCCGCTCGCCGATTCTCCCGGAGGCGAAGAAGCGACTTCTTCGCACACAGAGCATTGTGGCGAGTGCAGGGAGCTCCTGAGAGCGGTTTGTGCCGAAAGAAGCCCGGGACCGGCACTTAGCTTCGGAGAGCTGCGTATCTGCGTCTTCTGCGTGTCTTGCCGCTCTACACTCAGCCAAAAGCTTTTCCACCATATCTTGCAAGGAGAAACTCTGCCAGGAAAGAAAACATCCAAAATCTTGTTCTAAAGCTTGCACGGAGGTCTGCAAAGAGTTTGGCAAGAATGAAAGGTAGTTGTCCAAAACTCGTTCTTTTCCAATAGAATAACCATGGAAAAGGCAGGAGAGTGGTAAAGTACTGTTTTCTCTAAGTCTGAAGGCTGCCCACACTGTGCCTGTGTGCTGCAGCTTGCATCTTCGCCTTTGGGAAGCTGCCGCTCGCCGATTCTCCCGGAGGCGAAGAAGCGGCTTCTTCGCACACAGAGCATTGTGGCGAGCGCAGGGAGCTCCTGAGAGCGGTTTGTGCCGAAAGAAGCCCGGGACCGGCACTTAGCTTCGGAGAGCTGCGTATCTGCGTCTTCTGCGTGTCTTGCCGCTCTACACTCAGCCAAAAGCTTTTCCACCATATCTTGCAAGGAGAAACTCTGCCAGGAAAGAAAACATCCAAAATCTTGTTCTAAAGCTTGCACGGGGGTCTGCAAAGAGTTTGGCAAGAATGAAAGGTAGTTGTCCAAAACTCGTTCTTTTCCAATAGAATAACCATGGAAAAGGCAGGAGAGTGGTAAAGTACTGTTTTCTCTAAGTCTGAATGCTGCCCACACTGTGCCTGCGTGCTGCAGCTTGCATCTTCGCCTTTGGGAAGCTGCCGCTCGCCGATTCTCCCGGAGGCGAAGAAGCGGCTTCTTCGCACACAGAGCATTGTGGCGAGCGCAGGGAGCTCCTGAGAGCGGTTTGTGCCGAAAGAAGCCCGGGACCGGCACTTAGCTTCGGAGAGCTGCGTATCTGCGTCTTCTGCGTGTCTTGCCGCTCTACACTCAGCAAAAAGCTTTTCCACCATATCTTGCAAGGAGAAACTCTGCCAGGAAAGAAAACATCCAAAATCTTGTTCTAAAGCTTGCACGGGGGTCTGCAAAGAGTTTGGCAAGAATGAAAGGTAGTTGTCCAAAACTCCTTCTTTTCCAATAGAATAACCATGGATAAGGCAGGAGAGTGGTAAAGTACTGTTTTCTCTAAGTCTGAAGGCTGCCCACACTGTGCCTGTGTGCTGCAGCTTGCATCTTTGCCTTTGGGAAGCTGCCGCTCGCCGATTCTCCCGCAGGCGAAGAAGCGGCTTCTTCGCACACAGAGCATTGTGGCGAGCGCAGGGAGCTGCTGAGAGCGGTTTGTGCCGAAAGAAGCCCGGGACCGGCACTTAGCTTCGGAGAGCTGCGTATCTGCGTCTTCTGCGTGTCTTGCCGCTCTACACTCAGCAAAAAGCTTTTCCACCATATCTTGCAAGGAGAAACTCTGCCAGGAAAGAAAACATCCAAAATCTTGTTCTAAAGCTTGCACGGGGGTCTGCAAAGAGTTTGGCAAGAATGAAAGGTAGTTGTCCAAAACTCGTTCTTTTCCAATAGAATAACCATGGAAAAGGCAGGAGAGTGGTAAAGTACTGTTTTCTCTAAGTCTGAAGGCTGCCCACACTGTGCCTGTGTGCTGCAGCTTGCATCTTCGCCTTTGGGAAGCTGCCGCTCGCCGATTCTCCCGCAGGCGAAGAAGCGGCTTCTTCGCACACAGAGCATTGTGGCGAGCGCAGGGAGCTCCTGAGAGCGGTTTGTGCCGAAAGAAGCCCGGGACCGGCACTTAGCTTCGGAGAGCTGCGTATCTGCGTCTTCTGCGTGTCTTGCCGCTCTACACTCAGCCAAAAGCTTTTCCACCATATCTTGCAAGGAGAAACTCTGCCAGGAAAGAAAACATCCAAAATCTTGTTCTAAAGCTTGCACGGGGGTCTGCAAAGAGTTTGGCAAGAATGAAAGGTAGTTGTCCAAAACTCGTTCTTTTCCAATAGAATAACCATGGAAAAGGCAGGAGAGTGGTAAAGTACTGTTTTCTCTAAGTCTGAAGGCTGCCCACACTGTGCCTGCGTGCTGCAGCTTGCATCTTCGCCTTTGGGAAGCTGCCGCTCGCCGATTCTCCCGGAGGCGAAGAAGCGGCTTCTTCGCACACAGAGCATTGTGGCGAGCGCAGGGAGCTCCTGAGAGCGGTTTGTGCCGAAAGAAGCCCGGGACCGGCACTTAGCTTCGGAGAGCTGCGTATCTGCGTCTTCTGCGTGTCTTGCCGCTCTACACTCAGCCAAAAGCTTTTCCACCATATCTTGCAAGGAGAAACTCTGCCAGGAAAGAAAACATCCAAAATCTTGTTCTAAAGCTTGCACGGGGGTCTGCAAAGAGTTTGGCAAGAATGAAAGGTAGTTGTCCAAAACTCGTTCTTTTCCAATAGAATAACCATGGAAAAGGCAGGAGAGTGGTAAAGTACTGTTTTCTCTAAGTCTGAAGGCTGCCCACACTGTGCCTGTGTGCTGCAGCTTGCATCTTCGCCTTTGGCAAGCTGCCGCTCGCCGATTCTCCCGGAGGCGAAGAAGCGGCTTCTTCGCACACAGAGCATTGTGGCGAGCGCAGGGAGCTCCTGAGAGCGGTTTGTGCCGAAAGAAGCCCGGGACCGGCACTTAGCTTCGGAGAGCTGCGTATCTGCGTCTTCTGTGTGTCTTGCCGCTCTACACTCAGCAAAAAGCTTTTCCACCATATCTTGCAAGGAGAAACTCTGCCAGGAAAGAAAACATCCAAAATCTTGTTCTAAAGCTTGCACGGGGGTCTGCAAAGAGTTTGGCAAGAATGAAAGGTAGTTGTCCAAAACTCGTTCTTTTCCAATAGAATAACCATGGAAAAGGCAGGAGAGTGGTAAAGTACTGTTTTCTCTAAGTCTGAAGGCTGCCCACACTGTGCCTGTGTGCTGCAGCTTGCATCTTCGCCTTTGGCAAGCTGCCGCTCGCCGATTCTCCCGGAGGCGAAGAAGCGGCTTCTTCGCACACAGAGCATTGTGGCGAGCGCAGGGAGCTCCTGAGAGCGGTTTGTGCCGAAAGAAGCCCGGGACCGGCACTTAGCTTCGGAGAGCTGCGTATCTGCGTCTTCTGCGTGTCTTGCCGCTCTACACTCAGCCAAAAGCTTTTCCACCATATCTTGCAAGGAGAAACTCTGCCAGGAAAGAAAACATCCAAAATCTTGTTCTAAAGCTTGCACGGGGGTCTGCAAAGAGTTTGGCAAGAATGAAAGGTAGTTGTCCAAAACTCGTTCTTTTCCAATAGAATAACCATGGAAAAGGCAGGAGAGTGGTAAAGTACTGTTTTCTCTAAGTCTGAAGGCTGCCCACACTGTGCCTGCGTGCTGCAGCTTGCATCTTCGCCTTTGGGAAGCTGCCGCTCGCCGATTCTCCCGCAGGCGAAGAAGCGGCTTCTTCGCACACAGAGCATTGTGGCGAGCGCAGGGAGCTCCTGAGAGCGGTTTGTGCCGAAAGAAGCCCGGGACCGGCACTTAGCTTCGGAGAGCTGCGTATCTGCGTCTTCTGCGTGTCTTGCCGCTCTACACTCAGCCAAAAGCTTTTCCACCATATCTTGCAAGGAGAAACTCTGCCAGGAAAGAAAACATCCAAAATCTTGTTCTAAAGCTTGCACGGGGGTCTGCAAAGAGTTTGGCAAGAATGAAAGGTAGTTGTCCAAAACTCGTTCTTTTCCAATAGAATAACCATGGAAAAGGCAGGAGAGTGGTAAAGTACTGTTTTCTCTAAGTCTGAAGGCTGCCCACACTGTGCCTGCGTGCTGCAGCTTGCATCTTCGCCTTTGGGAAGCTGCCGCTCGCCGATTCTCCCGGAGGCGAAGAAGCGGCTTCTTCGCACACAGAGCATTGTGGCGAGCGCAGGGAGCTCCTGAGAGCGGTTTGTGCCGAAAGAAGCCCGGGACCGGCACTTAGCTTCGGAGAGCTGCGTATCTGCGTCTTCTGCGTGTCTTGCCGCTCTACACTCAGCCAAAAGCTTTTCCACCATATCTTGCAAGGAGAAACTCTGCCAGGAAAGAAAACATCCAAAATCTTGTTCTAAAGCTTGCACGGGGGTCTGCAAAGAGTTTGGCAAGAATGAAAGGTAGTTGTCCAAAACTCGTTCTTTTCCAATAGAATAACCATGGAAAAGGCAGGAGAGTGGTAAAGTACTGTTTTCTCTAAGTCTGAAGGCTGCCCACACTGTGCCTGTGTGCTGCAGCTTGCATCTTCGCCTTTGGCAAGCTGCCGCTCGCCGATTCTCCCGGAGGCGAAGAAGCGGCTTCTTCGCACACAGAGCATTGTGGCGAGCGCAGGGAGCTCCTGAGAGCGGTTTGTGCCGAAAGAAGCCCGGGACCGGCACTTAGCTTCGGAGAGCTGCGTATCTGCGTCTTCTGTGTGTCTTGCCGCTCTACACTCAGCAAAAAGCTTTTCCACCATATCTTGCAAGGAGAAACTCTGCCAGGAAAGAAAACATCCAAAATCTTGTTCTAAAGCTTGCACGGGGGTCTGCAAAGAGTTTGGCAAGAATGAAAGGTAGTTGTCCAAAACTCGTTCTTTTCCAATAGAATAACCATGGAAAAGGCAGGAGAGTGGTAAAGTACTGTTTTCTCTAAGTCTGAAGGCTGCCCACACTGTGCCTGTGTGCTGCAGCTTGCATCTTCGCCTTTGGGAAGCTGCCGCTCGCCGATTCTCCCGGAGGCGAAGAAGCGGCTTCTTCGCACACAGAGCATTGTGGCGAGCGCAGGGAGCTCCTGAGAGCGGTTTGTGCCGAAAGAAGCCCGGGACCGGCACTTAGCTTCGGAGAGCTGCGTATCTGCGTCTTCTGCGTGTCTTGCCGCTCTACACTCAGCCAAAAGCTTTTCCACCATATCTTGCAAGGAGAAACTCTGCCAGGAAAGAAAACATCCAAAATCTTGTTCTAAAGCTTGCACGGGGGTCTGCAAAGAGTTTGGCAAGAATGAAAGGTAGTTGTCCAAAACTCCTTCTTTTCCAATAGAATAACCATGGAAAAGGCAGGAGAGTGGTAAAGTACTGTTTTCTCTAAGTCTGAAGGCTGCCCACACTGTGCCTGTGTGCTGCAGCTTGCATCTTCGCCTTTGGGAAGCTGCCGCTCGCCGATTCTCCCGGAGGCGAAGAAGCGGCTTCTTCGCACACAGAGCATTGTGGCGAGCGCAGGGAGCTCCTGAGAGCGGTTTGTGCCGAAAGAAGCCCGGGACCGGCACTTAGCTTCGGAGAGCTGCGTATCTGCGTCTTCTGCGTGTCTTGCCGCTCTATACTCAGCAAAAAGCTTTTCCACCATATCTTGCAAGGAGAAACTCTGCCAGGAAAGAAAACATCCAAAATCTTGTTCTAAAGCTTGCACGGGGGTCTGCAAAGAGTTTGGCAAGAATGAAAGGTAGTTGTCCAAAACTCGTTCTTTTCCAATAGAATAACCATGGAAAAGGCAGGAGAGTGGTAAAGTACTGTTTTCTCTAAGTCTGAATGCTGCCCACACTGTGCCTGTGTGCTGCAGCTTGCATCTTCGCCTTTGGGAAGCTGCCGCTCGCCGATTCTCCCGGAGGCGAAGAAGCGGCTTCTTCGCACACAGAGCATTGTGGCGAGCGCAGGGAGCTCCTGAGAGCGGTTTGTGCCGAAAGAAGCCCGGGACCGGCACTTAGCTTCGGAGAGCTGCGTATCCGCGTCTTCTGCGTGTCTTGCCGCTCTACACTCAGCAAAAAGCTTTTCCACCATATCTTGCAAGGAGAAACTCTGCCAGGAAAGAAAACATCCAAAATCTTGTTCTAAAGCTTGCACGGGGGTCTGCAAAGAGTTTGGCAAGAATGAAAGGTAGTTGTCCAAAACTCGTTCTTTTCCAATAGAATAACCATGGAAAAGGCAGGAGAGTGGTAAAGTACTGTTTTCTCTAAGTCTGAAGGCTGCCCACACTGTGCCTGTGTGCTGCAGCTTGCATCTTCGCCTTTGGGAAGCTGCCGCTCGCCGATTCTCCCGGAGGCGAAGAAGCGGCTTCTTCGCACACAGAGCATTGTGGCGAGCGCAGGGAGCTCCTGAGAGCGGTTTGTGCCGAAAGAAGCCCGGGACCGGCACTTAGCTTCGGAGAGCTGCGTATCTGCGTCTTCTGCGTGTCTTGCCGCTCTACACTCAGCCAAAAGCTTTTCCACCATATCTTGCAAGGAGAAACTCTGCCAGGAAAGAAAACATCCAAAATCTTGTTCTAAAGCTTGCACGGGGGTCTGCAAAGAGTTTGGCAAGAATGAAAGGTAGTTGTCCAAAACTCGTTCTTTTCCAATAGAATAACCATGGAAAAGGCAGGAGAGTGGTAAAGTACTGTTTTCTCTAAGTCTGAAGGCTGCCCACACTGCGCCTGTGTGCTGCAGCTTGCATCTTCGCCTTTGGGAAGCTGCCGCTCGCCGATTCTCCCGCAGGCGAAGAAGCGGCTTCTTCGCACACAGAGCATTGTGGCGAGCGCAGGGAGCTCCTGAGAGCGGTTTGTGCCGAAAGAAGCCCGGGACCGGCACTTAGCTTCGGAGAGCTGCGTATCTGCGTCTTCTGCGTGTCTTGCCGCTCTACACTCAGCAAAAAGCTTTTCCACCATATCTTGCAAGGAGAAACTCTGCCAGGAAAGAAAACATCCAAAATCTTGTTCTAAAGCTTGCACGGGGGTCTGCAAAGAGTTTGGCAAGAATGAAAGGTAGTTGTCCAAAACTCGTTTTTTTCCATTAGAATAACCATGGAAAAGGCAGGAGAGTGGTAAAGTACTGTTTTCTCTAAGTCTGAATGCTGCCCACACTGTGCCTGTGTGCTGCAGCTTGCATCTTCGCCTTTGGGAAGCTGCCGCTCGCCGATTCTCCCGCAGGCGAAGAAGCGGCTTCTTCGCACACAGAGCATTGTGGCGAGCGCGGGGAGCTCCTGAGAGCGGTTTGTGCCGAAAGAAGCCCGGGACCGGCACTTAGCTTCGGAGAGCTGCGTATCTGCGTCTTCTGCGTGTCTTGCCGCTCTACACTCAGCAAAAAGCTTTTCCAGCATATCTTGCAAGGAGAAACTCTGCCAGGAAAGAAAACATCCAAAATCTTGTTCTAAAGCTTGCACGGGGGTCTGCAAAGAGTTTGGCAAGAATGAAAGGTAGTTGTCCAAAACTCGTTCTTTTCCAATAGAATAACCATGGAAAAGGCAGGAGAGTGGTAAAGTACTGTTTTCTCTAAGTCTGAAGGCTGCCCACACTGTGCCTGTGTGCTGCAGCTTGCATCTTCGCCTTTGGCAAGCTGCCGCTCGCCGATTCTCCCGGAGGCGAAGAAGCGGCTTCTTCGCACACAGAGCATTGTGGCGAGCGCAGGGAGCTCCTGAGAGCGGTTTGTGCCGAAAGAAGCCCGGGACCGGCACTTAGCTTCGGAGAGCTGCGTATCTGCGTCTTCTGCGTGTCTTGCCGCTCTACACTCAGCCAAAAGCTTTTCCACCATATCTTGCAAGGAGAAACTCTGCCAGGAAAGAAAACATCCAAAATCTTGTTCTAAAGCTTGCACGCGGGTCTGCAAAGAGTTTGGCAAGAATGAAAGGTAGTTGTCCAAAACTCGTTCTTTTCCAATAGAATAACCATGGAAAAGGCAGGAGAGTGGTAAAGTACTGTTTTCTCTAAGTCTGAAGGCTGCCCACACTTGCCTGTGTGCTGCAGCTTGCATCTTCGCCTTTGGGAAGCTGCCGCTCGCCGACTCTCCCGCAGGCGAAGAAGCGGCTTCTTCGCACACAGAGCATTGTGGCGAGCGCAGGGAGCTCCTGAGAGCGGTTTGTGCCGAAAGAAGCCCGGGACCGGCACTTAGCTTCGGAGAGCTGCGTATCTGCGTCTTCTGCGTGTCTTGCCGCTCTACACTCAGCCAAAAGCTTTTCCACCATATCTTGCAAGGAGAAACTCTGCCAGGAAAGAAAACATCCAAAATCTTGTTCTAAAGCTTGCACGGGGGTCTGCAAAGAGTTTGGCAAGAATGAAAGGTAGTTGTCCAAAACTCGTTCTTTTCCAATAGAATAACCATGGAAAAGGCAGGAGAGTGGTAAAGTACTGTTTTCTCTAAGTCTGAATGCTGCCCACACTGTGCCTGTGTGCTGCAGCTTGCATCTTCGCCTTTGGGAAGCTGCCGCTCGCCGATTCTCCCGCAGGCGAAGAAGCGGCTTCTTCGCACACAGAGCATTGTGGCGAGCGCAGGGAGCTCCTGAGAGCGGTTTGTGCCGAAAGAAGCCCGGGACCGGCACTTAGCTTCGGAGAGCTGCGTATCCGCGTCTTCTGCGTGTCTTGCCGCTCTACACTCAGCAAAAAGCTTTTCCAGCATATCTTGCAAGGAGAAACTCTGCCAGGAAAGAAAACATCCAAAAACTTGTTCTAAAGCTTGCACGGGGGTCTGCAAAGAGTTTGGCAAGAATGAAAGGTAGTTGTCCAAACCTCGTTCTTTTCCAATAGAATAACCATGGAAAAGGCAGGAGAGTGGTAAAGTACTGTTTTCTCTAAGTCTGAAGGCTGCCCACACTGTGCCTGTGTGCTGCAGCTTGCATCTTCGCCTTTGGGAAGCTGCCGCTCGCCGATTCTCCCGGAGGCGAAGAAGCGGCTTCTTCGCACACAGAGCATTGTGGCGAGCGCAGGGAGCTCCTGAGAGCGGTTTGTGCCGAAAGAAGCCCGGGACCGGCACTTAGCTTCGGAGAGCTGCGTATCTGCGTCTTCTGCGTGTCTTGCCGCTCTACACTCAGCAAAAAGCTTTTCCACCATATCTTGCAAGGAGAAACTCTGCCAGGAAAGAAAACATCCAAAATCTTGTTCTAAAGCTTGCACGGGGGTCTGCAAAGAGTTTGGCAAGAATGAAAGGTAGTTGTCCAAAACTCGTTCTTTTCCAATAGAATAACCATGGAAAAGGCAGGAGAGTGGTCAAGTACTGTTTTCTCTAAGTCTGAAGGCTGCCCACACTGTGCCTGTGTGCTGCAGCTTGCATCTTCGCCTTTGGGAAGCTGCCGCTCGCCGATTCTCCCGCAGGCGAAGAAGCGGCTTCTTCGCACACAGAGCATTGTGGCGAGCGCAGGGAGCTCCTGAGAGCGGTTTGTGCCGAAAGAAGCCCGGGACCGGCACTTAGCTTCGGAGAGCTGCGTATCTGCGTCTTCTGCGTGTCTTGCCGCTCTACACTCAGCCAAAAGCTTTTCCACCATATCTTGCAAGGAGAAACTCTGCCAGGAAAGAAAACATCCAAAATCTTGTTCTAAAGCTTGCACGGGGGTCTGCAAAGAGTTTGGCAAGAATGAAAGGTAGTTGTCCAAAACTCGTTCTTTTCCAATAGAATAACCATGGAAAAGGCAGGAGAGTGGTAAAGTACTGTTTTCTCTAAGTCTGAATGCTGCCCACACTGTGCCTGTGTGCTGCAGCTTGCATCTTCGCCTTTGGGAAGCTGCCGCTCGCCGATTCTCCCGGAGGCGAAGAAGCGGCTTCTTCGCACACAGAGCATTGTGGCGAGCGCAGGGAGCTCCTGAGAGCGGTTTGTGCCGAAAGAAGCCCGGGACCGGCACTTAGCTTCGGAGAGCTGCGTATCTGCGTCTTCTGCGTGTCTTGCCGCTCTACACTCAGCCAAAAGCTTTTCCACCATATCTTGCAAGGAGAAACTCTGCCAGGAAAGAAAACATCCAAAATCTTGTTCTAAAGCTTGCACGGGGGTCTGCAAAGAGTTTGGCAAGAATGAAAGGTAGTTGTCCAAAACTCGTTCTTTTCCAATAGAATAACCATGGAAAAGGCAGGAGAGTGGTAAAGTACTGTTTTCTCTAAGTCTGAAGGCTGCCCACACTGTGCCTGTGTGCTGCAGCTTGCATCTTCGCCTTTGGGAAGCTGCCGCTCGCCGATTCTCCCGGAGGCGAAGAAGCGGCTTCTTCGCACACAGAGCATTGTGGCGAGCGCAGGGAGCTCCTGAGAGCGGTTTGTGCCGAAAGAAGCCCGGGACTGGCACTTAGCTTCGGAGAGCTGCGTATCTGCGTCTTCTGCGTGTCTTGCCGCTCTACACTCAGCCAAAAGCTTTTCCACCATATCTTGCAAGGAGAAACTCTGCCAGGAAAGAAAACATCCAAAATCTTGTTCTAAAGCTTGCACGGGGGTCTGCAAAGAGTTTGGCAAGAATGAAAGGTAGTTGTCCAAAACTCGTTCTTTTCCAATAGAATAACCATGGAAAAGGCAGGAGAGTGGTAAAGTACTGTTTTCTCTAAGTCTGAAGGCTGCCCACACTGTGCCTGTGTGCTGCAGCTTGCATCTTCGCCTTTGGGAAGCTGCCGCTCGCCGATTCTCCCGGAGGCGAAGAAGCGGCTTCTTCGCACACAGAGCATTGTGGCGAGCGCAGGGAGCTCCTGAGAGCGGTTTGTGCCGAAAGAAGCCCGGGACCGGCACTTAGCTTCGGAGAGCTGCGTATCTGCGTCTTCTGCGTGTCTTGCCGCTCTACACTCAGCCAAAAGCTTTTCCACCATATCTTGCAAGGAGAAACTCTGCCAGGAAAGAAAACATCCAAAATCTTGTTCTAAAGCTTGCACGGGGGTCTGCAAAGAGTTTGGCAAGAATGAAAGGTAGTTGTCCAAAACTCGTTCTTTTCCAATAGAATAACCATGGATAAGGCAGGAGAGTGGTAAAGTACTGTTTTCTCTAAGTCTGAAGGCTGCCCACACTGTGCCTGCGTGCTGCAGCTTGCATCTTCGCCTTTGGGAAGCTGCCGCTCGCCGATTCTCCCGGAGGCGAAGAAGCGGCTTCTTCGCACACAGAGCATTGTGGCGAGCGCAGGGAGCTCCTGAGAGCGGTTTGTGCCGAAAGAAGCCCGGGACCGGCACTTAGCTTCGGAGAGCTGCGTATCTGCGTCTTCTGCGTGTCTTGCCGCTCTACACTCAGCAAAAAGCTTTTCCACCATATCTTGCAAGGAGAAACTCTGCCAGGAAAGAAAACATCCAAAATCTTGTTCTAAAGCTTGCACGGGGGTCTGCAAAGAGTTTGGCAAGAATGAAAGGTAGTTGTCCAAAACTCGTTCTTTTCCAATAGAATAAACATGGATAAGGCAGGAGAGTGGTAAAGTACTGTTTTCTCTAAGTCTGAAGGCTGCCCACACTGTGCCTGTGTGCTGCAGCTTGCATCTTCGCCTTTGGGAAGCTGCCGCTCGCCGATTCTCCCGGAGGCGAAGAAGCGGCTTCTTCACACACAGAGCATTGTGGCGAGCGCGGGGAGCTCCTGAGAGCGGTTTGTGCCGAAAGAAGCCCAGGACCGGCACTTAGCTTCGGAGAGCTGCGTATCTGTGTCTTCTGCGTGTCTTGCTTCTCAACACTCAGCCAAAAGCTTTTTCACCATATCTTGCAAGGAGAAACTCTGCCAGGGAAGAAAACATCCAAAATCTTGTTCTAAAGCTTGCACGGGGGTCTGCAAAGAGTTTGGCAAGAATGAAAGGTAGTTGTCCAAAACTCGTTCTTTTCCAATAGAATAACCATGGAAAAGGCAGGAGAGTGGTAAAGTACTGTTTTCTCTAAGTCTGAAGGCTGCCCACACTGTGCCTGTGTGCTGCAGCTTGCATCTTCGCCTTTGGGAAGCTGCCGCTCGCCGATTCTCCCGCAGGCGAAGAAGCGGCTTCTTCGCACACAGAGCATTGTGGCGAGCGCAGGGAGCTCCTGAGAGCGGTTTGTGCCGAAAGAAGCCCGGGACCGGCACTTAGCTTCGGAGAGCTGCGTATCTGCGTCTTCTGCGTGTCTTGCCGCTCTACACTCAGCCAAAAGCTTTTCCACCATATCTTGCAAGGAGAAACTCTGCCAGGAAAGAAAACATCCAAAATCTTGTTCTAAAGCTTGCACGGGGGTCTGCAAAGAGTTTGGCAAGAATGAAAGGTAGTTGTCCAAAACTCGTTCTTTTCCAATATAATAACCATGGATAAGGCAGGAGAGTGGTAAAGTACTGTTTTCTCTAAGTCTGAAGGCTGCCCACATTGTGCCTGTGTGCTGCAGCTTGCATCTTCGCCTTTGGGAAGCTGCCGCTCGCCGATTCTCCCGCAGGCGAAGAAGCGGCTTCTTCGCACACAGAGCATTGTGGCGAGCGCAGGGAGCTCCTGAGAGCGGTTTGTGCCGAAAGAAGCCCGGGACCGGCACATAGCTTCGGAGAGCTGCGTATCTGCGTCTTCTGCGTGTCTTGCCGCTCTACACTCAGCCAAAAGCTTTTCCACCATATCTTGCAAGGAGAAACTCTGCCAGGAAAGAAAACATCCAAAATCTTGTTCTAAAGCTTGCACGGGGGTCTGCAAAGAGTTTGGCAAGAATGAAAGGTAGTTGTCCAAAACTCGTTCTTTTCCAATAGAATAACCATGGATAAGGCAGGAGAGTGGTAAAGTACTGTTTTCTCTAAGTCTGAAGGCTGCCCACACTGTGCCTGTGTGCTGCAGCTTGCATCTTCGCCTTTGGGAAGCTGCCGCTCGCCGATTCTCCCGGAGGCGAAGAAGCGGCTTCTTCGCACACAGAGCATTGTGGCGAGCGCAGGGAGCTCCTGAGAGCGGTTTGTGCCGAAAGAAGCCCGGGACCGGCACTTAGCTTCGGAGAGCTGCGTATCTGCGTCTTCTGCGTGTCTTGCCGCTCTACACTCAGCAAAAAGCTTTTCCACCATATCTTGCAAGGAGAAACTCTGCCAGGAAAGAAAACATCCAAAATCTTGTTCTAAAGCTTGCACGGGGGTCTGCAAAGAGTTTGGCAAGAATGAAAGGTAGTTGTCCAAAACTCCTTCTTTTCCAATAGAATAACCATGGATAAGGCAGGAGAGTGGTAAAGTACTGTTTTCTCTAAGTCTGAAGGCTGCCCACACTGTGCCTGCGTGCTGCAGCTTGCATCTTCGCCTTTGGGAAGCTGCCGCTCGCCGATTCTCCCGGAGGCGAAGAAGCGGCTTCTTCGCACACAGAGCATTGTGGCGAGCGCAGGGAGCTCCTGAGAGCGGTTTGTGCCGAAAGAAGCCCGGGACCGGCACTTAGCTTCGGAGAGCTGCGTATCTGCGTCTTCTGCGTGTCTTGCCGCTCTACACTCAGCAAAAAGCTTTTCCACCATATCTTGCAAGGAGAAACTCTGCCAGGAAAGAAAACATCCAAAATCTTGTTCTAAAGCTTGCACGGGGGTCTGCAAAGAGTTTGGCAAGAATGAAAGGTAGTTGTCCAAAACTCGTTCTTTTCCAATAGAATAAACATGGATAAGGCAGGAGAGTGGTAAAGTACTGTTTTCTCTAAGTCTGAAGGCTGCCCACACTGTGCCTGTGTGCTGCAGCTTGCATCTTCGCCTTTGGGAAGCTGCCGCTCGCCGATTCTCCCGCAGGCGAAGAAGCGGCTTCTTCACACACAGAGCATTGTGGCGAGCGCGGGGAGCTCCTGAGAGCGGTTTGTGCCGAAAGAAGCCCAGGACCGGCACTTAGCTTCGGAGAGCTGCGTATCTGTGTCTTCTGCGTGTCTTGCTTCTCAACACTCAGCCAAAAGCTTTTTCACCATATCTTGCAAGGAGAAACTCTGCCAGGGAAGAAAACATCCAAAATCTTGTTCTAAAGCTTGCACGGGGGTCTGCAAAGAGTTTGGCAAGAATGAAAGGTAGTTGTCCAAAACTCGTTCTTTTCCAATAGAATAACCATGGAAAAGGCAGGAGAGTGGTAAAGTACTGTTTTCTCTAAGTCTGAAGGCTGCCCACACTGTGCCTGTGTGCTGCAGCTTGCATCTTCGCCTTTGGGAAGCTGCCGCTCGCCGATTCTCCCGCAGGCGAAGAAGCGGCTTCTTCGCACACAGAGCATTGTGGCGAGCGCAGGGAGCTCCTGAGAGCGGTTTGTGCCGAAAGAAGCCCGGGACCGGCACTTAGCTTCGGAGAGCTGCGTATCTGCGTCTTCTGCGTGTCTTGCCGCTCTACACTCAGCAAAAAGCTTTTCCACCATATCTTGCAAGGAGAAACTCTGCCAGGAAAGAAAACATCCAAAATCTTGTTCTAAAGCTTGCACGGAGGTCTGCAAAGAGTTTGGCAAGAATGAAAGGTAGTTGTCCAAAACTCGTTCTTTTCCAATAGAATAACCATGGAAAAGGCAGGAGAGTGGTAAAGTACTGTTTTCTCTAAGTCTGAATGCTGCCCACACTGTGCCTGTGTGCTGCAGCTTGCATCTTCGCCTTTGGGAAGCTGCCGCTCGCCGATTCTCCCGCAGGCGAAGAAGCGGCTTCTTCGCACACAGAGCATTGTGGCGAGCGCAGGGAGCTCCTGAGAGCGGTTTGTGCCGAAAGAAGCCCGGGACCGGCACTTAGCTTCGGAGAGCTGCGTATCTGCGTCTTCTGCGTGTCTTGCCGCTCTACACTCAGCAAAAAGCTTTTCCACCATATCTTGCAAGGAGAAACTCTGCCAGGAAAGAAAACATCCAAAATCTTGTTCTAAAGCTTGCACGGGGGTCTGCAAAGAGTTTGGCAAGAATGAAAGGTAGTTGTCCAAAACTCGTTCTTTTCCAATAGAATAACCATGGATAAGGCAGGAGAGTGGTAAAGTACTGTTTTCTCTAAGTCTGAAGGCTGCCCACATTGTGCCTGTGTGCTGCAGCTTGCATCTTCGCCTTTGGGAAGCTGCCGCTCGCCGATTCTCCCGCAGGCGAAGAAGCGGCTTCTTCGCACACAGAGCATTGTGGCGAGCGCAGGGAGCTCCTGAGAGCGGTTTGTGCCGAAAGAAGCCCGGGACCGGCACATAGCTTCGGAGAGCTGCGTATCTGCGTCTTCTGCGTGTCTTGCCGCTCTACACTCAGCCAAAAGCTTTTCCACCATATCTTGCAAGGAGAAACTCTGCCAGGAAAGAAAACATCCAAAATCTTGTTCTAAAGCTTGCACGGGGGTCTGCAAAGAGTTTGGCAAGAATGAAAGGTAGTTGTCCAAAACTCGTTCTTTTCCAATAGAATAACCATGGATAAGGCAGGAGAGTGGTAAAGTACTGTTTTCTCTAAGTCTGAAGGCTGCCCACACTGTGCCTGTGTGCTGCAGCTTGCATCTTCGCCTTTGGGAAGCTGCCGCTCGCCGATTCTCCCGGAGGCGAAGAAGCGGCTTCTTCGCACACAGAGCATTGTGGCGAGCGCAGGGAGCTCCTGAGAGCGGTTTGTGCCGAAAGAAGCCCGGGACCGGCACTTAGCTTCGGAGAGCTGCGTATCTGCGTCTTCTGCGTGTCTTGCCGCTCTACACTCAGCAAAAAGCTTTTCCACCATATCTTGCAAGGAGAAACTCTGCCAGGAAAGAAAACATCAAAATCTTGTTCTAAAGCTTGCACGGAGGTCTGCAAAGAGTTTGGCAAGAATGAAAGGTAGTTGTCCAAAACTCGTTCTTTTCCAATAGAATAACCATGGAAAAGGCAGGAGAGTGGTAAAGTACTGTTTTCTCTAAGTCTGAAGGCTGCCCACACTGTGCCTGTGTGCTGCAGCTTGCATCTTCGCCTTTGGGAAGCTGCCGCTCGCCGATTCTCCCGGAGGCGAAGAAGCGGCTTCTTCGCACACAGAGCATTGTGGCGAGCGCAGGGAGCTCCTGAGAGCGGTTTGTGCCGAAAGAAGCCCGGGACCGGCACTTAGCTTCGGAGAGCTGCGTATCTGCGTCTTCTGCGTGTCTTGCCGCTCTACACTCAGCAAAAAGCTTTTCCACCATATCTTGCAAGGAGAAACTCTGCCAGGAAAGAAAACATCCAAAATCTTGTTCTAAAGCTTGCACGGGGGTCTGCAAAGAGTTTGGCAAGAATGAAAGGTAGTTGTCCAAAACTCGTTCTTTTCCAATAGAATAACCATGGAAAAGGCAGGAGAGTGGTAAAGTACTGTTTTCTCTAAGTCTGAAGGCTGCCCACACTGTGCCTGTGTGCTGCAGCTTGCATCTTCGCCTTTGGCAAGCTGCCGCTCGCCGATTCTCCCGGAGGCGAAGAAGCGGCTTCTTCGCACACAGAGCATTGTGGCGAGCGCAGGGAGCTCCTGAGAGCGGTTTGTGCCGAAAGAAGCCCGGGACCGGCACTTAGCTTCGGAGAGCTGCGTATCTGCGTCTTCTGCGTGTCTTGCCGCTCTACACTCAGCAAAAAGCTTTTCCACCATATCTTGCAAGGAGAAACTCTGCCAGGAAAGAAAACATCCAAAATCTTGTTCTAAAGCTTGCACGGAGGTCTGCAAAGAGTTTGGCAAGAATGAAAGGTAGTTGTCCAAAACTCGTTCTTTTCCAATAGAATAACCATGGAAAAGGCAGGAGAGTGGTAAAGTACTGTTTTCTCTAAGTCTGAAGGCTGCCCACACTGTGCCTGTGTGCTGCAGCTTGCATCTTCGCCTTTGGGAAGCTGCCGCTCGCCGATTCTCCCGGAGGCGAAGAAGCGGCTTCTTCGCACACAGAGCATTGTGGCGAGCGCAGGGAGCTCCTGAGAGCGGTTTGTGCCGAAAGAAGCCCGGGACCGGCACTTAGCTTCGGAGAGCTGCGTATCTGCGTCTTCTGCGTGTCTTGCCGCTCTACACTCAGCAAAAAGCTTTTCCACCATATCTTGCAAGGAGAAACTCTGCCAGGAAAGAAAACATCCAAAATCTTGTTCTAAAGCTTGCACGGGGGTCTGCAAAGAGTTTGGCAAGAATGAAAGGTAGTTGTCCAAAACTCGTTCTTTTCCAATAGAATAACCATGGAAAAGGCAGGAGAGTGGTAAAGTACTGTTTTCTCTAAGTCTGAATGCTGCCCACACTGTGCCTGTGTGCTGCAGCTTGCATCTTCGCCTTTGGGAAGCTGCCGCTCGCCGATTCTCCCGCAGGCGAAGAAGCGGCTTCTTCGCACACAGAGCATTGTGGCGAGCGCAGGGAGCTCCTGAGAGCGGTTTGTGCCGAAAGAAGCCCGGGACCGGCACTTAGCTTCGGAGAGCTGCGTATCTGCGTCTTCTGCGTGTCTTGCCGCTCTACACTCAGCAAAAAGCTTTTCCACCATATCTTGCAAGGAGAAACTCTGCCAGGAAAGAAAACATCCAAAATCTTGTTCTAAAGCTTGCACGGGGGTCTGCAAAGAGTTTGGCAAGAATGAAAGGTAGTTGTCCAAAACTCGTTCTTTTCCAATAGAATAACCATGGAAAAGGCAGGAGAGTGGTAAAGTACTGTTTTCTCTAAGTCTGAAGGCTGCCCACACTGTGCCTGTGTGCTGCAGCTTGCATCTTTGCCTTTGGGAAGCTGCCGCTCGCCGATTCTCCCGCAGGCGAAGAAGCGGCTTCTTCGCACACAGAGCATTGTGGCGAGCGCAGGGAGCTCCTGAGAGCGGTTTGTGCCGAAAGAAGCCCGGGACCGGCACTTAGCTTCGGAGAGCTGCGTATCTGCGTCTTCTGCGTGTCTTGCCGCTCTACACTCAGCAAAAAGCTTTTCCACCATATCTTGCAAGGAGAAACTCTGCCAGGGAAGAAAACATCCAAAATCTTGTTCTAAAGCTTGCACGGGGGTCTGCAAAGAGTTTGGCAAGAATGAAAGGTAGTTGTCCAAAACTCGTTCTTTTCCAATAGAATAACCATGGAAAAGGCAGGAGAGTGGTAAAGTACTGTTTTCTCTAAGTCTGAAGGCTGCCCACACTGTGCCTGCTTGCTGCAGCTTGCATCTTCGCCTTTGGGAAGCTGCCGCTCGCCGATTCTCCCGCAGGCGAAGAAGCGGCTTCTTCGCACACAGAGCATTGTGGCGAGCGCAGGGAGCTCCTGAGAGCGGTTTGTGCCGAAAGAAGCCCGGGACCGGCACTTAGCTTCGGAGAGCTGCGTATCTGCGTCTTCTGCGTGTCTTGCCGCTCTACACTCAGCAAAAAGCTTTTCCACCATATCTTGCAAGGAGAAACTCTGCCAGGAAAGAAAACATCCAAAATCTTGTTCTAAAGCTTGCACGGGGGTCTGCAAAGAGTTTGGCAAGAATGAAAGGTAGTTGTCCAAAACTCGTTCTTTTCCAATAGAATAACCATGGAAAAGGCAGGAGAGTGGTAAAGTACTGTTTTCTCTAAGTCTGAAGGCTGCCCACACTGTGCCTGTGTGCTGCAGCTTGCATCTTCGCCTTTGGGAAGCTGCCGCTCGCCGATTCTCCCGCAGGCGAAGAAGCGGCTTCTTCGCACACAGAGCATTGTGGCGAGCGCAAGGAGCTCCTGAGAGCGGTTTGTGCCGAAAGAAGCCCGGGACCGGCACTTAGCTTCGGAGAGCTGCGTATCTGCGTCTTCTGCGTGTCTTGCCGCTCTACACTCAGCAAAAAGCTTTTCCACCATATCTTGCAAGGAGAAACTCTGCCAGGAAAGAAAACATCCAAAATCTTGTTCTAAAGCTTGCACGGGGGTCTGCAAAGAGTTTGGCAAGAATGAAAGGTAGTTGTCCAAAACTCGTTCTTTTCCAATAGAATAACCATGGAAAAGGCAGGAGAGTGGTAAAGTACTGTTTTCTCTAAGTCTGAAGGCTGCCCACACTGTGCCTGTGTGCTGCAGCTTGCATCTTCGCCTTTGGGAAGCTGCCGCTCGCCGATTCTCCCGGAGGCGAAGAAGCGGCTTCTTCGCACACAGAGCATTGTGGCGAGCGCAGGGAGCTCCTGAGAGCGGTTTGTGCCGAAAGAAGCCCGGGACCGGCACTTAGCTTTGGAGAGCTGCGTATCTGCGTCTTCTGCGTGTCTTGCCGCTCTACACTCAGCCAAAAGCTTTTCCACCATATCTTGCAAGGAGAAACTCTGCCAGGAAAGAAAACATCCAAAATCTTGTTCTAAAGCTTGCACGGGGGTCTGCAAAGAGTTTGGCAAGAATGAAAGGTAGTTGTCCAAAACTCGTTCTTTTCCAATAGAATAACCATGGATAAGGCAGGAGAGTGGTAAAGTACTGTTTTCTCTAAGTCTGAAGGCTGCCCACACTGTGCCTGTGTGCTGCAGCTTGCATCTTCGCCTTTGGGAAGCTGCCGCTCGCCGATTCTCCCGCAGGCGAAGAAGCGGCTTCTTCGCACACAGAGCATTGTGGCGAGCGCAGGGAGCTCCTGAGAGCGGTTTGTGCCAAAAGAAGCCCGGGACCGGCACTTAGCTTCGGAGAGCTGCGTATCTGCGTCTTCTGCGTGTCTTGCCGCTCTACACTCAGCCAAAAGCTTTTCCACCATATCTTGCAAGGAGAAACTCTGCCAGGAAAGAAAACATCCAAAATCTTGTTCTAAAGCTTGCACGGGGGTCTGCAAAGAGTTTGGCAAGAATGAAAGGTAGTTGTCCAAAACTCGTTCTTTTCCAATAGAATAAACATGGATAAGGCAGGAGAGTGGTAAAGTACTGTTTTCTCTAAGTCTGAAGGCTGCCCACACTGTGCCTGTGTGCTGCAGCTTGCATCTTCGCCTTTGGGAAGCTGCCGCTTGCCGATTCTCCCGGAGGCGAAGAAGCGGCTTCTTCACACACAGAGCATTGTGGCGAGCGCAGGGAGCTCCTGAGAGCGGTTTGTGCCGAAAGAAGCCCAGGACCGGCACTTAGCTTCGGAGAGCTGCGTATCTGTGTCTTCTGCGTGTCTTGCTTCTCAACACTCAGCCAAAAGCTTTTTCACCATATCTTGCAAGGAGAAACTCTGCCAGGGAAGAAAACATCCAAAATCTTGTTCTAAAGCTTGCACGGAGGTCTGCAAAGAGTTTGGCAAGAATGAAAGGTAGTTGTCCAAAACTCGTTCTTTTCCAATAGAATAACCATGGAAAAGGCAGGAGAGTGGTAAAGTACTGTTTTCTCTAAGTCTGAAGGCTGCCCACACTGTGCCTGTGTGCTGCAGCTTGCATCTTCGCCTTTGGGAAGCTGCCGCTCGCCGATTCTCCCGGAGGCGAAGAAGCGGCTTCTTCGCACACAGAGCATTGTGGCGAGCGCAGGGAGCTCCTGAGAGCGGTTTGTGCCGAAAGAAGCCCGGGACCGGCACTTAGCTTCGGAGAGCTGCGTATCTGCGTCTTCTGCGTGTCTTGCCGCTCTACACTCAGCAAAAAGCTTTTCCACCATATCTTGCAAGGAGAAACTCTGCCAGGAAAGAAAACATCCAAAATCTTGTTCTAAAGCTTGCACGGGGGTCTGCAAAGAGTTTGGCAAGAATGAAAGGTAGTTGTCCAAAACTCGTTCTTTTCCAATAGAATAACCATGGAAAAGGCAGGAGAGTGGTAAAGTACTGTTTTCTCTAAGTCTGAAGGCTGCCCACACTGTGCCTGTGTGCTGCAGCTTGCATCTTCGCCTTTGGCAAGCTGCCGCTCGCCGATTCTCCCGGAGGCGAAGAAGCGGCTTCTTCGCACACAGAGCATTGTGGCGAGCGCAGGGAGCTCCTGAGAGCGGTTTGTGCCGAAAGAAGCCCGGGACCGGCACTTAGCTTCGGAGAGCTGCGTATCTGCGTCTTCTGCGTGTCTTGCCGCTCTACACTCAGCAAAAAGCTTTTCCACCATATCTTGCAAGGAGAAACTCTGCCAGGAAAGAAAACATCCAAAATCTTGTTCTAAAGCTTGCACGGAGGTCTGCAAAGAGTTTGGCAAGAATGAAAGGTAGTTGTCCAAAACTCGTTCTTTTCCAATAGAATAACCATGGAAAAGGCAGGAGAGTGGTAAAGTACTGTTTTCTCTAAGTCTGAAGGCTGCCCACACTGTGCCTGTGTGCTGCAGCTTGCATCTTCGCCTTTGGGAAGCTGCCGCTCGCCGATTCTCCCGGAGGCGAAGAAGCGGCTTCTTCGCACACAGAGCATTGTGGCGAGCGCAGGGAGCTCCTGAGAGCGGTTTGTGCCGAAAGAAGCCCGGGACCGGCACTTAGCTTCGGAGAGCTGCGTATCTGCGTCTTCTGCGTGTCTTGCCGCTCTACACTCAGCAAAAAGCTTTTCCACCATATCTTGCAAGGAGAAACTCTGCCAGGAAAGAAAACATCCAAAATCTTGTTCTAAAGCTTGCACGGGGGTCTGCAAAGAGTTTGGCAAGAATGAAAGGTAGTTGTCCAAAACTCGTTCTTTTCCAATAGAATAACCATGGAAAAGGCAGGAGAGTGGTAAAGTACTGTTTTCTCTAAGTCTGAATGCTGCCCACACTGTGCCTGTGTGCTGCAGCTTGCATCTTCGCCTTTGGGAAGCTGCCGCTCGCCGATTCTCCCGCAGGCGAAGAAGCGGCTTCTTCGCACACAGAGCATTGTGGCGAGCGCAGGGAGCTCCTGAGAGCGGTTTGTGCCGAAAGAAGCCCGGGACCGGCACTTAGCTTCGGAGAGCTGCGTATCTGCGTCTTCTGCGTGTCTTGCCGCTCTACACTCAGCAAAAAGCTTTTCCACCATATCTTGCAAGGAGAAACTCTGCCAGGAAAGAAAACATCCAAAATCTTGTTCTAAAGCTTGCACGGGGGTCTGCAAAGAGTTTGGCAAGAATGAAAGGTAGTTGTCCAAAACTCGTTCTTTTCCAATAGAATAACCATGGAAAAGGCAGGAGAGTGGTAAAGTACTGTTTTCTCTAAGTCTGAAGGCTGCCCACACTGTGCCTGTGTGCTGCAGCTTGCATCTTTGCCTTTGGGAAGCTGCCGCTCGCCGATTCTCCCGCAGGCGAAGAAGCGGCTTCTTCGCACACAGAGCATTGTGGCGAGCGCAGGGAGCTCCTGAGAGCGGTTTGTGCCGAAAGAAGCCCGGGACCGGCACTTAGCTTCGGAGAGCTGCGTATCTGCGTCTTCTGCGTGTCTTGCCGCTCTACACTCAGCAAAAAGCTTTTCCACCATATCTTGCAAGGAGAAACTCTGCCAGGGAAGAAAACATCCAAAATCTTGTTCTAAAGCTTGCACGGGGGTCTGCAAAGAGTTTGGCAAGAATGAAAGGTAGTTGTCCAAAACTCGTTCTTTTCCAATAGAATAACCATGGAAAAGGCAGGAGAGTGGTAAAGTACTCTTTTCTCTAAGTCTGAAGGCTGCCCACACTGTGCCTGCTTGCTGCAGCTTGCATCTTCGCCTTTGGGAAGCTGCCGCTCGCCGATTCTCCCGCAGGCGAAGAAGCGGCTTCTTCGCACACAGAGCATTGTGGCGAGCGCAGGGAGCTCCTGAGAGCGGTTTGTGCCGAAAGAAGCCCGGGACCGGCACTTAGCTTCGGAGAGCTGCGTATCTGCGTCTTCTGCGTGTCTTGCCGCTCTACACTCAGCAAAAAGCTTTTCCACCATATCTTGCAAGGAGAAACTCTGCCAGGAAAGAAAACATCCAAAATCTTGTTCTAAAGCTTGCACGGGGGTCTGCAAAGAGTTTGGCAAGAATGAAAGGTAGTTGTCCAAAACTCGTTCTTTTCCAATAGAATAACCATGGAAAAGGCAGGAGAGTGGTAAAGTACTGTTTTCTCTAAGTCTGAAGGCTGCCCACACTGTGCCTGTGTGCTGCAGCTTGCATCTTCGCCTTTGGGAAGCTGCCGCTCGCCGATTCTCCCGCAGGCGAAGAAGCGGCTTCTTCGCACACAGAGCATTGTGGCGAGCGCAGGGAGCTCCTGAGAGCGGTTTGTGCCGAAAGAAGCCCGGGACCGGCACTTAGCTTCGGAGAGCTGCGTATCTGCGTCTTCTGCGTGTCTTGCCGCTCTACACTCAGCAAAAAGCTTTTCCACCATATCTTGCAAGGAGAAACTCTGCCAGGAAAGAAAACATCCAAAATCTTGTTCTAAAGCTTGCACGGGGGTCTGCAAAGAGTTTGGCAAGAATGAAAGGTAGTTGTCCAAAACTCGTTCTTTTCCAATAGAATAACCATGGAAAAGGCAGGAGAGTGGTAAAGTACTGTTTTCTCTAAGTCTGAAGGCTGCCCACACTGTGCCTGTGTGCTGCAGCTTGCATCTTCGCCTTTGGGAAGCTGCCGCTCGCCGATTCTCCCGGAGGCGAAGAAGCGGCTTCTTCGCACACAGAGCATTGTGGCGAGCGCAGGGAGCTCCTGAGAGCGGTTTGTGCCGAAAGAAGCCCGGGACCGGCACTTAGCTTTGGAGAGCTGCGTATCTGCGTCTTCTGCGTGTCTTGCCGCTCTACACTCAGCCAAAAGCTTTTCCACCATATCTTGCAAGGAGAAACTCTGCCAGGAAAGAAAACATCCAAAATCTTGTTCTAAAGCTTGCACGGGGGTCTGCAAAGAGTTTGGCAAGAATGAAAGGTAGTTGTCCAAAACTCGTTCTTTTCCAATAGAATAACCATGGATAAGGCAGGAGAGTGGTAAAGTACTGTTTTCTCTAAGTCTGAAGGCTGCCCACACTGTGCCTGTGTGCTGCAGCTTGCATCTTCGCCTTTGGGAAGCTGCCGCTCGCCGATTCTCCCGCAGGCGAAGAAGCGGCTTCTTCGCACACAGAGCATTGTGGCGAGCGCAGGGAGCTCCTGAGAGCGGTTTGTGCCGAAAGAAGCCCGGGACCGGCACTTAGCTTCGGAGAGCTGCGTATCTGCGTCTTCTGCGTGTCTTGCCGCTCTACACTCAGCAAAAAGCTTTTCCACCATATCTTGCAAGGAGAAACTCTGCCAGGAAAGAAAACATCCAAAATCTTGTTCTAAAGCTTGCACGGGGGTCTGCAAAGAGTTTGGCAAGAATGAAAGGTAGTTGTCCAAAACTCGTTCTTTTCCAATAGAATAACCATGGAAAAGGCAGGAGAGTGGTAAAGTACTGTTTTCTCTAAGTCTGAATGCTGCCCACACTGTGCCTGTGTGCTGCAGCTTGCATCTTCGCCTTTGGGAAGCTGCCGCTCGCCGATTCTCCCGCAGGCGAAGAAGCGGCTTCTTCGCACACAGAGCATTGTGGCGAGCGCAGGGAGCTCCTGAGAGCGGTTTGTGCCGAAAGAAGCCCGGGACCGGCACTTAGCTTCGGAGAGCTGCGTATCTGCGTCTTCTGCGTGTCTTGCCGCTCTACACTCAGCAAAAAGCTTTTCCACCATATCTTGCAAGGAGAAACTCTGCCAGGAAAGAAAACATCCAAAATCTTGTTCTAAAGCTTGCACGGGGGTCTGCAAAGAGTTTGGCAAGAATGAAAGGTAGTTGTCCAAAACTCGTTCTTTTCCAATAGAATAACCATGGAAAAGGCAGGAGAGTGGTAAAGTACTGTTTTCTCTAAGTCTGAAGGCTGCCCACACTGTGCCTGTGTGCTGCAGCTTGCATCTTTGCCTTTGGGAAGCTGCCGCTCGCCGATTCTCCCGCAGGCGAAGAAGCGGCTTCTTCGCACACAGAGCATTGTGGCGAGCGCAGGGAGCTCCTGAGAGCGGTTTGTGCCGAAAGAAGCCCGGGACCGGCACTTAGCTTCGGAGAGCTGCGTATCTGCGTCTTCTGCGTGTCTTGCCGCTCTACACTCAGCAAAAAGCTTTTCCACCATATCTTGCAAGGAGAAACTCTGCCAGGGAAGAAAACATCCAAAATCTTGTTCTAAAGCTTGCACGGGGGTCTGCAAAGAGTTTGGCAAGAATGAAAGGTAGTTGTCCAAAACTCGTTCTTTTCCAATAGAATAACCATGGAAAAGGCAGGAGAGTGGTAAAGTACTGTTTTCTCTAAGTCTGAAGGCTGCCCACACTGTGCCTGCTTGCTGCAGCTTGCATCTTCGCCTTTGGGAAGCTGCCGCTCGCCGATTCTCCCGCAGGCGAAGAAGCGGCTTCTTCGCACACAGAGCATTGTGGCGAGCGCAGGGAGCTCCTGAGAGCGGTTTGTGCCGAAAGAAGCCCGGGACCGGCACTTAGCTTCGGAGAGCTGCGTATCTGCGTCTTCTGCGTGTCTTGCCGCTCTACACTCAGCAAAAAGCTTTTCCACCATATCTTGCAAGGAGAAACTCTGCCAGGAAAGAAAACATCCAAAATCTTGTTCTAAAGCTTGCACGGGGGTCTGCAAAGAGTTTGGCAAGAATGAAAGGTAGTTGTCCAAAACTCGTTCTTTTCCAATAGAATAACCATGGAAAAGGCAGGAGAGTGGTAAAGTACTGTTTTCTCTAAGTCTGAAGGCTGCCCACACTGTGCCTGTGTGCTGCAGCTTGCATCTTCGCCTTTGGGAAGCTGCCGCTCGCCGATTCTCCCGGAGGCGAAGAAGCGGCTTCTTCACACACAGAGCATTGTGGCGAGCGCAGGGAGCTCCTGAGAGCGGTTTGTGCCGAAAGAAGCCCAGGACCGGCACTTAGCTTCGGAGAGCTGCGTATCTGTGTCTTCTGCGTGTCTTGCCGCTCTACACTCAGCAAAAAGCTTTTTCACCATATCTTGCAAGGAGAAACTCTGCCAGGGAAGAAAACATCCAAAATCTTGTTCTAAAGCTTGCACGGAGGTCTGCAAAGAGTTTGGCAAGAATGAAAGGTAGTTGTCCAAAACTCGTTCTTTTCCAATAGAATAACCATGGAAAAGGCAGGAGAGTGGTAAAGTACTGTTTTCTCTAAGTCTGAAGGCTGCCCACACTGTGCCTGTGTGCTGCAGCTTGCATCTTCGCCTTTGGGAAGCTGCCGCTCGCCGATTCTCCCGGAGGCGAAGAAGCGGCTTCTTCGCACACAGAGCATTGTGGCGAGCGCAGGGAGCTCCTGAGAGCGGTTTGTGCCGAAAGAAGCCCGGGACCGGCACTTAGCTTCGGAGAGCTGCGTATCTGCGTCTTCTGCGTGTCTTGCCGCTCTACACTCAGCAAAAAGCTTTTCCACCATATCTTGCAAGGAGAAACTCTGCCAGGAAAGAAAACATCCAAAATCTTGTTCTAAAGCTTGCACGGGGGTCTGCAAAGAGTTTGGCAAGAATGAAAGGTAGTTGTCCAAAACTCGTTCTTTTCCAATAGAATAACCATGGAAAAGGCAGGAGAGTGGTAAAGTACTGTTTTCTCTAAGTCTGAAGGCTGCCCACACTGTGCCTGTGTGCTGCAGCTTGCATCTTCGCCTTTGGGAAGCTGCCGCTCGCCGATTCTCCCGCAGGCGAAGAAGCGGCTTCTTCGCACACAGAGCATTGTGGCGAGCGCAGGGAGCTCCTGAGAGCGGTTTGTGCCGAAAGAAGCCCGGGACCGGCACTTAGCTTCGGAGAGCTGCGTATCTGCGTCTTCTGCGTGTCTTGCCGCTCTACACTCAGCCAAAAGCTTTTCCACCATATCTTGCAAGGAGAAACTCTGCCAGGAAAGAAAACATCCAAAATCTTGTTCTAAAGCTTGCACGGAGGTCTGCAAAGAGTTTGGCAAGAATGAAAGGTAGTTGTCCAAAACTCGTTCTTTTCCAATAGAATAACCATGGAAAAGGCAGGAGAGTGGTAAAGTACTGTTTTCTCTAAGTCTGAAGGCTGCCCACACTGTGCCTGTGTGCTGCAGCTTGCATCTTCGCCTTTGGGAAGCTGCCGCTCGCCGATTCTCCCGGAGGCGAAGAAGCGGCTTCTTCGCACACAGAGCATTGTGGCGAGCGCAGGGAGCTCCTGAGAGCGGTTTGTGCCGAAAGAAGCCCGGGACCGGCACTTAGCTTCGGAGAGCTGCGTATCTGCGTCTTCTGCGTGTCTTGCCGCTCTACACTCAGCAAAAAGCTTTTCCACCATATCTTGCAAGGAGAAACTCTGCCAGGAAAGAAAACATCCAAAATCTTGTTCTAAAGCTTGCACGGGGGTCTGCAAAGAGTTTGGCAAGAATGAAAGGTAGTTGTCCAAAACTCGTTCTTTTCCAATAGAATAACCATGGAAAAGGCAGGAGAGTGGTAAAGTACTGTTTTCTCTAAGTCTGAAGGCTGCCCACACTGTGCCTGTGTGCTGCAGCTTGCATCTTCGCCTTTGGGAAGCTGCCGCTCGCCGATTCTCCCGCAGGCGAAGAAGCGGCTTCTTCGCACACAGAGCATTGTGGCGAGCGCAGGGAGCTCCTGAGAGCGGTTTGTGCCGAAAGAAGCCCGGGACCGGCACTTAGCTTCGGAGAGCTGCGTATCTGCGTCTTCTGCGTGTCTTGCCGCTCTACACTCAGCAAAAAGCTTTTCCACCATATCTTGCAAGGAGAAACTCTGCCAGGAAAGAAAACATCCAAAATCTTGTTCTAAAGCTTGCACGGGGGTCTGCAAAGAGTTTGGCAAGAATGAAAGGTAGTTGTCCAAAACTCGTTCTTTTCCAATAGAATAACCATGGAAAAGGCAGGAGAGTGGTAAAGTACTGTTTTCTCTAAGTCTGAAGGCTGCCCACACTGTGCCTGTGTGCTGCAGCTTGCATCTTCGCCTTTGGCAAGCTGCCGCTCGCCGATTCTCCCGGAGGCGAAGAAGCGGCTTCTTCGCACACAGAGCATTGTGGCGAGCGCAGGGAGCTCCTGAGAGCGGTTTGTGCCGAAAGAAGCCCGGGACCGGCACTTAGCTTCGGAGAGCTGCGTATCTGCGTCTTCTGCGTGTCTTGCCGCTCTACACTCAGCCAAAAGCTTTTCCACCATATCTTGCAAGGAGAAACTCTGCCAGGAAAGAAAACATCCAAAATCTTGTTCTAAAGCTTGCACGGGGGTCTGCAAAGAGTTTGGCAAGAATGAAAGGTAGTTGTCCAAAACTCGTTCTTTTCCAATAGAATAAACATGGATAAGGCAGGAGAGTGGTAAAGTACTGTTTTCTCTAAGTCTGAAGGCTGCCCACACTGTGCCTGTGTGCTGCAGCTTGCATCTTCGCCTTTGGGAAGCTGCCGCTCGCCGATTCTCCCGGAGGCGAAGAAGCGGCTTCTTCACACACAGAGCATTGTGGCGAGCGCAGGGAGCTCCTGAGAGCGGTTTGTGCCGAAAGAAGCCCAGGACCGGCACTTAGCTTCGGAGAGCTGCGTATCTGTGTCTTCTGCGTGTCTTGCTTCTCAACACTCAGCCAAAAGCTTTTTCACCATATCTTGCAAGGAGAAACTCTGCCAGGGAAGAAAACATCCAAAATCTTGTTCTAAAGCTTGCACGGAGGTCTGCAAAGAGTTTGGCAAGAATGAAAGGTAGTTGTCCAAAACTCGTTCTTTTCCAATAGAATAACCATGGAAAAGGCAGGAGAGTGGTAAAGTACTGTTTTCTCTAAGTCTGAAGGCTGCCCACACTGTGCCTGTGTGCTGCAGCTTGCATCTTCGCCTTTGGGAAGCTGCCGCTCGCCGATTCTCCCGGAGGCGAAGAAGCGGCTTCTTCGCACACAGAGCATTGTGGCGAGCGCAGGGAGCTCCTGAGAGCGGTTTGTGCCGAAAGAAGCCCGGGACCGGCACTTAGCTTCGGAGAGCTGCGTATCTGCGTCTTCTGCGTGTCTTGCCGCTCTACACTCAGCAAAAAGCTTTTCCACCATATCTTGCAAGGAGAAACTCTGCCAGGAAAGAAAACATCCAAAATCTTGTTCTAAAGCTTGCACGGGGGTCTGCAAAGAGTTTGGCAAGAATGAAAGGTAGTTGTCCAAAACTCGTTCTTTTCCAATAGAATAACCATGGAAAAGGCAGGAGAGTGGTAAAGTACTGTTTTCTCTAAGTCTGAAGGCTGCCCACACTGTGCCTGTGTGCTGCAGCTTGCATCTTCGCCTTTGGGAAGCTGCCGCTCGCCGATTCTCCCGGAGGCGAAGAAGCGGCTTCTTCGCACACAGAGCATTGTGGCGAGCGCAGGGAGCTCCTGAGAGCGGTTTGTGCCGAAAGAAGCCCGGGACCGGCACTTAGCTTCGGAGAGCTGCGTATCTGCGTCTTCTGCGTGTCTTGCCGCTCTACACTCAGCCAAAAGCTTTTCCACCATATCTTGCAAGGAGAAACTCTGCCAGGAAAGAAAACATCCAAAATCTTGTTCTAAAGCTTGCACGGGGGTCTGCAAAGAGTTTGGCAAGAATGAAAGGTAGTTGTCCAAAACTCGTTCTTTTCCAATAGAATAAACATGGATAAGGCAGGAGAGTGGTAAAGTACTGTTTTCTCTAAGTCTGAAGGCTGCCCACACTGTGCCTGTGTGCTGCAGCTTGCATCTTCGCCTTTGGGAAGCTGCCGCTCGCCGATTCTCCCGCAGGCGAAGAAGCGGCTTCTTCACACACAGAGCATTGTGGCGAGCGCAGGGAGCTCCTGAGAGCGGTTTGTGCCGAAAGAAGCCCAGGACCGGCACTTAGCTTCGGAGAGCTGCGTATCTGTGTCTTCTGCGTGTCTTGCCGCTCAACACTCAGCCAAAAGCTTTTTCACCATATCTTGCAAGGAGAAACTCTGCCAGGGAAGAAAACATCCAAAATCTTGTTCTAAAGCTTGCACGCAGGTCTGCAAAGAGTTTGGCAAGAATGAAAGGTAGTTGTCCAAAACTCGTTCTTTTCCAATAGAATAACCATGGAAAAGGCAGGAGAGTGGTAAAGTACTGTTTTCTCTAAGTCTGAAGGCTGCCCACATTGTGCCTGTGTGCTGCAGCTTGCATCTTCGCCTTTGGGAAGCTGCCGCACGCCGATTCTCCCGCAGGCGAAGAAGCGGCTTCTTCGCACACCGAGCATTGTGGCGAGCGCAGGGAGCTCCTGAGAGCGGTTTGTGCCGAAAGAAGCCCGGGACCGGCACTTAGCTTCGGAGAGCTGCGTATCTGCGTCTTCTGCGTGTCTTGCCGCTCTACACTCAGCAAAAAGCTTTTCCACCATATCTTGCAAGGAGAAACTCTGCCAGGAAAGAAAACATCCAAAATCTTGTTCTAAAGCTTGCACGGAGGTCTGCAAAGAGTTTGGCAAGAATGAAAGGTAGTTGTCCAAAACTCGTTCTTTTCCAATAGAATAACCATGGAAAAGGCAGGAGAGTGGTAAAGTACTGTTTTCTCTAAGTCTGAAGGCTGCCCACACTGTGCCTGTGTGCTGCAGCTTGCATCTTCGCCTTTGGGAAGCTGCCGCTCGCCGATTCTCCCGGAGGCGAAGAAGCGGCTTCTTCGCACACAGAGCATTGTGGCGAGCGCAGGGAGCTCCTGAGAGCGGTTTGTGCCGAAAGAAGCCCGGGACCGGCACTTAGCTTCGGAGAGCTGCGTATCTGCGTCTTCTGCGTGTCTTGCCGCTCTACACTCAGCAAAAAGCTTTTCCACCATATCTTGCAAGGAGAAACTCTGCCAGGAAAGAAAACATCCAAAATCTTGTTCTAAAGCTTGCACGGGGGTCTGCAAAGAGTTTGGCAAGAATGAAAGGTAGTTGTCCAAAACTCGTTCTTTTCCAATAGAATAACCATGGAAAAGGCAGGAGAGTGGTAAAGTACTGTTTTCTCTAAGTCTGAAGGCTGCCCACACTGTGCCTGTGTGCTGCAGCTTGCATCTTCGCCTTTGGGAAGCTGCCGCTCGCCGATTCTCCCGCAGGCGAAGAAGCGGCTTCTTCGCACACAGAGCATTGTGGCGAGCGCAGGGAGCTCCTGAGAGCGGTTTGTGCCGAAAGAAGCCCGGGACCGGCACTTAGCTTCGGAGAGCTGCGTATCTGCGTCTTCTGCGTGTCTTGCCGCTCTACACTCAGCCAAAAGCTTTTCCACCATATCTTGCAAGGAGAAACTCTGCCAGGAAAGAAAACATCCAAAATCTTGTTCTAAAGCTTGCACGGGGGTCTGCAAAGAGTTTGGCAAGAATGAAAGGTAGTTGTCCAAAACTCGTTCTTTTCCAATAGAATAACCATGGAAAAGGCAGGAGAGTGGTAAAGTACTGTTTTCTCTAAGTCTGAATGCTGCCCACACTGTGCCTGTGTGCTGCAGCTTGCATCTTCGCCTTTGGGAAGCTGCCGCTCGCCGATTCTCCCGCAGGCGAAGAAGCGGCTTCTTCGCACACAGAGCATTGTGGCGAGCGCGGGGAGCTCCTGAGAGCGGTTTGTGCCGAAAGAAGCCCGGGACCGGCACTTAGCTTCGGAGAGCTGCGTATCTGCGTCTTCTGCGTGTCTTGCCGCTCTACACTCAGCCAAAAGCTTTTCCACCATATCTTGCAAGGAGAAACTCTGCCAGGAAAGAAAACATCCAAAATCTTGTTCTAAAGCTTGCACGGGGGTCTGCAAAGAGTTTGGCAAGAATGAAAGGTAGTTGTCCAAAACTCGTTCTTTTCCAATAGAATAACCAAGGATAAGGCAGGAGAGTGGTAAAGTACTGTTTTCTCTAAGTCTGAAGGCTGCCCACACTGTGCCTGTGTGCTGCAGCTTGCATCTTCGCCTTTGGGAAGCTGCCGCTCGCCGATTCTCCCGCAGGCGAAGAAGCGGCTTCTTCGCACACAGAGCATTGTGGCGAGCGCAGGGAGCTCCTGAGAGCGGTTTGTGCCGAAAGAAGCCCGGGACCGGCACTTAGCTTTGGAGAGCTGCGTATCTGCGTCTTCTGCGTGTCTTGCCGCTCTACACTCAGCAAAAAGCTTTTCCACCATATCTTGCAAGGAGAAACTCTGCCAGGAAAGAAAACATCCAAAATCTTGTTCTAAAGCTTGCACGGGGGTCTGCAAAGAGTTTGGCAAGAATGAAAGGTAGTTGTCCAAAACTCGTTCTTTTCCAATAGAATAACCATGGAAAAGGCAGGAGAGTGGTAAAGTACTGTTTTCTCTAAGTCTGAAGGCTGCCCACACTGTGCCTGTGTGCTGCAGCTTGCATCTTCGCCTTTGGGAAGCTGCCGCTCGCCGATTCTCCCGGAGGCGAAGAAGCGGCTTCTTCGCACACAGAGCATTGTGGCGAGCGCGGGGAGCTCCTGAGAGCGGTTTGTGCCGAAAGAAGCCCGGGACCGGCACTTAGCTTCGGAGAGCTGCGTATCTGCGTCTTCTGCGTGTCTTGCCGCTCTACACTCAGCAAAAAGCTTTTCCACCATATCTTGCAAGAAGAAACTCTGCCAGGAAAGAAAACATCCAAAATCTTGTTCTAAAGCTTGCACGGAGGTCTGCAAAGAGTTTGGCAAGAATGAAAGGTAGTTGTCCAAAACTCGTTCTTTTCCAATAGAATAACCATGGAAAAGGCAGGAGAGTGGTAAAGTACTGTTTTCTCTAAGTCTGAAGTCTGCCCACACTGTGCCTGTTTGCTGCAGCTTGCATCTTCGCCTTTGGGAAGCTGCCGCTCGCCGATTCTCCCGCAGGCGAAGAAGCGGCTTCTTCGCACACAGAGCATTGTGGCGAGCGCAGGGAGCTCCTGAGAGCGGTTTGTGCCGAAAGAAGCCCGGGACCGGCACTTAGCTTCGGAGAGCTGCGTATCTGCGTCTTCTGCGTGTCTTGCCGCTCTACACTCAGCAAAAAGCTTTTCCACCATATCTTGCAAGGAGAAACTCTGCCAGGAAAGAAAACATCCAAAATCTTGTTCTAAAGCTTGCACGGGGGTCTGCAAAGAGTTTGGCAAGAATGAAAGGTAGTTGTCCAAAACTCGTTCTTTTCCAATAGAATAACCATGGAAAAGGCAGGAGAGTGGTAAAGTACTGTTTTCTCTAAGTCTGAAGGCTGCCCACACTGTGCCTGTGTGCTGCAGCTTGCATCTTCGCCTTTGGGAAGCTGCCGCTCGCCGATTCTCCCGCAGGCGAAGAAGCGGCTTCTTCGCACACAGAGCATTGTGGCGAGCGCAGGGAGCTCCTGAGAGCGGTTTGTGCCGAAAGAAGCCCGGGACCGGCACTTAGCTTCGGAGAGCTGCGTATCTGCGTCTTCTGCGTGTCTTGCCGCTCTACACTCAGCCAAAAGCTTTTCCACCATATCTTGCAAGGAGAAACTCTGCCAGGAAAGAAAACATCCAAAATCTTGTTCTAAAGCTTGCACGGGGGTCTGCAAAGAGTTTGGCAAGAATGAAAGGTAGTTGTCCAAAACTCGTTCTTTTCCAATAGAATAACCATGGAAAAGGCAGGAGAGTGGTAAAGTACTGTTTTCTCTAAGTCTGAAGGCTGCCCACACTGTGCCTGTGTGCTGCAGCTTGCATCTTCGCCTTTGGGAAGCTGCCGCTCGCCGATTCTCCCGCAGGCGAAGAAGCGGCTTCTTCGCACACAGAGCATTGTGGCGAGCGCAGGGAGCTCCTGAGAGCGGTTTGTGCCGAAAGAAGCCCGGGACCGGCACTTAGCTTCGGAGAGCTGCGTATCTGCGTCTTCTGCGTGTCTTGCCGCTCTACACTCAGCAAAAAGCTTTTCCACCATATCTTGCAAGGAGAAACTCTGCCAGGAAAGAAAACATCCAAAATCTTGTTCTAAAGCTTGCACGGGGGTCTGCAAAGAGTTTGGCAAGAATGAAAGGTAGTTGTCCAAAACTCGTTCTTTTCCAATAGAATAACCATGGAAAAGGCAGGAGAGTGGTAAAGTACTGTTTTCTCTAAGTCTGAATGCTGCCCACACTGTGCCTGTGTGCTGCAGCTTGCATCTTCGCCTTTGGGAAGCTGCCGCTCGCCGATTCTCCCGCAGGCGAAGAAGCGGCTTCTTCGCACACAGAGCATTGTGGCGAGCGCAGGGAGCTCCTGAGAGCGGTTTGTGCCGAAAGAAGCCCGGGACCGGCACTTAGCTTCGGAGAGCTGCGTATCTGCGTCTTCTGCGTGTCTTGCCGCTCTACACTCAGCAAAAAGCTTTTCCACCATATCTTGCAAGGAGAAACTCTGCCAGGAAAGAAAACATCCAAAATCTTGTTCTAAAGCTTGCACGGGGGTCTGCAAAGAGTTTGGCAAGAATGAAAGGTAGTTGTCCAAAACTCGTTCTTTTCCAATAGAATAACCATGGAAAAGGCAGGAGAGTGGTAAAGTACTGTTTTCTCTAAGTCTGAAGGCTGCCCACACTGTGCCTGTGTGCTGCAGCTTGCATCTTCGCCTTTGGGAAGCTGCCGCTCGCCGATTCTCCCGGAGGCGAAGAAGCGGCTTCTTCGCACACAGAGCATTGTGGCGAGCGCAGGGAGCTCCTGAGAGCGGTTTGTGCCGAAAGAAGCCCGGGACCGGCACTTAGCTTCGGAGAGCTGCGTATCTGCGTCTTCTGCGTGTCTTGCCGCTCTACACTCAGCCAAAAGCTTTTCCACCATATCTTGCAAGGAGAAACTCTGCCAGGAAAGAAAACATCCAAAATCTTGTTCTAAAGCTTGCACGGGGGTCTGCAAAGAGTTTGGCAAGAATGAAAGGTAGTTGTCCAAAACTCGTTCTTTTCCAATAGAATAACCATGGAAAAGGCAGGAGAGTGGTAAAGTACTGTTTTCTCTAAGTCTGAAGGCTGCCCACACTGTGCCTGTGTGCTGCAGCTTGCATCTTCGCCTTTGGGAAGCTGCCGCTCGCCGATTCTCCCGCAGGCGAAGAAGCGGCTTCTTCGCACACAGAGCATTGTGGCGAGCGCAGGGAGCTCCTGAGAGCGGTTTGTGCCGAAAGAAGCCCGGGACCGGCACTTAGCTTCGGAGAGCTGCGTATCCGCGTCTTCTGCGTGTCTTGCCGCTCTACACTCAGCAAAAAGCTTTTCCACCATATCTTGCAAGGAGAAACTCTGCCAGGAAAGAAAACATCCAAAATCTTGTTCTAAAGCTTGCACGGGGGTCTGCAAAGAGTTTGGCAAGAATGAAAGGTAGTTGTCCAAAACTCGTTCTTTTCCAATAGAATAACCATGGAAAAGGCAGGAGAGTGGTAAAGTACTGTTTTCTCTAAGTCTGAAGGCTGCCCACACTGTGCCTGTGTGCTGCAGCTTGCATCTTCGCCTTTGGGAAGCTGCCGCTCGCCGATTCTCCCGGAGGCGAAGAAGCGGCTTCTTCGCACACAGAGCATTGTGGCGAGCGCAGGGAGCTCCTGAGAGCGGTTTGTGCCGAAAGAAGCCCGGGACCGGCACTTAGCTTCGGAGAGCTGCGTATCTGCGTCTTCTGCGTGTCTTGCCGCTCTACACTCAGCCAAAAGCTTTTCCACCATATCTTGCAAGGAGAAACTCTGCCAGGAAAGAAAACATCCAAAATCTTGTTCTAAAGCTTGCACGGGGGTCTGCAAAGAGTTTGGCAAGAATGAAAGGTAGTTGTCCAAAACTCGTTCTTTTCCAATAGAATAACCATGGAAAAGGCAGGAGAGTGGTAAAGTACTGTTTTCTCTAAGTCTGAAGGCTGCCCACACTGTGCCTGTGTGCTGCAGCTTGCATCTTTGCCTTTGGGAAGCTGCCGCTCGCCGATTCTCCCGCAGGCGAAGAAGCGGCTTCTTCGCACACAGAGCATTGTGGCGAGCGCGGGGAGCTCCTGAGAGCGGTTTGTGCCGAAAGAAGCCCGGGACCGGCACTTAGCTTCGGAGAGCTGCGTATCTGCGTCTTCTGCGTGTCTTGCCGCTCTACACTCAGCAAAAAGCTTTTCCACCATATCTTGCAAGGAGAAACTCTGCCAGGAAAGAAAACATCCAAAATCTTGTTCTAAAGCTTGCACGGGGGTCTGCAAAGAGTTTGGCAAGAATGAAAGGTAGTTGTCCAAAACTCGTTCTTTTCCAATAGAATAACCATGGATAAGGCAGGAGAGTGGTAAAGTACTGTTTTCTCTAAGTCTGAAGGCTGCCCACATTGTGCCTGTGTGCTGCAGCTTGCATCTTCGCCTTTGGGAAGCTGCCGCTCGCCGATTCTCCCGCAGGCGAAGAAGCGGCTTCTTCGCACACAGAGCATTGTGGCGAGCGCAGGGAGCTCCTGAGAGCGGTTTGTGCCGAAAGAAGCCCGGGACCGGCACTTAGCTTCGGAGAGCTGCGTATCTGCGTCTTCTGCGTGTCTTGCCGCTCTACACTCAGCCAAAAGCTTTTCCACCATATCTTGCAAGGAGAAACTCTGCCAGGAAAGAAAACATCCAAAATCTTGTTCTAAAGCTTGCACGGGGGTCTGCAAAGAGTTTGGCAAGAATGAAAGGTAGTTGTCCAAAACTCGTTCTTTTCCTATAGAATAACCATGGATAAGGCAGGAGAGTGGTAAAGTACTGTTTTCTCTAAGTCTGAAGGCTGCCCACACTGTGCCTGTGTGCTGCAGCTTGCATCTTCGCCTTTGGGAAGCTGCCGCTCGCCGATTCTCCCGCAGGCGAAGAAGCGGCTTCTTCGCACACAGAGCATTGTGGCGAGCGCAGGGAGCTCCTGAGAGCGGTTTGTGCCGAAAGAAGCCCGGGACCGGCACTTAGCTTCGGAGAGCTGCGTATCTGCGTCTTCTGCGTGTCTTGCCGCTCTACACTCAGCAAAAAGCTTTTCCACCATATCTTGCAAGGAGAAACTCTGCCAGGAAAGAAAACATCCAAAATCTTGTTCTAAAGCTTGCACGGGGGTCTGCAAAGAGTTTGGCAAGAATGAAAGGTAGTTGTCCAAAACTCGTTCTTTTCCAATAGAATAACCATGGAAAAGGCAGGAGAGTGGTAAAGTACTGTTTTCTCTAAGTCTGAAGGCTGCCCACACTGTGCCTGTGTGCTGCAGCTTGCATCTTCGCCTTTGGGAAGCTGCCGCTCGCCGATTCTCCCGCAGGCGAAGAAGCGGCTTCTTCGCACACAGAGCATTGTGGCGAGCGCGGGGAGCTCCTGAGAGCGGTTTGTGCCGAAAGAAGCCCGGGACCGGCACTTAGCTTCGGAGAGCTGCGTATCTGCGTCTTCTGCGTGTCTTGCCGCTCTACACTCAGCAAAAAGCTTTTCCACCATATCTTGCAAGAAGAAACTCTGCCAGGAAAGAAAACATCCAAAATCTTGTTCTAAAGCTTGCACGGAGGTCTGCAAAGAGTTTGGCAAGAATGAAAGGTAGTTGTCCAAAACTCGTTCTTTTCCAATAGAATAACCATGGAAAAGGCAGGAGAGTGGTAAAGTACTGTTTTCTCTAAGTCTGAAGTCTGCCCACACTGTGCCTGTGTGCTGCAGCTTGCATCTTCGCCTTTGGGAAGCTGCCGCTCGCCGATTCTCCCGCAGGCGAAGAAGCGGCTTCTTCGCACACAGAGCATTGTGGCGAGCGCAGGGAGCTCCTGAGAGCGGTTTGTGCCGAAAGAAGCCCGGGACCGGCACTTAGCTTCGGAGAGCTGCGTATCTGCGTCTTCTGCGTGTCTTGCCGCTCTACACTCAGCCAAAAGCTTTTCCACCATATCTTGCAAGGAGAAACTCTGCCAGGAAAGAAAACATCCAAAATCTTGTTCTAAAGCTTGCACGGAGGTCTGCAAAGAGTTTGGCAAGAATGAAAGGTAGTTGTCCAAAACTCGTTCTTTTCCAATAGAATAACCATGGAAAAGGCAGGAGAGTGGTAAAGTACTGTTTTCTCTAAGTCTGAAGGCTGCCCACACTGTGCCTGTGTGCTGCAGCTTGCATCTTCGCCTTTGGCAAGCTGCCGCTCGCCGATTCTCCCGCAGGCGAAGAAGCGGCTTCTTCGCACACAGAGCATTGTGGCGAGCGCAGGGAGCTCCTGAGAGCGGTTTGTGCCGAAAGAAGCCCGGGACCGGCACTTAGCTTCGGAGAGCTGCGTATCTGCGTCTTCTGCGTGTCTTGCCGCTCTACACTCAGCAAAAAGCTTTTCCACCATATCTTGCAAGGAGAAACTCTGCCAGGAAAGAAAACATCCAAAATCTTGTTCTAAAGCTTGCACGGGGGTCTGCAAAGAGTTTGGCAAGAATGAAAGGTAGTTGTCCAAAACTCGTTCTTTTCCAATAGAATAACCATGGAAAAGGCAGGAGAGTGGTAAAGTACTGTTTTCTCTAAGTCTGAATGCTGCCCACACTGTGCCTGTGTGCTGCAGCTTGCATCTTTGCCTTTGGGAAGCTGCCGCTCGCCGATTCTCCCGCAGGCGAAGAAGCGGCTTCTTCGCACACAGAGCATTGTGGCGAGCGCAGGGAGCTCCTGAGAGCGGTTTGTGCCGAAAGAAGCCCGGGACCGGCACTTAGCTTCGGAGAGCTGCGTATCTGCGTCTTCTGTGTGTCTTGCCGCTCTACACTCAGCAAAAAGCTTTTCCACCATATCTTGCAAGGAGAAACTCTGTCAGGAAAGAAAACATCCAAAATCTTGTTCTAAAGCTTGCACGGGGGTCTGCAAAGAGTTTGGCAAGAATGAAAGGTAGTTGTCCAAAACTCGTTCTTTTCCAATAGAATAACCATGGAAAAGGCAGGAGAGTGGTAAAGTACTGTTTTCTCTAAGTCTGAAGGCTGCCCACACTGTGCCTGTGTGCTGCAGCTTGCATCTTCGCCTTTGGGAAGCTGCCGCTCGCCGATTCTCCCGGAGGCGAAGAAGCGGCTTCTTCGCACACAGAGCATTGTGGCGAGCGCAGGGAGCTCCTGAGAGCGGTTTGTGCCAAAAGAAGCCCGGGACCGGCACTTAGCTTCGGAGAGCTGCGTATCTGCGTCTTCTGCGTGTCTTGCCACTCTACACTCAGCAAAAAGCTTTTCCACCATATCTTGCAAGGAGAAACTCTGCCAGGAAAGAAAACATCCAAAATCTTGTTCTAAAGCTTGCACGGGGGTCTGCAAAGAGTTTGGCAAGAATGAAAGGTAGTTGTCCAAAACTCGTTCTTTTCCAATAGAATAACCATGGAAAAGGCAGGAGAGTGGTAAAGTACTGTTTTCTCTAAGTCTGAAGGCTGCCCACACTGTGCCTGTGTGCTGCAGCTTGCATCTTCGCCTTTGGGAAGCTGCCGCTCGCCGATTCTCCCGGAGGCGAAGAAGCGGCTTCTTCGCACACAGAGCATTGTGGCGAGCGCAGGGAGCTCCTGAGAGCGGTTTGTGCGAAAGAAGCCCGGGACCGGCACTTAGCTTCGGAGAGCTGCGTATCTGCGTCTTCTGCGTGTCTTGCCGCTCTACACTCAGCAAAAAGCTTTTCCACCATATCTTGCAAGGAGAAACTCTGCCAGGAAAGAAAACATCCAAAATCTTGTTCTAAAGCTTGCACGGGGGTCTGCAAAGAGTTTGGCAAGAATGAAAGGTAGTTGTCCAAAACTCGTTCTTTTCCAATAGAATAACCATGGAAAAGGCAGGAGAGTGGTAAAGTACTGTTTTCTCTAAGTCTGAAGGCTGCCCACACTGTGCCTGTGTGCTGCAGCTTGCATCTTCGCCTTTGGGAAGCTGCCGCTCGCCGATTCTCCCGGAGGCGAAGAAGCGGCTTCTTCGCACACAGAGCATTGTGGCGAGCGCAGGGAGCTCCTGAGAGCGGTTTGTGCCGAAAGAAGCCCGGGACCGGCACTTAGCTTCGGAGAGCTGCATATCTGCGTCTTCTGCGTGTCTTGCCGCTCTACACTCAGCCAAAAGCTTTTCCACCATATCTTGCAAGGAGAAACTCTGCCAGGAAAGAAAACATCCAAAATCTTGTTCTAAAGCTTGCACGGAGGTCTGCAAAGAGTTTGGCAAGAATGAAAGGTAGTTGTCCAAAACTCGTTCTTTTCCAATAGAATAACCATGGAAAAGGCAGGAGAGTGGTAAAGTACTGTTTTCTCTAAGTCTGAAGGCTGCCCACACTGTGCCTGCGTGCTGCAGCTTGCATCTTCGCCTTTGGGAAGCTGCCGCTCGCCGATTCTCCCGCAGGCGAAGAAGCGGCTTCTTCGCACACAGAGCATTGTGGCGAGCGCAGGGAGCTCCTGAGAGCGGTTTGTGCCGAAAGAAGCCCGGGACCGGCACTTAGCTTCGGAGAGCTGCGTATCTGCGTCTTCTGCGTGTCTTGCCGCTCTACACTCAGCAAAAAGCTTTTCCACCATATCTTGCAAGGAGAAACTCTGCCAGGAAAGAAAACATCCAAAATCTTGTTCTAAAGCTTGCACGGGGGTCTGCAAAGAGTTTGGCAAGAATGAAAGGTAGTTGTCCAAAACTCGTTCTTTTCCAATAGAATAACCATGGAAAAGGCAGGAGAGTGGTAAAGTACTGTTTTCTCTAAGTCTGAAGGCTGCCCACACTGTGCCTGTGTGCTGCAGCTTGCATCTTCGCCTTTGGGAAGCTGCCGCTCGCCGATTCTCCCGGAGGCGAAGAAGCGGCTTCTTCGCACACAGAGCATTGTGGCGAGCGCAGGGAGCTGCTGAGAGCGGTTTGTGCCGAAAGAAGCCCGGGACCGGCACTTAGCTTCGGAGAGCTGCGTATCTGCGTCTTCTGCGTGTCTTGCCGCTCTACACTCAGCAAAAAGCTTTTCCACCATATCTTGCAAGGAGAAACTCTGCCAGGAAAGAAAACATCCAAAATCTTGTTCTAAAGCTTGCACGGGGGTCTGCAAAGAGTTTGGCAAGAATGAAAGGTAGTTGTCCAAAACTCGTTCTTTTCCAATAGAATAACCATGGAAAAGGCAGGAGAGTGGTAAAGTACTGTTTTCTCTAAGTCTGAATGCTGCCCACACTGTGCCTGTGTGCTGCAGCTTGCATCTTCGCCTTTGGGAAGCTGCCGCTCGCCGATTCTCCCGCAGGCGAAGAAGCGGCTTCTTCGCACACAGAGCATTGTGGCGAGCGCGGGGAGCTCCTGAGAGCGGTTTGTGCCGAAAGAAGCCCGGGACCGGCACTTAGCTTCGGAGAGCTGCGTATCTGCGTCTACTGCGTGTCTTGCCGCTCTACACTCAGCAAAAAGCTTTTCCACCATATCTTGCAAGGAGAAACTCTGCCAGGAAAGAAAACATCCAAAATCTTGTTCTAAAGCTTGCACGGAGGTCTGCAAAGAGTTTGGCAAGAATGAAAGGTAGTTGTCCAAAACTCGTTCTTTTCCAATATAATAACCATGGAAAAGGCAGGAGAGTGGTAAAGTACTGGTTTCTCTAAGTCTGAAGGCTGCCCACACTGTGCCTGTGTGCTGCAGCTTGCATCTTCGCCTTTGGGAAGCTGCCGCTCGCCGATTCTCCCGCAGGCGAAGAAGCGGCTTCTTCGCACACAGAGCATTGTGGCGAGCGCAGGGAGCTCCTGAGAGCGGTTTGTGCCGAAAGAAGCCCGGGACCGGCACTTAGCTTCGGAGAGCTGCGTATCTGCGTCTTCTGCGTGTCTTGCCGCTCTACACTCAGCAAAAAGCTTTTCCACCATATCTTGCAAGGAGAAACTCTGCCAGGAAAGAAAACATCCAAAATCTTGTTCTAAAGCTTGCACGGGGGTCTGCAAAGAGTTTGGCAAGAATGAAAGGTAGTTGTCCAAAACTCGTTCTTTTCCAATAGAATAACCATGGAAAAGGCAGGAGAGTGGTAAAGTACTGTTTTCTCTAAGTCTGAAGGCTGCCCACACTGTGCCTGTGTGCTGCAGCTTGCATCTTCGCCTTTGGGAAGCTGCCGCTCGCCGATTCTCCCGGAGGCGAAGAAGCGGCTTCTTCGCACACAGAGCATTGTGGCGAGCGCGGGGAGCTCCTGAGAGCGGTTTGTGCCGAAAGAAGCCCGGGACCGGCACTTAGCTTCGGAGAGCTGCGTATCTGCGTCTACTGCGTGTCTTGCCGCTCTACACTCAGCAAAAAGCTTTTCCACCATATCTTGCAAGGAGAAACTCTGCCAGGAAAGAAAACATCCAAAATCTTGTTCTAAAGCTTGCACGGAGGTCTGCAAAGAGTTTGGCAAGAATGAAAGGTAGTTGTCCAAAACTCGTTCTTTTCCAAAAGAATAACCATGGAAAAGGCAGGAGAGTGGTAAAGTACTGTTTTCTCTAAGTCTGAAGGCTGCCCACACTGTGCCTGTGTGCTGCAGCTTGCATCTTCGCCTTTGGGAAGCTGCCGCTCGCCGATTCTCCCGGAGGCGAAGAAGCGGCTTCTTCGCACACAGAGCATTGTGGCGAGCGCAGGGAGCTCCTGAGAGCGGTTTGTGCCGAAAGAAGCCCGGGACCGGCACTTAGCTTCGGAGAGCTGCGTATCTGCGTCTTCTGCGTGTCTTGCCGCTCTACACTCAGCCAAAAGCTTTTCCACCATATCTTGCAAGGAGAAACTCTGCCAGGAAAGAAAACATCCAAAATCTTGTTCTAAAGCTTGCACGGAGGTCTGCAAAGAGTTTGGCAAGAATGAAAGGTAGTTGTCCAAAACTCGTTCTTTTCCAATAGAATAACCATGGAAAAGGCAGGAGAGTGGTAAAGTACTGTTTTCTCTAAGTCTGAAGGCTGCCCACACTGTGCCTGTGTGCTGCAGCTTGCATCTTCGCCTTTGGGAAGCTGCCGCTCGCCGATTCTCCCGGAGGCGAAGAAGCGGCTTCTTCGCACACAGAGCATTGTGGCGAGCGCAGGGAGCTCCTGAGAGCGGTTTGTGCCGAAAGAAGCCCGGGACCGGCACTTAGCTTCGGAGAGCTGCGTATCTGCGTCTTCTGCGTGTCTTGCCGCTCTACACTCAGCCAAAAGCTTTTCCACCATATCTTGCAAGGAGAAACTCTGCCAGGAAAGAAAACATCCAAAATCTTGTTCTAAAGCTTGCACGGGGGTCTGCAAAGAGTTTGGCAAGAATGAAAGGTAGTTGTCCAAAACTCGTTCTTTTCCAATAGAATAACCATGGAAAAGGCAGGAGAGTGGTAAAGTACTGTTTTCTCTAAGTCTGAAGGCTGCCCACACTGTGCCTGTGTGCTGCAGCTTGCATCTTCGCCTTTGGGAAGCTGCCGCTCGCCGATTCTCCCGGAGGCGAAGAAGCGGCTTCTTCGCACACAGAGCATTGTGGCGAGCGCAGGGAGCTCCTGAGAGCGGTTTGTGCGAAAGAAGCCCGGGACCGGCACTTAGCTTCGGAGAGCTGCGTATCTGCGTCTTCTGCGTGTCTTGCCGCTCTACACTCAGCAAAAAGCTTTTCCACCATATCTTGCAAGGAGAAACTCTGCCAGGAAAGAAAACATCCAAAATCTTGTTCTAAAGCTTGCACGGGGGTCTGCAAAGAGTTTGGCAAGAATGAAAGGTAGTTGTCCAAAACTCGTTCTTTTCCAATAGAATAACCATGGAAAAGGCAGGAGAGTGGTAAAGTACTGTTTTCTCTAAGTCTGAAGGCTGCCCACACTGTGCCTGTGTGCTGCAGCTTGCATCTTCGCCTTTGGCAAGCTGCCGCTCGCCGATTCTCCCGGAGGCGAAGAAGCGGCTTCTTCGCACACAGAGCATTGTGGCGAGCGCAGGGAGCTCCTGAGAGCGGTTTGTGCCGAAAGAAGCCCGGGACCGGCACTTAGCTTCGGAGAGCTGCGTATCTGCGTCTTCTGCGTGTCTTGCCGCTCTACACTCAGCCAAAAGCTTTTCCACCATATCTTGCAAGGAGAAACTCTGCCAGGAAAGAAAACATCCAAAATCTTGTTCTAAAGCTTGCACGGAGGTCTGCAAAGAGTTTGGCAAGAATGAAAGGTAGTTGTCCAAAACTCGTTCTTTTCCAATAGAATAACCATGGAAAAGGCAGGAGAGTGGTAAAGTACTGTTTTCTCTAAGTCTGAAGGCTGCCCACACTGTGCCTGCGTGCTGCAGCTTGCATCTTCGCCTTTGGGAAGCTGCCGCTCGCCGATTCTCCCGCAGGCGAAGAAGCGGCTTCTTCGCACACAGAGCATTGTGGCGAGCGCAGGGAGCTCCTGAGAGCGGTTTGTGCCGAAAGAAGCCCGGGACCGGCACTTAGCTTCGGAGAGCTGCGTATCTGCGTCTTCTGCGTGTCTTGCCGCTCTACACTCAGCAAAAAGCTTTTCCACCATATCTTGCAAGGAGAAACTCTGCCAGGAAAGAAAACATCCAAAATCTTGTTCTAAAGCTTGCACGGGGGTCTGCAAAGAGTTTGGCAAGAATGAAAGGTAGTTGTCCAAAACTCGTTCTTTTCCAATAGAATAACCATGGAAAAGGCAGGAGAGTGGTAAAGTACTGTTTTCTCTAAGTCTGAAGGCTGCCCACACTGTGCCTGTGTGCTGCAGCTTGCATCTTCGCCTTTGGGAAGCTGCCGCTCGCCGATTCTCCCGGAGGCGAAGAAGCGGCTTCTTCGCACACAGAGCATTGTGGCGAGCGCAGGGAGCTGCTGAGAGCGGTTTGTGCCGAAAGAAGCCCGGGACCGGCACTTAGCTTCGGAGAGCTGCGTATCTGCGTCTTCTGCGTGTCTTGCCGCTCTACACTCAGCAAAAAGCTTTTCCACCATATCTTGCAAGGAGAAACTCTGCCAGGAAAGAAAACATCCAAAATCTTGTTCTAAAGCTTGCACGGGGGTCTGCAAAGAGTTTGGCAAGAATGAAAGGTAGTTGTCCAAAACTCGTTCTTTTCCAATAGAATAACCATGGAAAAGGCAGGAGAGTGGTAAAGTACTGTTTTCTCTAAGTCTGAATGCTGCCCACACTGTGCCTGTGTGCTGCAGCTTGCATCTTCGCCTTTGGGAAGCTGCCGCTCGCCGATTCTCCCGCAGGCGAAGAAGCGGCTTCTTCGCACACAGAGCATTGTGGCGAGCGCGGGGAGCTCCTGAGAGCGGTTTGTGCCGAAAGAAGCCCGGGACCGGCACTTAGCTTCGGAGAGCTGCGTATCTGCGTCTACTGCGTGTCTTGCCGCTCTACACTCAGCAAAAAGCTTTTCCACCATATCTTGCAAGGAGAAACTCTGCCAGGAAAGAAAACATCCAAAATCTTGTTCTAAAGCTTGCACGGAGGTCTGCAAAGAGTTTGGCAAGAATGAAAGGTAGTTGTCCAAAACTCGTTCTTTTCCAATATAATAACCATGGAAAACGCAGGAGAGTGGTAAAGTACTGGTTTCTCTAAGTCTGAAGGCTGCCCACACTGTGCCTGTGTGCTGCAGCTTGCATCTTCGCCTTTGGGAAGCTGCCGCTCGCCGATTCTCCCGCAGGCGAAGAAGCGGCTTCTTCGCACACAGAGCATTGTGGCGAGCGCAGGGAGCTCCTGAGAGCGGTTTGTGCCGAAAGAAGCCCGGGACCGGCACTTAGCTTCGGAGAGCTGCGTATCTGCGTCTTCTGCGTGTCTTGCCGCTCTACACTCAGCAAAAAGCTTTTCCACCATATCTTGCAAGGAGAAACTCTGCCAGGAAAGAAAACATCCAAAATCTTGTTCTAAAGCTTGCACGGGGGTCTGCAAAGAGTTTGGCAAGAATGAAAGGTAGTTGTCCAAAACTCGTTCTTTTCCAATAGAATAACCATGGAAAAGGCAGGAGAGTGGTAAAGTACTGTTTTCTCTAAGTCTGAATGCTGCCCACACTGTGCCTGTGTGCTGCAGCTTGCATCTTCGCCTTTGGGAAGCTGCCGCTCGCCGATTCTCCCGGAGGCGAAGAAGCGGCTTCTTCGCACACAGAGCATTGTGGCGAGCGCGGGGAGCTCCTGAGAGCGGTTTGTGCCGAAAGAAGCCCGGGACCGGCACTTAGCTTCGGAGAGCTGCGTATCTGCGTCTTCTGCGTGTCTTGCCGCTCTACACTCAGCCAAAAGCTTTTCCACCATATCTTGCAAGGAGAAACTCTGCCAGGAAAGAAAACATCCAAAATCTTGTTCTAAAGCTTGCACGGGGGTCTGCAAAGAGTTTGGCAAGAATGAAAGGTAGTTGTCCAAAACTCGTTCTTTTCCAATAGAATAACCATGGAAAAGGCAGGAGAGTGGTAAAGTACTGGTTTCTCTAAGTCTGAAGGCTGCCCACACTGTGCCTGTGTGCTGCAGCTTGCATCTTCGCCTTTGGGAAGCTGCCGCTCGCCGATTCTCCCGCAGGCGAAGAAGCGGCTTCTTCGCACACAGAGCATTGTGGCGAGCGCAGGGAGCTCCTGAGAGCGGTTTGTGCCGAAAGAAGCCCGGGACCGGCACTTAGCTTCGGAGAGCTGCGTATCTGCGTCTTCTGCGTGTCTTGCCGCTCTACACTCAGCAAAAAGCTTTTCCACCATATCTTGCAAGGAGAAACTCTGCCAGGAAAGAAAACATCCAAAATCTTGTTCTAAAGCTTGCACGGGGGTCTGCAAAGAGTTTGGCAAGAATGAAAGGTAGTTGTCCAAAACTCGTTCTTTTCCAAAAGAATAACCATGGAAAAGGCAGGAGAGTGGTAAAGTACTGTTTTCTCTAAGTCTGAAGGCTGCCCACACTGTGCCTGTGTGCTGCAGCTTGCATCTTCGCCTTTGGGAAGCTGCCGCTCGCCGATTCTCCCGGAGGCGAAGAAGCGGCTTCTTCGCACACAGAGCATTGTGGCGAGCGCGGGGAGCTCCTGAGAGCGGTTTGTGCCGAAAGAAGCCCGGGACCGGCACTTAGCTTCGGAGAGCTGCGTATCTGCGTCTACTGCGTGTCTTGCCGCTCTACACTCAGCAAAAAGCTTTTCCACCATATCTTGCAAGGAGAAACTCTGCCAGGAAAGAAAACATCCAAAATCTTGTTCTAAAGCTTGCACGGATGTCTGCAAAGAGTTTGGCAAGAATGAAAGGTAGTTGTCCAAAACTCGTTCTTTTCCAAAAGAATAACCATGGAAAAGGCAGGAGAGTGGTAAAGTACTGTTTTCTCTAAGTCTGAATGCTGCCCACACTGTGCCTGTGTGCTGCAGCTTGCATCTTCGCCTTTGGGAAGCTGCCGCTCGCCGATTCTCCCGGAGGCGAAGAAGCAGCTTCTTCGCACACAGAGCATTGTGGCGAGCGCGGGGATCTCCTGAGAGCGGTTTGTGCCGAAAGAAGCCCGGGACCGGCACTTAGCTTCGGAGAGCTGCGTATCTGCGTCTTCTGCGTGTCTTGCCGCTCTACACTCAGCCAAAAGCTTTTCCACCATATCTTGCAAGGAGAAACTCTGCCAGGAAAGAAAACATCCAAAATCTTGTTCTAAAGCTTGCACGGGGGTCTGCAAAGAGTTTGGCAAGAATGAAAGGTAGTTGTCCAAAACTCGTTCTTTTCCAATAGAATAACCATGGAAAAGGCAGGAGAGTGGTAAAGTACTGGTTTCTCTAAGTCTGAAGGCTGCCCACACTGTGCCTGTGTGCTGCAGCTTGCATCTTCGCCTTTGGGAAGCTGCCGCTCGCCGATTCTCCCGCAGGCGAAGAAGCGGCTTCTTCGCACACAGAGCATTGTGGCGAGCGCAGGGAGCTCCTGAGAGCGGTTTGTGCCGAAAGAAGCCCGGGACCGGCACTTAGCTTCGGAGAGCTGCGTATCTGCGTCTTCTGCGTGTCTTGCCGCTCTACACTCAGCAAAAAGCTTTTCCAGCATATCTTGCAAGGAGAAACACTGCCAGGAAAGAAAACATCCAAAATCTTGTTCTAAAGCTTGCACGGGGGTCTGCAAAGAGTTTGGCAAGAATGAAAGGTAGTTGTCCAAAACTCGTTCTTTTCCAATAGAATAACCATGGAAAAGGCAGGAGAGTGGTAAAGTACTGTTTTCTCTAAGTCTGAAGGCTGCCCACACTGTGCCTGTGTGCTGCAGCTTGCATCTTCGCCTTTGGGAAGCTGCCGCTCGCCGATTCTCCCGGAGGCGAAGAAGCGGCTTCTTCGCACACAGAGCATTGTGGCGAGCGCGGGGAGCTCCTGAGAGCGGTTTGTGCCGAAAGAAGCCCGGGACCGGCACTTAGCTTCGGAGAGCTGCGTATCTGCGTCTACTGCGTGTCTTGCCGCTCTACACTCAGCAAAAAGCTTTTCCACCATATCTTGCAAGGAGAAACTCTGCCAGGAAAGAAAACATCCAAAATCTTGTTCTAAAGCTTGCACGGAGGTCTGCAAAGAGTTTGGCAAGAATGAAAGGTAGTTGTCCAAAACTCGTTCTTTTCCAAAAGAATAACCATGGAAAAGGCAGGAGAGTGGTAAAGTACTGTTTTCTCTAAGTCTGAAGGCTGCCCACACTGTGCCTGTGTGCTGCAGCTTGCATCTTCGCCTTTGGGAAGCTGCCGCTCGCCGATTCTCCCGGAGGCGAAGAAGCGGCTTCTTCGCACACAGAGCATTGTGGCGAGCGCAGGGAGCTCCTGAGAGCGGTTTGTGCCGAAAGAAGCCCGGGACCGGCACTTAGCTTCGGAGAGCTGCGTATCTGCGTCTTCTGCGTGTCTTGCCGCTCTACACTCAGCAAAAAGCTTTTCCACCATATCTTGCAAGGAGAAACTCTGCCAGGAAAGAAAACATCCAAAATCTTGTTCTAAAGCTTGCACGGAGGTCTGCAAAGAGTTTGGCAAGAATGAAAGGTAGTTGTCCAAAACTCGTTCTTTTCCAATAGAATAACCATGGAAAAGGCAGGAGAGTGGTAAAGTACTGTTTTCTCTAAGTCTGAAGGCTGCCCACACTGTGCCTGTGTGCTGCAGCTTGCATCTTCGCCTTTGGGAAGCTGCCGCTCGCCGATTCTCCCGGAGGCGAAGAAGCGGCTTCTTCGCACACAGAGCATTGTGGCGAGCGCAGGGAGCTCCTGAGAGCGGTTTGTGCCGAAAGAAGCCCGGGACCGGCACTTAGCTTCGGAGAGCTGCGTATCTGCGTCTTCTGCGTGTCTTGCCGCTCTACACTCAGCCAAAAGCTTTTCCACCATATCTTGCAAGGAGAAACTCTGCCAGGAAAGAAAACATCCAAAATCTTGTTCTAAAGCTTGCACGGAGGTCTGCAAAGAGTTTGGCAAGAATGAAAGGTAGTTGTCCAAAACTCGTTCTTTTCCAATAGAATAACCATGGAAAAGGCAGGAGAGTGGTAAAGTACTGTTTTCTCTAAGTCTGAAGGCTGCCCACACTGTGCCTGTGTGCTGCAGCTTGCATCTTCGCCTTTGGGAAGCTGCCGCTCGCCGATTCTCCCGGAGGCGAAGAAGCGGCTTCTTCGCACACAGAGCATTGTGGCGAGCGCAGGGAGCTGCTGAGAGCGGTTTGTGCCGAAAGAAGCCCGGGACCGGCACTTAGCTTCGGAGAGCTGCGTATCTGCGTCTTCTGCGTGTCTTGCCGCTCTACACTCAGCAAAAAGCTTTTCCACCATATCTTGCAAGGAGAAACTCTGCCAGGAAAGAAAACATCCAAAATCTTGTTCTAAAGCTTGCACGGGGGTCTGCAAAGAGTTTGGCAAGAATGAAAGGTAGTTGTCCAAAACTCGTTCTTTTCCAATAGAATAACCATGGAAAAGGCAGGAGAGTGGTAAAGTACTGTTTTCTCTAAGTCTGAAGGCTGCCCATACTGTGCCTGTGTGCTGCAGCTTGCATCTTCGCCTTTGGGAAGCTGCCGCTCGCCGATTCTCCCGCAGGCGAAGAAGCGGCTTCTTCGCACACAGAGCATTGTGGCGAGCGCAGGGAGCTCCTGAGAGCGGTTTGTGCCGAAAGAAGCCCGGGACCGGCACTTAGCTTCGGAGAGCTGCGTATCTGCGTCTTCTGTGTGTCTTGCCGCTCTACACTCAGCAAAAAGCTTTTCCACCATATCTTGCAAGGAGAAACTCTGCCAGGAAAGAAAACATCCAAAATCTTGTTCTAAAGCTTGCACGGGGGTCTGCAAAGAGTTTGGCAAGAATGAAAGGTAGTTGTCCAAAACTCGTTCTTTTCCAATAGAATAACCATGGAAAAGGCAGGAGAGTGGTAAAGTACTGTTTTCTCTAAGTCTGAAGGCTGCCCACACTGTGCCTGTGTGCTGCAGCTTGCATCTTCGCCTTTGGCAAGCTGCCGCTCGCCGATTCTCCCGCAGGCGAAGAAGCGGCTTCTTCGCACACAGAGCATTGTGGCGAGCGCAGGGAGCTCCTGAGAGCGGTTTGTGCCGAAAGAAGCCCGGGACCGGCACTTAGCTTCGGAGAGCTGCGTATCTGCGTCTTCTGCGTGTCTTGCCGCTCTACACTCAGCCAAAAGCTTTTCCACCATATCTTGCAAGGAGAAACTCTGCCAGGAAAGAAAACATCCAAAATCTTGTTCTAAAGCTTGCACGCAGGTCTGCAAAGAGTTTGGCAAGAATGAAAGGTAGTTGTCCAAAACTCGTTCTTTTCCAATAGAATAACCATGGAAAAGGCAGGAGAGTGGTAAAGTACTGTTTTCTCTAAGTCTGAAGGCTGCCCACACTGTGCCTGTGTGCTGCAGCTTGCATCTTCGCCTTTGGGAAGCTGCCGCTCGCCGATTCTCCCGCAGGCGAAGAAGCGGCTTCTTCGCACACAGAGCATTGTGGCGAGCGCAGGGAGCTGCTGAGAGCGGTTTGTGCCGAAAGAAGCCCGGGACCGGCACTTAGCTTCGGAGAGCTGCGTATCTGCGTCTTCTGCGTGTCTTGCCGCTCTACACTCAGCAAAAAGCTTTTCCACCATATCTTGCAAGGAGAAACTCTGCCAGGAAAGAAAACATCCAAAATCTTGTTCTAAAGCTTGCACGGGGGTCTGCAAAGAGTTTGGCAAGAATGAAAGGTAGTTGTCCAAAACTCGTTCTTTTCCAATAGAATAACCATGGAAAAGGCAGGAGAGTGGTAAAGTACTGTTTTCTCTAAGTCTGAAGGCTGCCCATACTGTGCCTGTGTGCTGCAGCTTGCATCTTCGCCTTTGGGAAGCTGCCGCTCGCCGATTCTCCCGCAGGCGAAGAAGCGGCTTCTTCGCACACAGAGCATTGTGGCGAGCGCAGGGAGCTCCTGAGAGCGGTTTGTGCCGAAAGAAGCCCGGGACCGGCACTTAGCTTCGGAGAGCTGCGTATCTGCGTCTTCTGCGTGTCTTGCCGCTCTACACTCAGCAAAAAGCTTTTCCACCATATCTTGCAAGGAGAAACTCTGCCAGGAAAGAAAACATCCAAAATCTTGTTCTAAAGCTTGCACGGGGGTCTGCAAAGAGTTTGGCAAGAATGAAAGGTAGTTGTCCAAAACTCGTTCTTTTCCAATAGAATAACCATGGATAAGGCAGGAGAGTGGTAAAGTACTGTTTTCTCTAAGTCTGAATGCTGCCCACACTGTGCCTGTGTGCTGCAGCTTGCATCTTCGCCTTTGGGAAGCTGCCGCTCGCCGATTCTCCCGCAGGCGAAGAAGCGGCTTCTTCGCACACAGAGCATTGTGGCGAGCGCAGGGAGCTCCTGAGAGCGGTTTGTGCCGAAAGAAGCCCGGGACCGGCACTTAGCTTCGGAGAGCTGCGTATCTGCGTCTTCTGCGTGTCTTGCCGCTCTACACTCAGCAAAAAGCTTTTCCACCATATCTTGCAAGGAGAAACTCTGCCAGGAAAGAAAACATCGAAAATCTTGTTCTAAAGCTTGCACGGGGGTCTGCAAAGAGTTTGGCAAGAATGAAAGGTAGTTGTCCAAAACTCGTTCTTTTCCAATAGAATAACCATGGAAAAGGCAGGAGAGTGGTAAAGTACTGTTTTCTCTAAGTCTGAAGGCTGCCCACACTGTGCCTGTGTGCTGCAGCTTGCATCTTCGCCTTTGGGAAGCTGCCGCTCGCCGATTCTCCCGGAGGCGAAGAAGCGGCTTCTTCGCACACAGAGCATTGTGGCGAGCGCAGGGAGCTCCTGAGAGCGGTTTGTGCCGAAAGAAGCCCGGGACCGGCACTTAGCTTCGGAGAGCTGCGTATCTGCGTCTTCTGCGTGTCTTGCCGCTCTACACTCAGCCAAAAGCTTTTCCACCATATCTTGCAAGGAGAAACTCTGCCAGGAAAGAAAACATCCAAAATCTTGTTCTAAAGCTTGCACGGAGGTCTGCAAAGAGTTTGGCAAGAATGAAAGGTAGTTGTCCAAAACTCGTTCTTTTCCAATAGAATAACCATGGAAAAGGCAGGAGAGTGGTAAAGTACTGTTTTCTCTAAGTCTGAAGGCTGCCCACACTGTGCCTGTGTGCTGCAGCTTGCATCTTCGCCTTTGGGAAGCTGCCGCTCGCCGATTCTCCCGCAGGCGAAGAAGCGGCTTCTTCGCACACAGAGCATTGTGGCGAGCGCAGGGAGCTCCTGAGAGCGGTTTGTGCCGAAAGAAGCCCGGGACCGGCACTTAGCTTCGGAGAGCTGCGTATCTGCGTCTTCTGCGTGTCTTGCCGCTCTACACTCAGCAAAAAGCTTTTCCACCATATCTTGCAAGGAGAAACTCTGCCAGGAAAGTAAACATCCAAAATCTTGTTCTAAAGCTTGCACGGGGGTCTGCAAAGAGTTTGGCAAGAATGAAAGGTAGTTGTCCAAAACTCGTTCTTTTCCAATAGAATAACCATGGAAAAGGTAGGAGAGTGGTAAAGTACTGTTTTCTCTAAGTCTGAAGGCTGCCCACACTGTGCCTGTGTGCTGCAGCTTGCATCTTCGCCTTTGGGAAGCTGCCGCTCGCCGATTCTCCCGGAGGCGAAGAAGCGGCTTCTTCGCACACAGAGCATTGTGGCGAGCGCAGGGAGCTCCTGAGAGCGGTTTGTGCCGAAAGAAGCCCGGGACCGGCACTTAGCTTCGGAGAGCTGCGTATCTGCGTCTTCTGCGTGTCTTGCCGCTCTACACTCAGCAAAAAGCTTTTCCACCATATCTTGCAAGGAGAAACTCTGCCAGGAAAGAAAACATCCAAAATCTTGTTCTAAAGCTTGCACGGGGGTCTGCAAAGAGTTTGGCAAGAATGAAAGGTAGTTGTCCAAAACTCGTTCTTTTCCAATAGAATAACCATGGAAAAGGCAGGAGAGTGGTAAAGTACTGTTTTCTCTAAGTCTGAATGCTGCCCACACTGTGCCTGTTTGCTGCAGCTTGCATCTTCGCCTTTGGGAAGCTGCCGCTCGCCGATTCTCCCGCAGGCGAAGAAGCGGCTTCTTCGCACACAGAGCATTGTGGCGAGCGCAGGGAGCTCCTGAGAGCGGTTTGTGCCGAAAGAAGCCCGGGACCGGCACTTAGCTTCGGAGAGCTGCGTATCTGCGTCTTCTGCGTGTCTTGCCGCTCTACACTCAGCAAAAAGCTTTTCCACCATATCTTGCAAGGAGAAACTCTGCCAGGAAAGAAAACATCCAAAATCTTGTTCTAAAGCTTGCACGGGGGTCTGCAAAGAGTTTGGCAAGAATGAAAGGTAGTTGTCCAAAACTCGTTCTTTTCCAATAGAATAACCATGGATAAGGCAGGAGAGTGGTAAAGTACTGTTTTCTCTAAGTCTGAATGCTGCCCACACTGTGCCTGTGTGCTGCAGCTTGCATCTTCGCCTTTGGGAAGCTGCCGCTCGCCGATTCTCCCGCAGGCGAAGAAGCGGCTTCTTCGCACACAGAGCATTGTGGCGAGCGCAGGGAGCTCCTGAGAGCGGTTTGTGCCGAAAGAAGCCCGGGACCGGCCCTTAGCTTCGGAGAGCTGCGTATCTGCGTCTTCTGCGTGTCTTGCCGCTCTACACTCAGCCAAAAGCTTTTCCACCATATCTTGCAAGGAGAAACTCTGCCAGGAAAGAAAACATCCAAAATCTTGTTCTAAAGCTTGCACGGGGGTCTGCAAAGAGTTTGGCAAGAATGAAAGGTAGTTGTCCAAAACTCGTTCTTTTCCAATAGAATAACCATGGAAAAGGCAGGAGAGTGGTAAAGTACTGTTTTCTCTAAGTCTGAAGGCTGCCCACACTGTGCCTGTGTGCTGCAGCTTGCATCTTCGCCTTTGGGAAGCTGCCGCTCGCCGATTCTCCCGCAGGCGAAGAAGCGGCTTCTTCGCACACAGAGCATTGTGGCGAGCGCAGGGAGCTCCTGAGAGCGGTTTGTGCCGAAAGAACCCCGGGACCGGCACTTAGCTTCGGAGAGCTGCGTATCTGCGTCTTCTGCGTGTCTTGCCGCTCTACACTCAGCCAAAAGCTTTTCCACCATATCTTGCAAGGAGAAACTCTGCCAGGAAAGAAAACATCCAAAATCTTGTTCTAAAGCTTGCACGGAGGTCTGCAAAGAGTTTGGCAAGAATGAAAGGTAGTTGTCCAAAACTCGTTCTTTTCCAATAGAATAACCATGGAAAAGGCAGGAGAGTGGTAAAGTACTGTTTTCTCTAAGTCTGAAGGCTGCCCACACTGTGCCTGTGTGCTGCAGCTTGCATCTTCGCCTTTGGGAAGCTGCCGCTCGCCGATTCTCCCGGAGGCGAAGAAGCGGCTTCTTCACACACAGAGCATTGTGGCGAGCGCAGGGAGCTCCTGAGAGCGGTTTGTGCCGAAAGAAGCCCGGGACCGGCACTTAGCTTCGGAGAGCTGCGTATCTGCGTCTTCTGCGTGTCTTGCCGCTCTACACTCAGCCAAAAGCTTTTCCACCATATCTTGCAAGGAGAAACTCTGCCAGGAAAGAAAACATCCAAAATCTTGTTCTAAAGCTTGCACGGAGGTCTGCAAAGAGTTTGGCAAGAATGAAAGGTAGTTGTCCAAAACTCGTTCTTTTCCAATAGAATAACCATGGAAAAGGCAGGAGAGTGGTAAAGTACTGTTTTCTCTAAGTCTGAAGGCTGCCCACACTGTGCCTGTGTGCTGCAGCTTGCATCTTCGCCTTTGGGAAGCTGCCGCTCGCCGATTCTCCCGGAGGCGAAGAAGCGGCTTCTTCGCACACAGAGCATTGTGGCGAGCGCAGGGAGCTCCTGAGAGCGGTTTGTGCCGAAAGAAGCCCGGGACCGGCACTTAGCTTCGGAGAGCTGCGTATCTGCGTCTTCTGCGTGTCTTGCCGCTCTACACTCAGCAAAAAGCTTTTCCACCATATCTTGCAAGGAGAAACTCTGCCAGGAAAGAAAACATCCAAAATCTTGTTCTAAAGCTTGCACGGGGGTCTGCAAAGAGTTTGGCAAGAATGAAAGGTAGTTGTCCAAAACTCGTTCTTTTCCAATAGAATAACCATGGATAAGGCAGGAGAGTGGTAAAGTACTGTTTTCTCTAAGTCTGAAGGCTGCCCACACTGTGCCTGTGTGCTGCAGCTTGCATCTTCGCCTTTGGGAAGCTGCCGCTCGCCGATTCTCCCGGAGGCGAAGAAGCGGCTTCTTCGCACACAGAGCATTGTGGCGAGCGCAGGGAGCTCCTGAGAGCGGTTTGTGCCGAAAGAAGCCCGGGACCGGCACTTAGCTTCGGAGAGCTGCGTATCTGCGTCTTCTGCGTGTCTTGCCGCTCTACACTCAGCAAAAAGCTTTTCCACCATATCTTGCAAGGAGAAACTCTGCCAGGAAAGAAAACATCCAAAATCTTGTTCTAAAGCTTGCACGGGGGTCTGCAAAGAGTTTGGCAAGAATGAAAGGTAGTTGTCCAAAACTCGTTCTTTTCCAATAGAATAACCATGGAAAAGGCAGGAGAGTGGTAAAGTACTGTTTTCTCTAAGTCTGAATGCTGCCCACACTGTGCCTGTTTGCTGCAGCTTGCATCTTCGCCTTTGGGAAGCTGCCGCTCGCCGATTCTCCCGCAGGCGAAGAAGCGGCTTCTTCGCACACAGAGCATTGTGGCGAGCGCAGGGAGCTCCTGAGAGCGGTTTGTGCCGAAAGAAGCCCGGGACCGGCACTTAGCTTCGGAGAGCTGCGTATCTGCGTCTTCTGCGTGTCTTGCCGCTCTACACTCAGCAAAAAGCTTTTCCACCATATCTTGCAAGGAGAAACTCTGCCAGGAAAGAAAACATCCAAAATCTTGTTCTAAAGCTTGCACGGGGGTCTGCAAAGAGTTTGGCAAGAATGAAAGGTAGTTGTCCAAAACTCGTTCTTTTCCAATAGAATAACCATGGATAAGGCAGGAGAGTGGTAAAGTACTGTTTTCTCTAAGTCTGAATGCTGCCCACACTGTGCCTGTGTGCTGCAGCTTGCATCTTCGCCTTTGGGAAGCTGCCGCTCGCCGATTCTCCCGCAGGCGAAGAAGCGGCTTCTTCGCACACAGAGCATTGTGGCGAGCGCAGGGAGCTCCTGAGAGCGGTTTGTGCCGAAAGAAGCCCGGGACCGGCACTTAGCTTCGGAGAGCTGCGTATCTGCGTCTTCTGCGTGTCTTGCCGCTCTACACTCAGCCAAAAGCTTTTCCACCATATCTTGCAAGGAGAAACTCTGCCAGGAAAGAAAACATCCAAAATCTTGTTCTAAAGCTTGCACGGGGGTCTGCAAAGAGTTTGGCAAGAATGAAAGGTAGTTGTCCAAAACTCGTTCTTTTCCAATAGAATAACCATGGAAAAGGCAGGAGAGTGGTAAAGTACTGTTTTCTCTAAGTCTGAAGGCTGCCCACACTGTGCCTGTGTGCTGCAGCTTGCATCTTCGCCTTTGGGAAGCTGCCGCTCGCCGATTCTCCCGGAGGCGAAGAAGCGGCTTCTTCGCACACAGAGCATTGTGGCGAGCGCAGGGAGCTCCTGAGAGCGGTTTGTGCCGAAAGAACCCCGGGACCGGCACTTAGCTTCGGAGAGCTGCGTATCTGCGTCTTCTGCGTGTCTTGCCGCTCTACACTCAGCCAAAAGCTTTTCCACCATATCTTGCAAGGAGAAACTCTGCCAGGAAAGAAAACATCCAAAATCTTGTTCTAAAGCTTGCACGGAGGTCTGCAAAGAGTTTGGCAAGAATGAAAGGTAGTTGTCCAAAACTCGTTCTTTTCCAATAGAATAACCATGGAAAAGGCAGGAGAGTGGTAAAGTACTGTTTTCTCTAAGTCTGAATGCTGCCCACACTGTGCCTGTGTGCTGCAGCTTGCATCTTCGCCTTTGGGAAGCTGCCGCTCGCCGATTCTCCCGGAGGCGAAGAAGCGGCTTCTTCACACACAGAGCATTGTGGCGAGCGCAGGGAGCTCCTGAGAGCGGTTTGTGCCGAAAGAAGCCCGGGACCGGCACTTAGCTTCGGAGAGCTGCGTATCTGCGTCTTCTGCGTGTCTTGCCGCTCTACACTCAGCCAAAAGCTTTTCCACCATATCTTGCAAGGAGAAACTCTGCCAGGAAAGAAAACATCCAAAATCTTGTTCTAAAGCTTGCACGGAGGTCTGCAAAGAGTTTGGCAAGAATGAAAGGTAGTTGTCCAAAACTCGTTCTTTTCCAATAGAATAACCATGGAAAAGGCAGGAGAGTGGTAAAGTACTGTTTTCTCTAAGTCTGAAGGCTGCCCACACTGTGCCTGTGTGCTGCAGCTTGCATCTTCGCCTTTGGGAAGCTGCCGCTCGCCGATTCTCCCGCAGGCGAAGAAGCGGCTTCTTCGCACACAGAGCATTGTGGCGAGCGCAGGGAGCTCCTGAGAGCGGTTTGTGCCGAAAGAAGCCCGGGACCGGCACTTAGCTTCGGAGAGCTGCGTATCTGCGTCTTCTGCGTGTCTTGCCGCTCTACACTCAGCAAAAAGCTTTTCCACCATATCTTGCAAGGAGAAACTCTGCCAGGAAAGAAAACATCCAAAATCTTGTTCTAAAGCTTGCACGGGGGTCTGCAAAGAGTTTGGCAAGAATGAAAGGTAGTTGTCCAAAACTCGTTCTTTTCCAATAGAATAACCATGGAAAAGGCAGGAGAGTGGTAAAGTACTGTTTTCTCTAAGTCTGAAGGCTGCCCACACTGTGCCTGTGTGCTGCAGCTTGCATCTTCGCCTTTGGGAAGCTGCCGCTCGCCGATTCTCCCGCAGGCGAAGAAGCGGCTTCTTCGCACACAGAGCATTGTGGCGAGCGCAGGGAGCTCCTGAGAGCGGTTTGTGCCGAAAGAAGCCCGGGACCGGCACTTAGCTTCGGAGAGCTGCGTATCTGCGTCTTCTGCGTGTCTTGCCGCTCTACACTCAGCAAAAAGCTTTTCCACCATATCTTGCAAGGAGAAACTCTGCCAGGAAAGAAAACATCCAAAATCTTGTTCTAAAGCTTGCACGGGGGTCTGCAAAGAGTTTGGCAAGAATGAAAGGTAGTTGTCCAAAACTCGTTCTTTTTCAATAGAATAACCATGGAAAAGGCAGGAGAGTGGTAAAGTACTGTTTTCTCTAAGTCTGAATGCTGCCCACACTGTGCCTGTGTGCTGCAGCTTGCATCTTCGCCTTTGGGAAGCTGCCGCTCGCCGATTCTCCCGCAGGCGAAGAAGCGGCTTCTTCGCACACAGAGCATTGTGGCGAGCGCAGGGAGCTCCTGAGAGCGGTTTGTGCCGAAAGAAGCCCGGGACCGGCACTTAGCTTTGGAGAGCTGCGTATCTGCGTCTTCTGCGTGTCTTGCCGCTCTACACTCAGCAAAAAGCTTTTCCACCATATCTTGCAAGGAGAAACTCTGCCAGGAAAGAAAACATCCAAAATCTTGTTCTAAAGCTTGCACGGAGGTCTGCAAAGAGTTTGGCAAGAATGAAAGGTAGTTGTCCAAAACTCGTTCTTTTCCAATATAATAACCATGGAAAACGCAGGAGAGTGGTAAAGTACTGTTTTCTCTAAGTCTGAAGGCTGCCCACACTGTGCCTGTGTGCTGCAGCTTGCATCTTCGCCTTTGGGAAGCTGCCGCTCGCCGATTCTCCCGCAGGCGAAGAAGCGGCTTCTTCGCACACAGAGCATTGTGGCGAGCGCAGGGAGCTCCTGAGAGCGGTTTGTGCCGAAAGAAGCCCGGGACCGGCACTTAGCTTCGGAGAGCTGCGTATCTGCGTCTTCTGCGTGTCTTGCCGCTCTACACTCAGCAAAAAGCTTTTCCACCATATCTTGCAAGGAGAAACTCTGCCAGGAAAGAAAACATCCAAAATCTTGTTCTAAAGCTTGCACGGGGGTCTGCAAAGAGTTTGGCAAGAATGAAAGGTAGTTGTCCAAAACTCGTTCTTTTCCAATAGAATAACCATGGATAAGGCAGGAGAGTGGTAAAGTACTGTTTTCTCTAAGTCTGAAGGCTGCCCACACTGTGCCTGTGTGCTGCAGCTTGCATCTTCGCCTTTGGGAAGCTGCCGCTCGCCGATTCTCCCGGAGGCGAAGAAGCGGCTTCTTCGCACACAGAGCATTGTGGCGAGCGCAGGGAGCTCCTGAGAGCGGTTTGTGCCGAAAGAAGCCCGGGACCGGCACTTAGCTTCGGAGAGCTGCGTATCTGCGTCTTCTGCGTGTCTTGCCGCTCTACACTCAGCAAAAAGCTTTTCCACCATATCTTGCAAGGAGAAACTCTGCCAGGAAAGAAAACATCCAAAATCTTGTTCTAAAGCTTGCACGGGGGTCTGCAAAGAGTTTGGCAAGAATGAAAGGTAGTTGTCCAAAACTCGTTCTTTTCCAATAGAATAACCATGGAAAAGGCAGGAGAGTGGTAAAGTACTGTTTTCTCTAAGTCTGAAGGCTGCCCACACTGTGCCTGTGTGCTGCAGCTTGCATCTTCGCCTTTGGGAAGCTGCCGCTCGCCGATTCTCCCGCAGGCGAAGAAGCGGCTTCTTCGCACACAGAGCATTGTGGCGAGCGCAGGGAGCTCCTGAGAGCGGTTTGTGCCGAAAGAACCCCGGGACCGGCACTTAGCTTCGGAGAGCTGCGTATCTGCGTCTTCTGCGTGTCTTGCCGCTCTACACTCAGCCAAAAGCTTTTCCACCATATCTTGCAAGGAGAAACTCTGCCAGGAAAGAAAACATCCAAAATCTTGTTCTAAAGCTTGCACGCAGGTCTGCAAAGAGTTTGGCAAGAATGAAAGGTAGTTGTCCAAAACTCGTTCTTTTCCAATAGAATAACCATGGAAAAGGCAGGAGAGTGGTAAAGTACTGTTTTCTCTAAGTCTGAATGCTGCCCACACTGTGCCTGTGTGCTGCAGCTTGCATCTTCGCCTTTGGGAAGCTGCCGCTCGCCGATTCTCCCGGAGGCGAAGAAGCGGCTTCTTCACACACAGAGCATTGTGGCGAGCGCAGGGAGCTCCTGAGAGCGGTTTGTGCCGAAAGAAGCCCGGGACCGGCACTTAGCTTCGGAGAGCTGCGTATCTGCGTCTTCTGCGTGTCTTGCCGCTCTACACTCAGCAAAAAGCTTTTCCACCATATCTTGCAAGGAGAAACTCTGCCAGGAAAGAAAACATCCAAAATCTTGTTCTAAAGCTTGCACGGAGGTCTGCAAAGAGTTTGGCAAGAATGAAAGGTAGTTGTCCAAAACTCGTTCTTTTCCAATAGAATAACCATGGAAAAGGCAGGAGAGTGGTAAAGTACTGTTTTCTCTAAGTCTGAAGGCTGCCCACACTGTGCCTGTGTGCTGCAGCTTGCATCTTCGCCTTTGGGAAGCTGCCGCTCGCCGATTCTCCCGCAGGCGAAGAAGCGGCTTCTTCGCACACAGAGCATTGTGGCGAGCGCAGGGAGCTCCTGAGAGCGGTTTGTGCCGAAAGAAGCCCGGGACCGGCACTTAGCTTTGGAGAGCTGCGTATCTGCGTCTTCTGCGTGTCTTGCCGCTCTACACTCAGCAAAAAGCTTTTCCACCATATCTTGCAAGGAGAAACTCTGCCAGGAAAGAAAACATCCAAAATCTTGTTCTAAAGCTTGCACGGGGGTCTGCAAAGAGTTTGGCAAGAATGAAAGGTAGTTGTCCAAAACTCGTTCTTTTCCAATAGAATAACCATGGAAAAGGCAGGAGAGTGGTAAAGTACTGTTTTCTCTAAGTCTGAAGGCTGCCCACACTGTGCCTGTGTGCTGCAGCTTGCATCTTCGCCTTTGGGAAGCTGCCGCTCGCCGATTCTCCCGCAGGCGAAGAAGCGGCTTCTTCGCACACAGAGCATTGTGGCGAGCGCAGGGAGCTCCTGAGAGCGGTTTGTGCCGAAAGAAGCCCGGGACCGGCACTTAGCTTCGGAGAGCTGCGTATCTGCGTCTTCTGCGTGTCTTGCCGCTCTACACTCAGCAAAAAGCTTTTCCACCATATCTTGCAAGGAGAAACTCTGCCAGGAAAGAAAACATCCAAAATCTTGTTCTAAAGCTTGCACGGGGGTCTGCAAAGAGTTTGGCAAGAATGAAAGGTAGTTGTCCAAAACTCGTTCTTTTTCAATAGAATAACCATGGAAAAGGCAGGAGAGTGGTAAAGTACTGTTTTCTCTAAGTCTGAATGCTGCCCACACTGTGCCTGTGTGCTGCAGCTTGCATCTTCGCCTTTGGGAAGCTGCCGCTCGCCGATTCTCCCGCAGGCGAAGAAGTGGCTTCTTCGCACACAGAGCATTGTGGCGAGCGCGGGGAGCTCCTGAGAGCGGTTTGTGCCGAAAGAAGCCCGGGACCGGCACTTAGCTTTGGAGAGCTGCGTATCTGCGTCTTCTGCGTGTCTTGCCGCTCTACACTCAGCAAAAAGCTTTTCCACCATATCTTGCAAGGAGAAACTCTGCCAGGAAAGAAAACATCCAAAATCTTGTTCTAAAGCTTGCACGGAGGTCTGCAAAGAGTTTGGCAAGAATGAAAGGTAGTTGTCCAAAACTCGTTCTTTTCCAATATAATAACCATGGAAAAGGCAGGAGAGTGGTAAAGTACTGTTTTCTCTAAGTCTGAATGCTGCCCACACTGTGCCTGTGTGCTGCAGCTTGCATCTTCGCCTTTGGGAAGCTGCCGCTCGCCGATTCTCCCGGAGGCGAAGAAGCGGCTTCTTCGCACACAGAGCATTGTGGCGAGCGCGGGGAGCTCCTGAGAGCGGTTTGTGCCGAAAGAAGCCCGGGACCGGCACTTAGCTTCGGAGAGCTGCGTATCTGCGTCTACTGCGTGTCTTGCCGCTCTACACTCAGCAAAAAGCTTTTCCACCATATCTTGCAAGGAGAAACTCTGCCAGGAAAGAAAACATCCAAAATCTTGTTCTAAAGCTTGCACGGGGGTCTGCAAAGAGTTTGGCAAGAATGAAAGGTAGTTGTCCAAAACTCGTTCTTTTTCAATAGAATAACCATGGAAAAGGCAGGAGAGTGGTAAAGTACTGTTTTCTCTAAGTCTGAATGCTGCCCACACTGTGCCTGTGTGCTGCAGCTTGCATCTTCGCCTTTGGGAAGCTGCCGCTCGCCGATTCTCCCGCAGGCGAAGAAGCGGCTTCTTCGCACACAGAGCATTGTGGCGAGCGCGGGGAGCTCCTGAGAGCGGTTTGTGCCGAAAGAAGCCCGGGACCGGCACTTAGCTTTGGAGAGCTGCGTATCTGCGTCTTCTGCGTGTCTTGCCGCTCTACACTCAGCAAAAAGCTTTTCCACCATATCTTGCAAGGAGAAACTCTGCCAGGAAAGAAAACATCCAAAATCTTGTTCTAAAGCTTGCACGGAGGTCTGCAAAGAGTTTGGCAAGAATGAAAGGTAGTTGTCCAAAACTCGTTCTTTTCCAATATAATAACCATGGAAAAGGCAGGAGAGTGGTAAAGTACTGTTTTCTCTAAGTCTGAAGGCTGCCCACACTGTGCCTGTGTGCTGCAGCTTGCATCTTCGCCTTTGGGAAGCTGCCGCTCGCCGATTCTCCCGGAGGCGAAGAAGCGGCTTCTTCGCACACAGAGCATTGTGGCGAGCGCGGGGAGCTCCTGAGAGCGGTTTGTGCCGAAAGAAGCCCGGGACCGGCACTTAGCTTCGGAGAGCTGCGTATCTGCGTCTACTGCGTGTCTTGCCGCTCTACACTCAGCAAAAAGCTTTTCCACCATATCTTGCAAGGAGAAACTCTGCCAGGAAAGAAAACATCCAAAATCTTGTTCTAAAGCTTGCACGGAGGTCTGCAAAGAGTTTGGCAAGAATGAAAGGTAGTTGTCCAAAACTCGTTCTTTTCCAAAAGAATAACCATGGAAAAGGCAGGAGAGTGGTAAAGTACTGTTTTCTCTAAGTCTGAAGGCTGCCCACACTGTGCCTGTGTGCTGCAGCTTGCATCTTCGCCTTTGGGAAGCTGCCGCTCGCCGATTCTCCCGGAGGCGAAGAAGCGGCTTCTTCGCACACAGAGCATTGTGGCGAGCGCAGGGAGCTCCTGAGAGCGGTTTGTGCCGAAAGAAGCCCGGGACCGGCACTTAGCTTCGGAGAGCTGCGTATCTGCGTCTTCTGCGTGTCTTGCCGCTCTACACTCAGCAAAAAGCTTTTCCACCATATCTTGCAAGGAGAAACTCTGCCAGGAAAGAAAACATCCAAAATCTTGTTCTAAAGCTTGCACGGAGGTCTGCAAAGAGTTTGGCAAGAATGAAAGGTAGTTGTCCAAAACTCGTTCTTTTCCAATATAATAACCATGGAAAACGCAGGAGAGTGGTAAAGTACTGGTTTCTCTAAGTCTGAAGGCTGCCCACACTGTGCCTGTGTGCTGCAGCTTGCATCTTCGCCTTTGGGAAGCTGCCGCTCGCCGATTCTCCCGCAGGCGAAGAAGCGGCTTCTTCGCACACAGAGCATTGTGGCGAGCGCAGGGAGCTCCTGAGAGCGGTTTGTGCCGAAAGAAGCCCGGGACCGGCACTTAGCTTCGGAGAGCTGCGTATCTGCGTCTTCTGCGTGTCTTGCCGCTCTACACTCAGCCAAAAGCTTTTCCACCATATCTTGCAAGGAGAAACTCTGCCAGGAAAGAAAACATCCAAAATCTTGTTCTAAAGCTTGCACGGGGGTCTGCAAAGAGTTTGGCAAGAATGAAAGGTAGTTGTCCAAAACTCGTTCTTTTCCAATAGAATAACCATGGAAAAGGCAGGAGAGTGGTAAAGTACTGTTTTCTCTAAGTCTGAAGGCTGCCCACACTGTGCCTGTGTGCTGCAGCTTGCATCTTCGCCTTTGGCAAGCTGCCGCTCGCCGATTCTCCCGCAGGCGAAGAAGCGGCTTCTTCGCACACAGAGCATTGTGGCGAGCGCAGGGAGCTCCTGAGAGCGGTTTGTGCCGAAAGAAGCCCGGGACCGGCACTTAGCTTCGGAGAGCTGCGTATCTGCGTCTTCTGCGTGTCTTGCCGCTCTACACTCAGCCAAAAGCTTTTCCACCATATCTTGCAAGGAGAAACTCTGCCAGGAAAGAAAACATCCAAAATCTTGTTCTAAAGCTTGCACGGGGGTCTGCAAAGAGTTTGGCAAGAATGAAAGGTAGTTGTCCAAAACTCGTTCTTTTCCAATAGAATAACCATGGAAAAGGCAGGAGAGTGGTAAAGTACTGTTTTCTCTAAGTCTGAAGGCTGCCCACACTGTGCCTGTGTGCTGCAGCTTGCATCTTCGCCTTTGGGAAGCTGCCGCTCGCCGATTCTCCCGCAGGCGAAGAAGCGGCTTCTTCGCACACAGAGCATTGTGGCGAGCGCAGGGAGCTCCTGAGAGCGGTTTGTGCCGAAAGAAGCCCGGGACCGGCACTTAGCTTCGGAGAGCTGCGTATCTGCGTCTTCTGCGTGTCTTGCCGCTCTACACTCAGCAAAAAGCTTTTCCACCATATCTTGCAAGGAGAAACTCTGCCAGGAAAGAAAACATCCAAAATCTTGTTCTAAAGCTTGCACGCAGGTCTGCAAAGAGTTTGGCAAGAATGAAAGGTAGTTGTCCAAAACTCGTTCTTTTCCAATAGAATAACCATGGAAAAGGCAGGAGAGTGGTAAAGTACTGTTTTCTCTAAGTCTGAAGGCTGCCCACACTGTGCCTGTGTGCTGCAGCTTGCATCTTCGCCTTTGGGAAGCTGCCGCTCGCCGATTCTCCCGGAGGCGAAGAAGCGGCTTCTTCGCACACAGAGCATTGTGGCGAGCGCAGGGAGCTCCTGAGAGCGGTTTGTGCCGAAAGAAGCCCGGGACCGGCACTTAGCTTCGGAGAGCTGCGTATCTGCGTCTTCTGCGTGTCTTGCCGCTCTACACTCAGCCAAAAGCTTTTCCACCATATCTTGCAAGGAGAAACTCTGCCAGGAAAGAAAACATCCAAAATCTTGTTCTAAAGCTTGCACGCAGGTCTGCAAAGACTCTGGCAAGAATGAAAGGTAGTTGTCCAAAACTCGTTCTTTTCCAATAGAATAACCATGGAAAAGGCAGGAGAGTGGTAAAGTACTGTTTTCTCTAAGTCTGAAGGCTGCCCACACTGTGCCTGTGTGCTGCAGCTTGCATCTTCGCCTTTGGGAAGCTGCCGCTCGCCGATTCTCCCGCAGGCGAAGAAGCGGCTTCTTCGCACACAGAGCATTGTGGCGAGCGCAGGGAGCTCCTGAGAGCGGTTTGTGCCGAAAGAAGCCCGGGACCGGCACTTAGCTTCGGAGAGCTGCGTATCTGCGTCTTCTGCGTGTCTTGCCGCTCTACACTCAGCCAAAAGCTTTTCCACCATATCTTGCAAGGAGAAACTCTGCCAGGAAAGAAAACATCCAAAATCTTGTTCTAAAGCTTGCACGGGGGTCTGCAAAGAGTTGGGCAAGAATGAAAGGTAGTTGTCCAAAACTCGTTCTTTTCCAATAGAATAACCATGGAAAAGGCAGGAGAGTGGTAAAGTACTGTTTTCTCTAAGTCTGAAGGCTGCCCATACTGTGCCTGTGTGCTGCAGCTTGCATCTTCGCCTTTGGGAAGCTGCCGCTCGCCGATTCTCCCGCAGGCGAAGAAGCGGCTTCTTCGCACACAGAGCATTGTGGCGAGCGCAGGGAGCTCCTGAGAGCGGTTTGTGCCGAAAGAAGCCCGGGACCGGCACTTAGCTTCGGAGAGCTGCGTATCTGCGTCTTCTGCGTGTCTTGCCGCTCTACACTCAGCAAAAAGCTTTTCCACCATATCTTGCAAGGAGAAACTCTGCCAGGAAAGAAAACATCCAAAATCTTGTTCTAAAGCTTGCACGCAGGTCTGCAAAGAGTTTGGCAAGAATGAAAGGTAGTTGTCCAAAACTCGTTCTTTTCCAATAGAATAACCATGGAAAAGGCAGGAGAGTGGTAAAGTACTGTTTTCTCTAAGTCTGAAGGCTGCCCACACTGTGCCTGTGTGCTGCAGCTTGCATCTTCGCCTTTGGGATGCTGCCGCTCGCCGATTCTCCCGGAGGCGAAGAAGCGGCTTCTTCGCACACAGAGCATTGTGGCGAGCGCAGGGAGCTCCTGAGAGCGGTTTGTGCCGAAAGAAGCCCGGGACCGGCACTTAGCTTCGGAGAGCTGCGTATCTGCGTCTTCTGCGTGTCTTGCCGCTCTACACTCAGCAAAAAGCTTTTCCACCATATCTTGCAAGGAGAAACTCTGCCAGGAAAGAAAACATCCAAAATCTTGTTCTAAAGCTTGCACGGGGGTCTGCAAAGAGTTTGGCAAGAATGAAAGGTAGTTGTCCAAAACTCGTTCTTTTCCAATAGAATAACCATGGAAAAGGCAGGAGAGTGGTAAAGTACTGTTTTCTCTAAGTCTGAAGGCTGCCCACACTGTGCCTGTGTGCTGCAGCTTGCATCTTCGCCTTTGGGAAGCTGCCGCTCGCCGATTCTCCCGGAGGCGAAGAAGCGGCTTCTTCGCACACAGAGCATTGTGGCGAGCGCAGGGAGCTCCTGAGAGCGGTTTGTGCCGAAAGAAGCCCGGGACCGGCACTTAGCTTCGGAGAGCTGCGTATCTGCGTCTTCTGCGTGTCTTGCCGCTCTACACTCAGCAAAAAGCTTTTCCACCATATCTTGCAAGGAGAAACTCTGCCAGGAAAGAAAACATCCAAAATCTTGTTCTAAAGCTTGCACGGGGGTCTGCAAAGAGTTTGGCAAGAATGAAAGGTAGTTGTCCAAAACTCATTCTTTTCCAATAGAATAAACATGGATAAGGCAGGAGAGTGGTAAAGTACTGTTTTCTCTAAGTCTGAATGCTGCCCACACTGTGCCTGTGTGCTGCAGCTTGCATCTTCGCCTTTGGGAAGCTGCCGCTCGCCGATTCTCCCGCAGGCGAAGAAGCGGCTTCTTGGCACACAGAGCATTGTGGCGAGCGCAGGGAGCTCCTGAGAGCGGTTTGTGCCGAAAGAAGCCCGGGACCGGCACTTAGCTTCGGAGAGCTGCGTATCTGCGTCTTCTGCGTGTCTTGCCGCTCTACACTCAGCAAAAAGCTTTTCCACCATATCTTGCAAGGAGAAACTCTGCCAGGAAAGAAAACATCCAAAATCTTGTTCTAAAGCTTGCACGGGGGTCTGCAAAGAGTTTGGCAAGAATGAAAGGTAGTTGTCCAAAACTCGTTCTTTTCCAATAGAATAACCATGGAAAAGGCAGGAGAGTGGTAAAGTACTGTTTTCTCTAAGTCTGAAGGCTGCCCACACTGTGCCTGTGTGCTGCAGCTTGCATCTTCGCCTTTGGGAAGCTGCCGCTCGCCGATTCTCCCGCAGGCGAAGAAGCGGCTTCTTCGCACACAGAGCATTGTGGCGAGCGCAGGGAGCTCCTGAGAGCGGTTTGTGCCGAAAGAAGCCCGGGACCGGCACTTAGCTTCGGAGAGCTGCGTATCTGCGTCTTCTGCGTGTCTTGCCGCTCTACACTCAGCAAAAAGCTTTTCCACCATATCTTGCAAGGAGAAACTCTGCCAGGAAAGAAAACATCCAAAATCTTGTTCTAAAGCTTGCACGGGGGTCTGCAAAGAGTTGGGCAAGAATGAAAGGTAGTTGTCCAAAACTCGTTCTTTTCCAATAGAATAACCATGGAAAAGGCAGGAGAGTGGTAAAGTACTGTTTTCTCTAAGTCTGAAGGCTGCCCACACTGTGCCTGTGTGCTGCAGCTTGCATCTTCGCCTTTGGGAAGCTGCCGCTCGCCGATTCTCCCGCAGGCGAAGAAGCGGCTTCTTCGCACACAGAGCATTGTGGCGAGCGCAGGGAGCTCCTGAGAGCGGTTTGTGCCGAAAGAACCCCGGGACCGGCACTTAGCTTCGGAGAGCTGCGTATCTGCGTCTTCTGCGTGTCTTGCCGCTCTACACTCAGCAAAAAGCTTTTCCACCATATCTTGCAAGGAGAAACTCTGCCAGGAAAGAAAACATCCAAAATCTTGTTCTAAAGCTTGCACGGGGGTCTGCAAAGAGTTTGGCAAGAATGAAAGGTAGTTGTCCAAAACTCGTTCTTTTCCAATAGAATAACCATGGAAAAGGCAGGAGAGTGGTAAAGTACTGTTTTCTCTAAGTCTGAAGGCTGCCCACACTGTGCCTGTGTGCTGCAGCTTGCATCTTCGCCTTTGGGAAGCTGCCGCTCGCCGATTCTCCCGCAGGCGAAGAAGCGGCTTCTTCGCACACAGAGCATTGTGGCGAGCGCAGGGAGCTCCTGAGAGCGGTTTGTGCCGAAAGAAGCCCGGGACCGGCACTTAGCTTCGGAGAGCTGCATATCTGCGTCTTCTGCGTGTCTTGCCGCTCTACACTCAGCCAAAAGCTTTTCCACCATATCTTGCAAGGAGAAACTCTGCCAGGAAAGAAAACATCCAAAATCTTGTTCTAAAGCTTGCACGGGGGTCTGCAAAGAGTTTGGCAAGAATGAAAGGTAGTTGTCCAAAACTCGTTCTTTTCCAATAGAATAACCATGGAAAAGGCAGGAGAGTGGTAAAGTACTGTTTTCTCTAAGTCTGAAGGCTGCCCACACTGTGCCTGTGTGCTGCAGCTTGCATCTTCGCCTTTGGGAAGCTGCCGCTCGCCGATTCTCCCGCAGGCGAAGAAGCGGCTTCTTCGCACACAGAGCATTGTGGCAAGCGCTGGGAGCTCCTGAGAGCGGTTTGTGCCGAAAGAAGCCTGGGACCGGCACTTAGCTTCGGAGAGCTGCGTATCTGCGTCTTCTGCGTGTCTTGCCGCTCTACACTCAGCAAAAAGCTTTTCCACCATATCTTGCAAAGAGAAACTCTGCCAGGAAAGAAAACATCCAAAATCTTGTTCTAAAGCTTGCACGGGGGTCTGCAAAGAGTTTGGCAAGAATGAAAGGTAGTTGTCCAAAACTCGTTCTTTTCCAATAGAATAACCATGGAAAAGGCAGGAGAGTGGTAAAGTACTGTTTTCTCTAAGTCTGAATGCTGCCCACACGGTGCCTGTTTGCTGCAGCTTGCATCTTCGCCTTTGGGAAGCTGCCGCTCGCCGATTCTCCCGGAGGCGAAGAAGCGGCTTCTTCGCACACAGAGCATTGTGGCGAGCGCAGGGAGCTCCTGAGAGCGGTTTGTGCCGAAAGAAGCCCGGGACCGGCACTTAGCTTCGGAGAGCTGCGTATCTGCGTCTTCTGCGTGTCTTGCCGCTCTACACTCAGCAAAAAGCTTTTCCACCATATCTTGCAAGGAGAAACTCTGCCAGGAAAGAAAACATCCAAAATCTTGTTCTAAAGCTTGCACGCAGGTCTGCAAAGAGTTTGGCAAGAATGAAAGGTAGTTGTCCAAAACTCGTTCTTTTCCAATAGAATAACCATGGAAAAGGCAGGAGAGTGGTAAAGTACTGTTTTCTCTAAGTCTGAAGGCTGCCCACACTGTGCCTGTGTGCTGCAGCTTGCATCTTCGCCTTTGGGAAGCTGCCGCTCGCCGATTCTCCCGGAGGCGAAGAAGCGGCTTCTTCGCACACAGAGCATTGTGGCGAGCGCAGGGAGCTCCTGAGAGCGGTTTGTGCCGAAAGAAGCCCGGGACCGGCACTTAGCTTCGGAGAGCTGCGTATCTGCGTCTTCTGCGTGTCTTGCCGCTCTACACTCAGCCAAAAGCTTTTCCACCATATCTTGCAAGGAGAAACTCTGCCAGGAAAGAAAACATCCAAAATCTTGTTCTAAAGCTTGCACGGGGGTCTGCAAAGAGTTTGGCAAGAATGAAAGGTAGTTGTCCAAAACTCGTTCTTTTCCAATAGAATAACCATGGAAAAGGCAGGAGAGTGGTAAAGTACTGTTTTCTCTAAGTCTGAAGGCTGCCCACACTGTGCCTGTGTGCTGCAGCTTGCATCTTCGCCTTTGGCAAGCTGCCGCTCGCCGATTCTCCCGCAGGCGAAGAAGCGGCTTCTTCGCACACAGAGCATTGTGGCAAGCGCAGGGAGCTCCTGAGAGCGGTTTGTGCCGAAAGAAGCCTGGGACCGGCACTTAGCTTCGGAGAGCTGCGTATCTGCGTCTTCTGCGTGTCTTGCCGCTCTACACTCAGCAAAAAGCTTTTCCACCATATCTTGCAAGGAGAAACTCTGCCAGGAAAGAAAACATCCAAAATCTTGTTCTAAAGCTTGCACGGGGGTCTGCAAAGAGTTTGGCAAGAATGAAAGGTAGTTGTCCAAAACTCGTTCTTTTCCAATAGAATAACCATGGAAAAGGCAGGAGAGTGGTAAAGTACTGTTTTCTCTAAGTCTGAAGGCTGCCCACACTGTGCCTGTGTGCTGCAGCTTGCATCTTCGCCTTTGGGATGCTGCCGCTCGCCGATTCTCCCGGAGGCGAAGAAGCGGCTTCTTCGCACACAGAGCATTGTGGCGAGCGCAGGGAGCTCCTGAGAGCGGTTTGTGCCGAAAGAAGCCCGGGACCGGCACTTAGCTTCGGAGAGCTGCGTATCTGCGTCTTCTGCGTGTCTTGCCGCTCTACACTCAGCAAAAAGCTTTTCCACCATATCTTGCAAGGAGAAACTCTGCCAGGAAAGAAAACATCCAAAATCTTGTTCTAAAGCTTGCACGGGGGTCTGCAAAGAGTTTGGCAAGAATGAAAGGTAGTTGTCCAAAACTCGTTCTTTTCCAATAGAATAACCATGGAAAAGGCAGGAGAGTGGTAAAGTACTGTTTTCTCTAAGTCTGAAGGCTGCCCACACTGTGCCTGTGTGCTGCAGCTTGCATCTTCGCCTTTGGGAAGCTGCCGCTCGCCGATTCTCCCGGAGGCGAAGAAGCGGCTTCTTCGCACACAGAGCATTGTGGCGAGCGCAGGGAGCTCCTGAGAGCGGTTTGTGCCGAAAGAAGCCCGGGACCGGCACTTAGCTTCGGAGAGCTGCGTATCTGCGTCTTCTGCGTGTCTTGCCGCTCTACACTCAGCAAAAAGCTTTTCCACCATATCTTGCAAGGAGAAACTCTGCCAGGAAAGAAAACATCCAAAATCTTGTTCTAAAGCTTGCACGGGGGTCTGCAAAGAGTTTGGCAAGAATGAAAGGTAGTTGTCCAAAACTCATTCTTTTCCAATAGAATAAACATGGATAAGGCAGGAGAGTGGTAAAGTACTGTTTTCTCTAAGTCTGAATGCTGCCCACACTGTGCCTGTGTGCTGCAGCTTGCATCTTCGCCTTTGGCAAGCTGCCGCTCGCCGATTCTCCCGCAGGCGAAGAAGCGGCTTCTTGGCACACAGAGCATTGTGGCGAGCGCAGGGAGCTCCTGAGAGCGGTTTGTGCCGAAAGAAGCCCGGGACCGGCACTTAGCTTCGGAGAGCTGCGTATCTGCGTCTTCTGCGTGTCTTGCCGCTCTACACTCAGCAAAAAGCTTTTCCACCATATCTTGCAAGGAGAAACTCTGCCAGGAAAGAAAACATCCAAAATCTTGTTCTAAAGCTTGCACGGGGGTCTGCAAAGAGTTTGGCAAGAATGAAAGGTAGTTGTCCAAAACTCGTTCTTTTCCAATAGAATAACCATGGAAAAGGCAGGAGAGTGGTAAAGTACTGTTTTCTCTAAGTCTGAAGGCTGCCCACACTGTGCCTGTGTGCTGCAGCTTGCATCTTCGCCTTTGGGAAGCTGCCGCTCGCCGATTCTCCCGCAGGCGAAGAAGCGGCTTCTTCGCACACAGAGCATTGTGGCGAGCGCAGGGAGCTCCTGAGAGCGGTTTGTGCCGAAAGAAGCCCGGGACCGGCACTTAGCTTCGGAGAGCTGCGTATCTGCGTCTTCTGCGTGTCTTGCCGCTCTACACTCAGCAAAAAGCTTTTCCACCATATCTTGCAAGGAGAAACTCTGCCAGGAAAGAAAACATCCAAAATCTTGTTCTAAAGCTTGCACGGGGGTCTGCAAAGAGTTGGGCAAGAATGAAAGGTAGTTGTCCAAAACTCGTTCTTTTCCAATAGAATAACCATGGAAAAGGCAGGAGAGTGGTAAAGTACTGTTTTCTCTAAGTCTGAAGGCTGCCCACACTGTGCCTGTGTGCTGCAGCTTGCATCTTCGCCTTTGGGAAGCTGCCGCTCGCCGATTCTCCCGCAGGCGAAGAAGCGGCTTCTTCGCACACAGAGCATTGTGGCGAGCGCAGGGAGCTCCTGAGAGCGGTTTGTGCCGAAAGAACCCCGGGACCGGCACTTAGCTTCGGAGAGCTGCGTATCTGCGTCTTCTGCGTGTCTTGCCGCTCTACACTCAGCAAAAAGCTTTTCCACCATATCTTGCAAGGAGAAACTCTGCCAGGAAAGAAAACATCCAAAATCTTGTTCTAAAGCTTGCACGGGGGTCTGCAAAGAGTTTGGCAAGAATGAAAGGTAGTTGTCCAAAACTCGTTCTTTTCCAATAGAATAACCATGGAAAAGGCAGGAGAGTGGTAAAGTACTGTTTTCTCTAAGTCTGAAGGCTGCCCACACTGTGCCTGTGTGCTGCAGCTTGCATCTTCGCCTTTGGGAAGCTGCCGCTCGCCGATTCTCCCGGAGGCGAAGAAGCGGCTTCTTCGCACACAGAGCATTGTGGCGAGCGCAGGGAGCTCCTGAGAGCGGTTTGTGCCGAAAGAAGCCCGGGACCGGCACTTAGCTTCGGAGAGCTGCGTATCTGCGTCTTCTGCGTGTCTTGCCGCTCTACACTCAGCAAAAAGCTTTTCCACCATATCTTGCAAGGAGAAACTCTGCCAGGAAAGAAAACATCCAAAATCTTGTTCTAAAGCTTGCACGGGGGTCTGCAAAGAGTTTGGCAAGAATGAAAGGTAGTTGTCCAAAACTCGTTCTTTTCCAATAGAATAACCATGGATAAGGCAGGAGAGTGGTAAAGTACTGTTTTCTCTAAGTCTGAAGGCTGCCCACACTGTGCCTGTGTGCTGCAGCTTGCATCTTCGCCTTTGGGAAGCTGCCGCTCGCCGATTCTCCCGGAGGCGAAGAAGCGGCTTCTTCACACACAGAGCATTGTGGCGAGCGCAGGGAGCTCCTGAGAGCGGTTTGTGCCGAAAGAAGCCCGGGACCGGCACTTAGCTTCGGAGAGCTGCGTATCTGCGTCTTCTGCGTGTCTTGCCGCTCTACACTCAGCCAAAAGCTTTTCCACCATATCTTGCAAGGAGAAACTCTGCCAGGAAAGAAAACATCCAAAATCTTGTTCTAAAGCTTGCACGGGGGTCTGCAAAGAGTTTGGCAAGAATGAAAGGTAGTTGTCCAAAACTCGTTCTTTTCCAATAGAATAACCATGGAAAAGGCAGGAGAGTGGTAAAGTACTGTTTTCTCTAAGTCTGAAGGCTGCCCACACTGTGCCTGTGTGCTGCAGCTTGCATCTTCGCCTTTGGGAAGCTGCCGCTCGCCGATTCTCCCGCAGGCGAAGAAGCGGCTTCTTCGCACACAGAGCATTGTGGCGAGCGCAGGGAGCTCCTGAGAGCGGTTTGTGCCGAAAGAAGCCCGGGACCGGCACTTAGCTTCGGAGAGCTGCGTATCTGCGTCTTCTGCGTGTCTTGCCGCTCTACACTCAGCAAAAAGCTTTTCCACCATATCTTGCAAGGAGAAACTCTGCCAGGAAAGAAAACATCCAAAATCTTGTTCTAAAGCTTGCACGGGGGTCTGCAAAGAGTTTGGCAAGAATGAAAGGTAGTTGTCCAAAACTCGTTCTTTTCCAATAGAATAACCATGGAAAAGGCAGGAGAGTGGTAAAGTACTGTTTTCTCTAAGTCTGAAGGCTGCCCACACTGTGCCTGTGTGCTGCAGCTTGCATCTTCGCCTTTGGGAAGCTGCCGCTCGCCGATTCTCCCGGAGGCGTAGAAGCGGCTTCTTCGCACACAGAGCATTGTGGCGAGCGCAGGGAGCTCCTGAGAGCGGTTTGTGCCGAAAGAAGCCCGGGACCGGCACTTAGCTTCGGAGAGCTGCGTATCTGCGTCTTCTGCGTGTCTTGCCGCTCTACACTCAGCAAAAAGCTTTTCCACCATATCTTGCAAGGAGAAACTCTGCCAGGAAAGAAAACATCCAAAATCTTGTTCTAAAGCTTGCACGGGGGTCTGCAAAGAGTTTGGCAAGAATGAAAGGTAGTTGTCCAAAACTCGTTCTTTTCCAATAGAATAACCATGGAAAAGGCAGGAGAGTGGTAAAGTACTGTTTTCTCTAAGTCTGAATGCTGCCCACACTGTGCCTGTTTGCTGCAGCTTGCATCTTCGCCTTTGGGAAGCTGCCGCTCGCCGATTCTCCCGGAGGCGAAGAAGCGGCTTCTTCGCACACAGAGCATTGTGGCGAGCGCAGGGAGCTCCTGAGAGCGGTTTGTGCCGAAAGAAGCCCGGGACCGGCACTTAGCTTCGGAGAGCTGCGTATCTGCGTCTTCTGCGTGTCTTGCCGCTCTACACTCAGCAAAAAGCTTTTCCACCATATCTTGCAAGGAGAAACTCTGCCAGGAAAGAAAACATCCAAAATCTTCTTCTAAAGCTTGCACGCAGGTCTGCAAAGAGTTTGGCAAGAATGAAAGGTAGTTGTCCAAAACTCGTTCTTTTCCAATAGAATAACCATGGAAAAGGCAGGAGAGTGGTAAAGTACTGTTTTCTCTAAGTCTGAAGGCTGCCCACACTGTGCAGGTGTGCTGCAGCTTGCATCTTCGCCTTTGGGAAGCTGCCGCTCGCCGATTCTCCCGCAGGCGAAGAAGCGGCTTCTTCGCACACAGAGCATTGTGGCGAGCGCAGGGAGCTCCTGAGAGCGGTTTGTGCCGAAAGAAGCCCGGGACCGGCACTTAGCTTCGGAGAGCTGCATATCTGCGTCTTCTGCGTGTCTTGCCGCTCTACACTCAGCCAAAAGCTTTTCCACCATATCTTGCAAGGAGAAACTCTGCCAGGAAAGAAAACATCCAAAATCTTGTTCTAAAGCTTGCACGGGGGTCTGCAAAGAGTTTGGCAAGAATGAAAGGTAGTTGTCCAAAACTCGTTCTTTTCCAATAGAATAACCATGGAAAAGGCAGGAGAGTGGTAAAGTACTGTTTTCTCTAAGTCTGAAGGCTGCCCACACTGTGCCTGTGTGCTGCAGCTTGCATCTTCGCCTTTGGGAAGCTGCCGCTCGCCGATTCTCCCGCAGGCGAAGAAGCGGCTTCTTCGCACACAGAGCATTGTGGCAAGCGCAGGGAGCTCCTGAGAGCGGTTTGTGCCGAAAGAAGCCTGGGACCGGCACTTAGCTTCGGAGAGCTGCGTATCTGCGTCTTCTGCGTGTCTTGCCGCTCTACACTCAGCAAAAAGCTTTTCCACCATATCTTGCAAAGAGAAACTCTGCCAGGAAAGAAAACATCCAAAATCTTGTTCTAAAGCTTGCACGGGGGTCTGCAAAGAGTTTGGCAAGAATGAAAGGTAGTTGTCCAAAACTCGTTCTTTTCCAATAGAATAACCATGGAAAAGGCAGGAGAGTGGTAAAGTACTGTTTTCTCTAAGTCTGAATGCTGCCCACACGGTGCCTGTTTGCTGCAGCTTGCATCTTCGCCTTTGGGAAGCTGCCGCTCGCCGATTCTCCCGGAGGCGAAGAAGCGGCTTCTTCGCACACAGAGCATTGTGGCGAGCGCAGGGAGCTCCTGAGAGCGGTTTGTGCCGAAAGAAGCCCGGGACCGGCACTTAGCTTCGGAGAGCTGCGTATCTGCGTCTTCTGCGTGTCTTGCCGCTCTACACTCAGCAAAAAGCTTTTCCACCATATCTTGCAAGGAGAAACTCTGCCAGGAAAGAAAACATCCAAAATCTTGTTCTAAAGCTTGCACGCAGGTCTGCAAAGAGTTTGGCAAGAATGAAAGGTAGTTGTCCAAAACTCGTTCTTTTCCAATAGAATAACCATGGAAAAGGCAGGAGAGTGGTAAAGTACTGTTTTCTCTAAGTCTGAAGGCTGCCCACACTGTGCCTGTGTGCTGCAGCTTGCATCTTCGCCTTTGGGAAGCTGCCGCTCGCCGATTCTCCCGGAGGCGAAGAAGCGGCTTCTTCGCACACAGAGCATTGTGGCGAGCGCAGGGAGCTCCTGAGAGCGGTTTGTGCCGAAAGAAGCCCGGGACCGGCACTTAGCTTCGGAGAGCTGCGTATCTGCGTCTTCTGCGTGTCTTGCCGCTCTACACTCAGCCAAAAGCTTTTCCACCATATCTTGCAAGGAGAAACTCTGCCAGGAAAGAAAACATCCAAAATCTTGTTCTAAAGCTTGCACGGGGGTCTGCAAAGAGTTTGGCAAGAATGAAAGGTAGTTGTCCAAAACTCGTTCTTTTCCAATAGAATAACCATGGAAAAGGCAGGAGAGTGGTAAAGTACTGTTTTCTCTAAGTCTGAAGGCTGCCCACACTGTGCCTGTGTGCTGCAGCTTGCATCTTCGCCTTTGGCAAGCTGCCGCTCGCCGATTCTCCCGCAGGCGAAGAAGCGGCTTCTTCGCACACAGAGCATTGTGGCAAGCGCAGGGAGCTCCTGAGAGCGGTTTGTGCCGAAAGAAGCCTGGGACCGGCACTTAGCTTCGGAGAGCTGCGTATCTGCGTCTTCTGCGTGTCTTGCCGCTCTACACTCAGCAAAAAGCTTTTCCACCATATCTTGCAAGGAGAAACTCTGCCAGGAAAGAAAACATCCAAAATCTTGTTCTAAAGCTTGCACGGGGGTCTGCAAAGAGTTTGGCAAGAATGAAAGGTAGTTGTCCAAAACTCGTTCTTTTCCAATAGAATAACCATGGAAAAGGCAGGAGAGTGGTAAAGTACTGTTTTCTCTAAGTCTGAAGGCTGCCCACACTGTGCCTGTGTGCTGCAGCTTGCATCTTCGCCTTTGGGATGCTGCCGCTCGCCGATTCTCCCGGAGGCGAAGAAGCGGCTTCTTCGCACACAGAGCATTGTGGCGAGCGCAGGGAGCTCCTGAGAGCGGTTTGTGCCGAAAGAAGCCCGGGACCGGCACTTAGCTTCGGAGAGCTGCGTATCTGCGTCTTCTGCGTGTCTTGCCGCTCTACACTCAGCAAAAAGCTTTTCCACCATATCTTGCAAGGAGAAACTCTGCCAGGAAAGAAAACATCCAAAATCTTGTTCTAAAGCTTGCACGGGGGTCTGCAAAGAGTTTGGCAAGAATGAAAGGTAGTTGTCCAAAACTCGTTCTTTTCCAATAGAATAACCATGGAAAAGGCAGGAGAGTGGTAAAGTACTGTTTTCTCTAAGTCTGAAGGCTGCCCACACTGTGCCTGTGTGCTGCAGCTTGCATCTTCGCCTTTGGGAAGCTGCCGCTCGCCGATTCTCCCGGAGGCGAAGAAGCGGCTTCTTCGCACACAGAGCATTGTGGCGAGCGCAGGGAGCTCCTGAGAGCGGTTTGTGCCGAAAGAAGCCCGGGACCGGCACTTAGCTTCGGAGAGCTGCGTATCTGCGTCTTCTGCGTGTCTTGCCGCTCTACACTCAGCAAAAAGCTTTTCCACCATATCTTGCAAGGAGAAACTCTGCCAGGAAAGAAAACATCCAAAATCTTGTTCTAAAGCTTGCACGGGGGTCTGCAAAGAGTTTGGCAAGAATGAAAGGTAGTTGTCCAAAACTCATTCTTTTCCAATAGAATAAACATGGATAAGGCAGGAGAGTGGTAAAGTACTGTTTTCTCTAAGTCTGAATGCTGCCCACACTGTGCCTGTGTGCTGCAGCTTGCATCTTCGCCTTTGGCAAGCTGCCGCTCGCCGATTCTCCCGCAGGCGAAGAAGCGGCTTCTTGGCACACAGAGCATTGTGGCGAGCGCAGGGAGCTCCTGAGAGCGGTTTGTGCCGAAAGAAGCCCGGGACCGGCACTTAGCTTCGGAGAGCTGCGTATCTGCGTCTTCTGCGTGTCTTGCCGCTCTACACTCAGCAAAAAGCTTTTCCACCATATCTTGCAAGGAGAAACTCTGCCAGGAAAGAAAACATCCAAAATCTTGTTCTAAAGCTTGCACGGGGGTCTGCAAAGAGTTTGGCAAGAATGAAAGGTAGTTGTCCAAAACTCGTTCTTTTCCAATAGAATAACCATGGAAAAGGCAGGAGAGTGGTAAAGTACTGTTTTCTCTAAGTCTGAAGGCTGCCCACACTGTGCCTGTGTGCTGCAGCTTGCATCTTCGCCTTTGGGAAGCTGCCGCTCGCCGATTCTCCCGCAGGCGAAGAAGCGGCTTCTTCGCACACAGAGCATTGTGGCGAGCGCAGGGAGCTCCTGAGAGCGGTTTGTGCCGAAAGAAGCCCGGGACCGGCACTTAGCTTCGGAGAGCTGCGTATCTGCGTCTTCTGCGTGTCTTGCCGCTCTACACTCAGCAAAAAGCTTTTCCACCATATCTTGCAAGGAGAAACTCTGCCAGGAAAGAAAACATCCAAAATCTTGTTCTAAAGCTTGCACGGGGGTCTGCAAAGAGTTGGGCAAGAATGAAAGGTAGTTGTCCAAAACTCGTTCTTTTCCAATAGAATAACCATGGAAAAGGCAGGAGAGTGGTAAAGTACTGTTTTCTCTAAGTCTGAAGGCTGCCCACACTGTGCCTGTGTGCTGCAGCTTGCATCTTCGCCTTTGGGAAGCTGCCGCTCGCCGATTCTCCCGCAGGCGAAGAAGCGGCTTCTTCGCACACAGAGCATTGTGGCGAGCGCAGGGAGCTCCTGAGAGCGGTTTGTGCCGAAAGAACCCCGGGACCGGCACTTAGCTTCGGAGAGCTGCGTATCTGCGTCTTCTGCGTGTCTTGCCGCTCTACACTCAGCAAAAAGCTTTTCCACCATATCTTGCAAGGAGAAACTCTGCCAGGAAAGAAAACATCCAAAATCTTGTTCTAAAGCTTGCACGGGGGTCTGCAAAGAGTTTGGCAAGAATGAAAGGTAGTTGTCCAAAACTCGTTCTTTTCCAATAGAATAACCATGGAAAAGGCAGGAGAGTGGTAAAGTACTGTTTTCTCTAAGTCTGAAGGCTGCCCACACTGTGCCTGTGTGCTGCAGCTTGCATCTTCGCCTTTGGGAAGCTGCCGCTCGCCGATTCTCCCGGAGGCGAAGAAGCGGCTTCTTCGCACACAGAGCATTGTGGCGAGCGCAGGGAGCTCCTGAGAGCGGTTTGTGCCGAAAGAAGCCCGGGACCGGCACTTAGCTTCGGAGAGCTGCGTATCTGCGTCTTCTGCGTGTCTTGCCGCTCTACACTCAGCAAAAAGCTTTTCCACCATATCTTGCAAGGAGAAACTCTGCCAGGAAAGAAAACATCCAAAATCTTGTTCTAAAGCTTGCACGGGGGTCTGCAAAGAGTTTGGCAAGAATGAAAGGTAGTTGTCCAAAACTCGTTCTTTTCCAATAGAATAACCATGGATAAGGCAGGAGAGTGGTAAAGTACTGTTTTCTCTAAGTCTGAAGGCTGCCCACACTGTGCCTGTGTGCTGCAGCTTGCATCTTCGCCTTTGGGAAGCTGCCGCTCGCCGATTCTCCCGGAGGCGAAGAAGCGGCTTCTTCACACACAGAGCATTGTGGCGAGCGCAGGGAGCTCCTGAGAGCGGTTTGTGCCGAAAGAAGCCCGGGACCGGCACTTAGCTTCGGAGAGCTGCGTATCTGCGTCTTCTGCGTGTCTTGCCGCTCTACACTCAGCCAAAAGCTTTTCCACCATATCTTGCAAGGAGAAACTCTGCCAGGAAAGAAAACATCCAAAATCTTGTTCTAAAGCTTGCACGGGGGTCTGCAAAGAGTTTGGCAAGAATGAAAGGTAGTTGTCCAAAACTCGTTCTTTTCCAATAGAATAACCATGGAAAAGGCAGGAGAGTGGTAAAGTACTGTTTTCTCTAAGTCTGAAGGCTGCCCACACTGTGCCTGTGTGCTGCAGCTTGCATCTTCGCCTTTGGGAAGCTGCCGCTCGCCGATTCTCCCGCAGGCGAAGAAGCGGCTTCTTCGCACACAGAGCATTGTGGCGAGCGCAGGGAGCTCCTGAGAGCGGTTTGTGCCGAAAGAAGCCCGGGACCGGCACTTAGCTTCGGAGAGCTGCGTATCTGCGTCTTCTGCGTGTCTTGCCGCTCTACACTCAGCAAAAAGCTTTTCCACCATATCTTGCAAGGAGAAACTCTGCCAGGAAAGAAAACATCCAAAATCTTGTTCTAAAGCTTGCACGGGGGTCTGCAAAGAGTTTGGCAAGAATGAAAGGTAGTTGTCCAAAACTCGTTCTTTTCCAATAGAATAACCATGGAAAAGGCAGGAGAGTGGTAAAGTACTGTTTTCTCTAAGTCTGAAGGCTGCCCACACTGTGCCTGTGTGCTGCAGCTTGCATCTTCGCCTTTGGGAAGCTGCCGCTCGCCGATTCTCCCGGAGGCGTAGAAGCGGCTTCTTCGCACACAGAGCATTGTGGCGAGCGCAGGGAGCTCCTGAGAGCGGTTTGTGCCGAAAGAAGCCCGGGACCGGCACTTAGCTTCGGAGAGCTGCGTATCTGCGTCTTCTGCGTGTCTTGCCGCTCTACACTCAGCAAAAAGCTTTTCCACCATATCTTGCAAGGAGAAACTCTGCCAGGAAAGAAAACATCCAAAATCTTGTTCTAAAGCTTGCACGGGGGTCTGCAAAGAGTTTGGCAAGAATGAAAGGTAGTTGTCCAAAACTCGTTCTTTTCCAATAGAATAACCATGGAAAAGGCAGGAGAGTGGTAAAGTACTGTTTTCTCTAAGTCTGAATGCTGCCCACACTGTGCCTGTTTGCTGCAGCTTGCATCTTCGCCTTTGGGAAGCTGCCGCTCGCCGATTCTCCCGGAGGCGAAGAAGCGGCTTCTTCGCACACAGAGCATTGTGGCGAGCGCAGGGAGCTCCTGAGAGCGGTTTGTGCCGAAAGAAGCCCGGGACCGGCACTTAGCTTCGGAGAGCTGCGTATCTGCGTCTTCTGCGTGTCTTGCCGCTCTACACTCAGCAAAAAGCTTTTCCACCATATCTTGCAAGGAGAAACTCTGCCAGGAAAGAAAACATCCAAAATCTTCTTCTAAAGCTTGCACGCAGGTCTGCAAAGAGTTTGGCAAGAATGAAAGGTAGTTGTCCAAAACTCGTTCTTTTCCAATAGAATAACCATGGAAAAGGCAGGAGAGTGGTAAAGTACTGTTTTCTCTAAGTCTGAAGGCTGCCCACACTGTGCAGGTGTGCTGCAGCTTGCATCTTCGCCTTTGGGAAGCTGCCGCTCGCCGATTCTCCCGCAGGCGAAGAAGCGGCTTCTTCGCACACAGAGCATTGTGGCGAGCGCAGGGAGCTCCTGAGAGCGGTTTGTGCCGAAAGAAGCCCGGGACCGGCACTTAGCTTCGGAGAGCTGCATATCTGCGTCTTCTGCGTGTCTTGCCGCTCTACACTCAGCCAAAAGCTTTTCCACCATATCTTGCAAGGAGAAACTCTGCCAGGAAAGAAAACATCCAAAATCTTGTTCTAAAGCTTGCACGGGGGTCTGCAAAGAGTTTGGCAAGAATGAAAGGTAGTTGTCCAAAACTCGTTCTTTTCCAATAGAATAACCATGGAAAAGGCAGGAGAGTGGTAAAGTACTGTTTTCTCTAAGTCTGAAGGCTGCCCACACTGTGCCTGTGTGCTGCAGCTTGCATCTTCGCCTTTGGGAAGCTGCCGCTCGCCGATTCTCCCGCAGGCGAAGAAGCGGCTTCTTCGCACACAGAGCATTGTGGCAAGCGCAGGGAGCTCCTGAGAGCGGTTTGTGCCGAAAGAAGCCTGGGACCGGCACTTAGCTTCGGAGAGCTGCGTATCTGCGTCTTCTGCGTGTCTTGCCGCTCTACACTCAGCAAAAAGCTTTTCCACCATATCTTGCAAAGAGAAACTCTGCCAGGAAAGAAAACATCCAAAATCTTGTTCTAAAGCTTGCACGGGGGTCTGCAAAGAGTTTGGCAAGAATGAAAGGTAGTTGTCCAAAACTCGTTCTTTTCCAATAGAATAACCATGGAAAAGGCAGGAGAGTGGTAAAGTACTGTTTTCTCTAAGTCTGAATGCTGCCCACACGGTGCCTGTTTGCTGCAGCTTGCATCTTCGCCTTTGGGAAGCTGCCGCTCGCCGATTCTCCCGGAGGCGAAGAAGCGGCTTCTTCGCACACAGAGCATTGTGGCGAGCGCAGGGAGCTCCTGAGAGCGGTTTGTGCCGAAAGAAGCCCGGGACCGGCACTTAGCTTCGGAGAGCTGCGTATCTGCGTCTTCTGCGTGTCTTGCCGCTCTACACTCAGCAAAAAGCTTTTCCACCATATCTTGCAAGGAGAAACTCTGCCAGGAAAGAAAACATCCAAAATCTTGTTCTAAAGCTTGCACGCAGGTCTGCAAAGAGTTTGGCAAGAATGAAAGGTAGTTGTCCAAAACTCGTTCTTTTCCAATAGAATAACCATGGAAAAGGCAGGAGAGTGGTAAAGTACTGTTTTCTCTAAGTCTGAAGGCTGCCCACACTGTGCCTGTGTGCTGCAGCTTGCATCTTCGCCTTTGGGAAGCTGCCGCTCGCCGATTCTCCCGGAGGCGAAGAAGCGGCTTCTTCGCACACAGAGCATTGTGGCGAGCGCAGGGAGCTCCTGAGAGCGGTTTGTGCCGAAAGAAGCCCGGGACCGGCACTTAGCTTCGGAGAGCTGCGTATCTGCGTCTTCTGCGTGTCTTGCCGCTCTACACTCAGCCAAAAGCTTTTCCACCATATCTTGCAAGGAGAAACTCTGCCAGGAAAGAAAACATCCAAAATCTTGTTCTAAAGCTTGCACGGGGGTCTGCAAAGAGTTTGGCAAGAATGAAAGGTAGTTGTCCAAAACTCGTTCTTTTCCAATAGAATAACCATGGAAAAGGCAGGAGAGTGGTAAAGTACTGTTTTCTCTAAGTCTGAAGGCTGCCCACACTGTGCCTGTGTGCTGCAGCTTGCATCTTCGCCTTTGGCAAGCTGCCGCTCGCCGATTCTCCCGCAGGCGAAGAAGCGGCTTCTTCGCACACAGAGCATTGTGGCAAGCGCAGGGAGCTCCTGAGAGCGGTTTGTGCCGAAAGAAGCCTGGGACCGGCACTTAGCTTCGGAGAGCTGCGTATCTGCGTCTTCTGCGTGTCTTGCCGCTCTACACTCAGCAAAAAGCTTTTCCACCATATCTTGCAAAGAGATACTCTGCCAGGAAAGAAAACATCCAAAATCTTGTTCTAAAGCTTGCACGGGGGTCTGCAAAGAGTTTGGCAAGAATGAAAGGTAGTTGTCCAAAACTCGTTCTTTTCCAATAGAATATAACAACGGAAAAGGCAGGAGAGTGGTAAAGTACTGGTTTCTCTAAGTCTGAATGCAGCCCACACTGTGCCTGCATGGTGCGGCTTGCATCTTCGCCTTTGGGAAGCTGCCGCTCGCAGTGTCTCCCGAGGCGAAGAAGCGGCTTCTTTGCACACAGAGCATTGGGCCGGTCGCGGTGAGCACCTAAGAGCGGCTTCTGCCGAAAGAAGCCCGGGACCGGCACTTAGCTTCGGAGAGCTGCGTATCTGCGTCTTCTGCGTGTCTTGCCGCTCAACACTCAGCAAAAAGCTTTTCCACCATATCTTGCAAGGAGAAACTCTGCCAGGAAAGAAAACATCCCCGATCTTCTTCTAAAAGTTGCACAGAGGACTGCAGGGTGTTTAAGAAGATGAAAAAGATAGTGTCCCGAAACTCCTTTTATTCGAATATAACGTGAATGAAACGGCAGGAGAATGCTAATGTACTCGTTTCTATCAATTTGAAAGCTTCACACGCTATATCCGTGTGCTGCGGCTTGCATCTTCGCCTTTGGGAAGCGGCCGTTCTCTCCATCTCCCGGAGGCGAAGAAGTGGCTTCTTCGCGCACAGAGCATTGTGCCGGTGGCGGTGTTCTCCGGAGAGCGGCTTCTGACGAAAGACGCCCTGGCAGGGGGCTTAGTTTCGGAGAGCTCTTTACTCTGCCTTCTGCCTCTCTGGTCGCATAAAACTTAGCAAAAAGCTTTTTTACTATGTCTTGCAAGGACCAACTGTGCCAGTATGGAAAGCATCTCCGCTCTTGTTCTAGAAGTTGCACGGAGGTCTGCAGAGTGTTTAGCAAGAAGCAAAAGAAAGTTGTCCAAAACTCCTTCTTTTGGAATGGTAATGTGAATGGAAAAGGCCGGAGAGTGGTAAGGTACTGTTTTCTTTAGGTTTGAGAGCTGCACACACAATCCCCATGTTGTGCAACTTTTTTCTTCGCTTTTAAAGACGCGGCCGCGGTCTCCGTCTCCCGGAGGCGAAGAAGCCGCTTCTTTGCACACAGAGCATTGTGCCGGTCGCGCTGCGCTCCGGAGCACGGCTTCTGCGGAAAGACGCCCGGGAGCGGTCCTTACCTTCGGAGAGCTCCGTATCTCTGAATCTGCGTCTCTTGTCGCCTACATCTTAGCAAAAAGCTTTTCTACTAGGTCTCGCAAGGAGAAACTCTCCCAGTACAAAAAGCATCCCGGATCTTTTTCTGGAAGTTGCACGGAGTGTCAGCAGAGTGTTAGGCAAGAAGCAAAAGAAAGTTGTCCAAAACCCCTTTTCTTCCAATGTTAATGTGAATTGAAAAGGCAGGAGAATGAGGAAGTGCTGTTTTCTGTCCGTTTGAAAGCTGTCACAAGGAGAAACTCTATCAGCACCTCAAGTTTTCCTCCATTTTACTCCCGATCTTTCTTTTGCTGTGTAGTCAAGAAGCACCCCCACTTTCTTAGTTATGCTGCAGGTTGTCTTCAAATGGCTTTGCTTTCTGTCCCCTCCTCCCCATTTCTAACAGGCACAAGCACATTCCCTTCCCGGAACAAAATCCTGGTAATAGAGCCAGGAAGACTACGCTTTGACTTTGAGAACCAAAACCTATCTAAGAGAAAATAGTCCATTCTTTGAGACCCAATATCACACATCTGTGTGCAGGAGGAAGAGGGGTGCGTGCGTGCGTGAATGGGAAGTGTACTCGCCAACAAACTAGAGCCAATATTAGTAACCAACATGTAACAAGTGTGGACGTATCTAATTCCCGGCTCTTTTTTGGATCTTTTTTCTTCAAGGTTATTTTGCTTTTAAAGATTTTCTAGTCATTTGAAAGATTCTTCTTGGTTTGTGTGAGAATAGAAATCTCCATAAAGCTTACTACGTAAAAGCAGGGTAATCTTTTGGACTTGATGATGACTATTTGGGAGATGATATTTCCATCTGCATAAATCAATTTCCTTGTTTTGGAAATATTTTTGTCACGGAAAGTAGTAAGTTTCAAGATGTGTTTTTAGAAGGTGTAAAAATTGAGATCCTCATTTGTAGCAAAGCAATACAAAGAATATCCCTTAAAACCATCCACTCCATCATTTCATTTTTGTATTTTTGTCTTTTCAATAGCTAGTTCTCACTTTCAGGTGGCTTTTAAATGCCATGGTTTGACACAATTTTGTTATTCATTTCTAAGCTTCAAAATGATATTTAAGAAGAGTAATTTCCTGTAACTACTGGACAGTTTGCAAATTAACATCAAAGTGGAGGGAGGGAGGGAAGGAAGTGGCAGAAGGACGTGGCAGAAAGAAGGACATAGTGGAAGGAAGGCAGTGAAGGAAGGAAGTGGGGGAAGGAAAGAAAAGAAAGAAGGAAAGAGAGAAAGAAAAAGAAAGAAAGAAAGAAAGAAAGAAAGAAAGAAAGAAAGAAAGAAAGAAAGAAAGAAAGAAAGAAAGAAAGAAAGAAAGAAAGAAAGAAAGAAAGAAAGAAAGAAAGAAAGAAAGAAAGAAAGAAAGAAAGAAAGAAAGAAAGAGAGAAAGAGAAAGAGAGAAAGAGAGAAAGAGAGAAAGAGAGAAAGAGAAAGAGAGAAAGAGAGAAAGAGAGAAAGAGAGAAAGAGAGAAAGAAAGAAAGAAAAGAAAGAAAGAAAGAGAGAAAGAGAGAAAGAGAGAAAGAGAGAAAGAGAGAAAGAGAAAGAGAGAAAGAGAGAAAGAAAGAAAGAAAGAAAGAAAGAAAGAAAGAAAGAAAGAAAGAAAGAAAGAAAGAAAGAAAGAAAGAAAGAAAGAAAGAAAGAAAGAAAGAAAGAAAGAAAGAAAGAAAGAAAGAGAAGGGAAGAAAATTCCCAAATGTCAGAAACGTTAAAGATGATAAAATACTTGCGTGTATGATAAAGAGCGAGGACTAGATATTAGATATAGTATTGCTAAATGGCACATAAATGTGAGACCCAAACAGTTCAACTCATTGGATAGCAGTTTCTCAGCATGAATATGTTATTTCTAGCTTCAACTTCTTACTGCTACTGTACAGAATGATTACCATAGAATAATGGAATGGTTGGCTTTGGAAGGGACCTTAAATTCACCTACCTCCTCCCCACCATGTCATTGTCAGGGACACCTTCCACTAGACCGCCTTAAGCTCAAAGACCCATTCAAGCTGGCCTTGATCACTTCCAGGAATTGGTCACCCACAACATGTTCTAGTGTCTCCCAACCATCTTGGCAAGGAATTTCTTCCCAATAGCCAAAGGAAACCTATACTCTTCAGGTTTTAAAGCCATCCACACTTTTCCTATTGCTCCGTGCCCTTGTGTAGCTCACTTGCCTCCTTCTGGTAGGCTGTCTTCAGCTACTGGAGAGCTGCTCTAACAATTTGCCCAGAGTCTGCTCTTCTCCAGGCTGAGAAAACGCCTGCGGGACTCTGACTTGATGACAGACTTCATGTGCTGCACTGGGGGCTCAGACCATTCTTCTTCTTGGAATTGTTGTAGGATGCTCAACCCCTGTTGACTGTGGTACAGGTACACAGTTCATTGTGGTACAGGTAATAAATAGATGATTGTTTTAATAAAGACACAATTGAAATGATAAGAGCTAAATTTTAACGCAAAATTAATTGGAGAAAGATTCCTAAACCTGTGGCCCGTTACCCCAGCCCATCCATTGATTGTAAATGACATTCCTTGCAGATGTTATGATACATGAACCAAAGCCAAGTGATGGATACTGCTTAAGATAGATGTTCTACCTGCTTACTGCAATATGGTCTTATCAGTCTAAAACAATCCCCCGAACATTAAGAACAAGAGATTACATCATGAAGTAATGAAGTGCTTTGGTTGAAAGTAAAAGGCATTTGAAAGAAATGGGTTTGGGGGCTAACGCAGCAAGATCTCAGAAATGGAGTGCCAGCTTAGTTCTCTGCTTCAGAGACAAGTGAAGCAATTCAGAAGTGTCCTCCTGTGAAAAAGGTTGACAGATCTTTCTGCACAACAGTTAACAGACGGCATCAGAAATGTGTGCAAATAACATACTAGCCACTACAAGTTTGTCCTCCAGGAGTGGAAGGGCCACTCAGACGCATAGCAGTGGTCTTGCTGCTGTGCCTGTTCAAATAGACAGAAAAGAATGAGGAAAACAAATTTTTCCATCTAGTTTGTTTCAGTATTGGTACAAAGACTATTTTCCCGCCCTCAGGAGACAGCAAAAACAGTCAACAACTGAAATGCTTCAGAAATGGAAATGATCTGAATCACAAATATTTCTTTTCACATCAAATTTAAAGCCTAAGTCATAACTGTCAAACAGATAGAACTACTTAAAGATGAATGTACTATACATACTAAAATATTCCCAGAGATAACTATTGTGTCCTTAGTCTGTTTAAAAGTCTAGACTTCCTGGTAAAAAAACTTGTACAGCGCTGAGGTAGCTCCACGACATTCTCTTTTCAGATTAATTAAACTCTTCAGTCTCACCACCATTACCAATGGATTTCTGTAAGTCCTTGAAAACCAGTAATTTCCCTTTTTTCCTTCTATGAAAAAAATGACAGTGACAAGAGTTATTTGCACTCCCTATTTTCTGAAACAAGCCTGAACATCAAGCCTTAAGAACTTTATCATGAGTTTTACTTCAAACTAAATTTTAAGAGAATGGCAGAAAGAATGGGAGCCTCAAGCAAAAGAATTTAGGCTTCTAATTCTTGGGTTGTCTTCTTACTTACCTAAGACAAGAAGTGGAAAGAGAATAGATTAGAGTTAGCAGCTGTTTAAGATTTGCACGTACTCTTCCACTCTTCCAAGAGGTCAAGGATGCTTTTCTGGCCCTCCTTCCCTCCACAAGCTGCAGCTTCCTTCAAAGCACATTCACCTGCTGTGCAATGGAGCTCCCCACGAGCTCCATTGTGTTCCTCCACGGTTCTCCAGGGACTGCTGGGAGACAACCTGCTTGATGATGATGTCCTCCAGGGACTGTGGGGGATTCTTTGCTGTGTCAACTGGAGCACCTTCTCCTCCTTCTTGTCTCACTTTAGTATCATGCAGCTGCTTCTCATACTTCTTTTTTCCCTCACTTGTCACTGCCTATTCATATGTTTTGTACTTTTGACAATATATTTTCACAATGACTGATGGGCTCAGTTGCAGAAATGTGTCTTGCTAGAAAATTGGATACTATAGAAAACCATGATTTTACAGCAAAGAATAGTGGAAGTACAAATATACTGCTAAAGAACCGGAAAATTGACAATCATTCATTGTAATACGTCCCCTCATTTTGCCTTCTTTCTCCTTAAGATCTGGAAAGACTACTGGGCACTGAAAAACACTACAGTGTTGTTTCAAAGAAAAGACTTTTTTAGGATTCTAAGGCGCATGTTCCAATTGCTTGAGAAAATTGAGAAAAGGCACTTTGTCTTTTGTGATAAATATCATTAGCCAGTAGGGACAAAGTCTGACCAACAAGAGCAGATCAAAATCTGATGAGACCAAGCAATATACCTTGAGTGGCCAGGACAGAACCATTGAGTCATTGAATCTGTTGAATTGGAAGGACCCCATCAGGATCATCATCAGTCCAACTCCTGGCCCTGCCTGGGGCCATCCTTGAGAATCACACCATATGCCTGAGAGCAATGTCCCAAACTCAGACAGGTGTGATGGTGTGACCACTCCCTGGAAAGACTCTTCCAGTGCCCAGCCATTCTCTGGTTAAAAACTTTTTCCGGATACCCAACCTAAACCTCCCCTGACTCAGCTGCATGCCATTTCTTTGAGTCCTGTCTTTGTAGACCTCATTTGAGGACTTTCTAATACCAAGGTGATTCCGCCCCAGAGCAGAGCAGAGCAGAGCAGAGCAGAGAAGAGCAGAGCAGAGCAGAGCAGAGCAGAGCAGAGCAAGACAATCCCCTTCCTTGCCCAGCTGGTGATACTGTGCCTGATGCACCCCAGGACAGGCTTGGCCCTCCTGGCTGCCAGGGCACTGCTGATGCACATTCAGCTTGCCATTGGCCAGGAGCCTGGGTCCCTTTCTGCAGTGCTTCTCCCAGCCTCTTGCTCCCTCCCCAGTCTATACACCCACCAGGATTGCCCTGTTGCAGGTGCTGAATCCAGCACTTGCCCTTGTTCCACTCCATCTGGTTGGTGATTGCCTGTGGGAATCCTCAAAAACAGAGGGGTTTGGGAAAGCTGCAAAAGGAAGGCCTCAGAGACAGCAGAACTGTCATTGGAGCTAAGCAGTAGTCATAAGGTTTGTCAGCAGAAAAATTAGATGAGAAGTAGAAAAGTAAGGACAAATGGAACAATGGTCTGTGTATTAATGCTTGTCTAGAATAACTCCCTAAGCTACAGCAAAGTATATCTAGCGCGATGTTAGGTAGTTCTAAGCTTAATAATGGAGCTCTGTGCGTTGTATCTTAAGGCTTACAAGCAGGTCTTTTATTCGAAAGAAGCGAGCATCGTTCTAAGCCCAGGTACATGTCTTTATAGTGATTGGACAGAAGTACTGTCAATATGCTTTTGCTTTGTGTGATTGGTCAAAAAACTTTTCAAGTAAGTTGTAACATTAAGTTCTTTGTCTGCTGCTGGGGACGTGAGCTGCTGGCAGCTTCCCATTGTCATCACCATGTCATGAGACTGATGCTGGAAAAAAACCAGCTTGAGACGCCGTCCCCAGCAGTCCCGCCCCTTTTGTGATTTGTGCATAGACTCCCGGCCAGCAAGAATTGCCCATCTCTCCTATTTGGCAAGATCTCTCTGCAAGGTCTCTGTGCCCTCAAGGGAGTTAGTTCACAGCTCCTCCCAATGTAGTGTCTTTGGCAAACTGTCTTAATATTCCTTCAAGTGCTGTGTCCAGGTTGTTCAAAAGATGTTGAAGAGAACTGGCCCAATGATGATACTGTCTTAGCCACTGAAATAAGTGCTTCATACTTCCTCTTGTGCAGAAATCACAACAAATTTCTTTTCTATCCATGCAGATATCTTTTCTTATGCTCATGCTTTTTATCCCAACAGCAGCTGACACGACATTTACAGGCACAGCAACAGCACACTTTTCCTGCTCTTACTAGACTTAACAATTTTGCAACCGGTCAATCAGTGACCTTTGCAACTAAAGTCAGACCTTCAGCATTTCTCATTAAATGAATGTCTTCAGAAGAAAACTTTGCTGCCTACTCTGTACGACTGAAGAATAGATGATAATGAGTTAGCATCACAATCAGTTAAGTACAGAGCCTATACTTTAGCAGGGAAAAAATTAAAAGAAGAGCTCTTTTATGCAACAACTATCTGAGAAACAAAACAACTAGGATCTTCCACAGGGTTCCCTGCAGTAGAAATGTACTTGTATGAATGCAGAAGATAAAAGATGTGGTTTTGAAAGGCTATGTCCTTGCTAAGCTAAATTGGATCTCATCCTGTAGATGAAAGATCAAGGAGCTCAAAGCGGAGCTAGAGAGACATGTCCAGATAATGAGACAGAGCAAAGCATTTTCCAAGATAATTAAGCATTCTGGTGGACTGGCCAGTTAGGTTAAATCTGCCACACCCATTCACTTTCGGGGACTGAACTGTGGAGTGCTAAACCGTATCTGCTGCTGTGCAAAGTAAAAGAGATCCATCCAAATTGTATGGTTAGTGTGAACACTCTCACTCTCAATTGTAAAACACTTCATAAGCTATTAATCAGTCTTAGGAACAAAATGAAATAAAGCTGTTATGCCATCTGGGAATGGGAAAACATGTTCAAAATATTTTTTTCTCTATGCTTTCTTCTTTTTTCTTTTTCTTTTTTTCTTTTTTTTTTTTTTTTTTTTTAATCCCACATTATGTGATTGATAATTTCAACCATTCTGGAATGCTTTTAACAGATGAACCCAGCACAGTAGTTTTATTACAGGCTCTTGTCCCTTACATGCTTCAGGACAGGTTTGGAATATACTCCACAGTCAATTAGTGGTTTTTTATCTCTTTTCCCAGAGACAACTTTTAAAGGACTACTTAACCCATAATTTCTCTGGTTTCTCCAAGCTTTTTGAGAAAGCTGTTTTGGTTTTGTTTTGGTTTGTTGTTTGTTTTGTTTTATTGCATCATTCCTAATGTCTTCAGACCTACTACAAGAAGAAGTTAAAAATAGATCTTATTTGAAGAGACTGTTAAAGCTAATGAACTGCCAGTCTTGGTATTTGTATCTTTCTAAATCCTTTAAATTCCAAGGTTGCCTTCCTGAATCCTCAGTTACTTAGAAAACATTGTGTTTATAAAACAGACCCAGTTCAATTGCTTCTGCAAACTCACCTTCATTTTATAGGATTGTACTTCAAGAAATCTTGCTTCATTCAAACATTGAAAGTACAGATTTGACATCATCTGTGACCCTTCGATCTGTCTGAACTGTATTTCATTGTGTGAGTTTCTCAGTTGCTTCAAATAAGGACAGAATCTTTTCAATTTGCATAGCATGTTATCTGAAGATCTCCTGTCTGCTTTCTTCACTTGCTTTAATGGGAAGACAAGGGAAATACATTTTGAATGTTATCTTTTAGAGTCTACTTTTACCTACCAGTGTGCTTATATGGACTAGAACCAATGTCAGCTTGAAAGAAGGTATTGTCACGATCCGCTGATACCAAGGGGTTGGTTAACTGGTTGGTTGGTTAACTGATCTCGGAGTGCAACAGACAACCTGGAAAGGGGATTGCAGTATCAATCCAAACAAATGCACCTTTATAGAATGACCACAGCAAATGCCTGAAAGGAATCAGGGAGAGGAAAAGAATAAAAAAGAGGGGGAGAAAGAGAGAGGAGTATAGCTACCAAACATGGAGAGACTAAGTCCTCTTAGTCCAGCCGATAGAGTTTGCCTAGTCACGTTGGGAAGATCTCAAGTCCTGGTTAACTCAAGGTTCTATTATAGTCCATTGCTGAGGGGGGAAACAGAATCTTGAAATGGCTGAGATACAATCAAGAAGAAGAAGAAGTCTATTGAAATTGCTGAGGGGGAAAAAGATATTGAAGACGGGTACAGACAGTCCATGTTCTCAGCAGGATAAGTCAGTATCAGCAGTGAGTGGGACCCACTGTTTCAGGACTGCTTTCTGGGGGAAACCAGTCTAGGTCCGGTGAACACATCTGTAGGCAACACTCAGCAGGCATCCTGCTTCAGTCAGGCCAGCACCCCTGCATCAGAATTACAGGTGTCTCAGTCTCAGTCCTTGGTAGGGGGGCTTCAACCTCGGTGCCTCACGCTGGTAGTGGAGATGAAGGATTTTCCATGGGGGGGCTACCAAGTTGCCCCAGCAAGTTCATCTGGCCAAGAGGTGGGAAAATTCCTGGTCTATTGTCGTGAAGCAGGTGCAAGCATATAGGCCGGGTCGCCCTTTGGCAGGCCCTGCTAGAAGCAGTCACTGAAGACACAGCTGTGAACAATCACTTGGCAGGCCAGAATTCTGCTCAGGGGCCTCAGGATTTTTGGTGTTCATCCATTACTGGCAGGCCAGAATTCCCATCGGTGTCTTTAGGGTCCCAGTGTCTGTCCTGGGAATGGTCGTGAGGCAAATGAGGGGAACTTTAGACTGTCTTTCACACGTATCAGAAAATCTATTTACTGAAATGGCCAAAAAGAATGCATAACATTTACAATTGAGGGGGAAAAAGAAAACCAAACTCAAACCGTTGGAGCAATATCATTCTAGAGAATGCCATGTCTCTATGAAAAATACAAAAAAATTTCTGTTTTCAAACGCACCCACAAATCACCATTTTGCATCTTTTTTGTTGTTGTTGTTGTTGTTTGTTTTAAAGCTCTGGCACTTATCTGATTCCTTTTTGAGTTAGTTCAGCTCATTAATCTAGTAAGAAAGCTGCTAAAATTAAACTGAAAAACCTATGGGGAACAGGATGCCACTTCAGCCATGTTGTAGGGAAGCATTAGGTCAGCCTTCTGTCTTGTAGAAATATGTCTGTCATATAGGAAAATCAATGTGTAGCACTATCTTATTTTGAACTTTCTCATTGCTACTGGGTTCCTGAATGATCAAGATGGTTTAAACCAACAACAGGCAGCCCTCTAAGATACTCCCCAAACTATTGCAATGGAATAACTTGATCAGGTGAAGAGCTCGCTATGCAAAAGCTGAATATGATGTCAAGAATGCTTTGTTGTGGATTACCATTGTTTGGGATCATTTATCCCTTACCCTCCCATGTAGGTATAGGAAAAATTTAAGAAACCACAAGGCTTTTACAGCTGTTCTTGTATTTTGGGATCGTAAGGACTTGGGTTGGTAAACAAAACTGTGGTGAGTTTTACTATTGACTTTATCGCTGTTTCACTTTGAATTAACTGCTTTGCATTTCAGCTTACCCATCAGTATAATGAGAAGAAGAATATCTTCCTTCCTGCCCAAAAGATGTTGAATTATGCCTGTGATGTCACGGACTTAAAGACGAAAACCATTGTGATTGAAAGGAAGTATTGGCATGCCACAAGGTAACTGGAGTGAGCTGTGTTTCCTCCTCAGCTTCACTGTGATAGTAGAATTTTAATTAGCAGTTCCAAAACTTTGTCTTAGCATAGTCTGGTGACATATCTCAGTAGAGCAGTGTCCTAGGGTGACTTTATGACTTTATGATGTTGTATCCCCAGCCATCTGTTCTGTTAATGCTGGATATTATATTCTCTGCCTTCAAGACTGCTTCTGAGAGCAAAGGTGGGGAGAAGAAGAAGTACGGAGTTTGTTATCACAGGCTGCACTCACTCTTCTAAAAGCAACACTGCTCCACATTCTGTGCTGCACTGTGTTGTCTGGGCACTGATGGAGCAGAACAGAGTGTTCTTTGCTTTTCAGTTGGTTTAGCTGGCTGAGGCAGAGTTTTCCCTGGACTGTCTTTTTTCTTTCCCTTTTCTTGGAACTGTTCAAACCTGCTCCAGACTGGGACCTGGAGAGCACTGAGAGCTTGCACTTTGTGGCCTATGGGGGCCTACTCTGGGCAGCAGCCTTTCCTAGTGCCGGAGGGATTGATAACAGAGCAAGCATCCACAGGAGAGACTTTCTGAATTTGTTGTCTCTTCAGAGCGGCGATTGAGTTTTGTCATCTGGTATTGTTCATTTTTTGTGCTGGGGGGTGCTTTCCCTGGTAAATAAACAGATTTTTTCCACTTCTCTCAGAGGAAATGTTTCCCAGACCAGTTGAGGGGAGGGGCCGTGTAGGTGGGCTTTCTGGGGGGGGCCCCCTGAGACATAAACTTTAAAGAAATTTAGGGATTTTAGAGGAGCTGAGGTTTTAGTTAGAGATAAGCCTTATTAGAGTTTATCAAAATAAATAGGTAGGCCTTGTTGAAGTTAAGAGTTAGTAGTTAACTAATAATTGATTGCTTGTCAACATCATGTTTGCTTAGCTGGGTTTATCATGAAGAATATAGAAACTCATAAATAGCTTTTAGGAACATAAGACAATTGTAGGCCACCTCTGTTCTGAAACCAATTGAAGATGGGGAATGGGAGTTCTACCAATGGGTTCATTTGTCATATTTGCATTGAAAATGTAGAAAGTTCAGAACCAGGAAGACTTCATTTATTTCCTCATTTTGGAACCCCTCCCCATGAAAGGGACCACCGATTCATTTTGAGGAACAAACTACGTGTGCTTAATAGCTTTTGAACTAATTACCATACGAAGTGAGGAATGATGGGATGTACCTAAATTATGAATATGTATTTGTCTTTTGGGTATTCAATACTTGTATAGATAAAAAGACTCTGTTATCACCTCTAAATCACAGTGTGTATTTGGGAGCTATCCCGCACGCTGCCCAGCGTTGCAATAAACATACACTTTCTAATTTTGAACTGTTAGAGAGCCTTGGTCCGTCACAGTTGGATATCAGTACTAGATCAATATTTTTAATAAATCACCCCTTCTTGAGGATTGCTGCCAAATTTGCCCTAAACCAAGACAAGCAGGATCTGCGATTTAGAGAATGATGGAATCACTTTGGTTGGAAAAGACCTTTAAGAACATTGAGTCTAAATGTAATTAGCAAACACAACCATCAAGCAATGTTTTGCTGTCTGAAGAGAACATGGTTTATCTGGTAAGCTTTGCAAGTATTTGTGTCATCACAAGCATGCATGTCCAATGCATTAGATGGGTATATAATAAGAAACCTGTGCAAATCAACAGAATGATTCTCAGGGTAGGATATTGGCATGTTTCATCCTTCTTCCCGACTTCTTCCAATGAATTATTTTTACAAAGTAATGATTGGAATTGTTACTCTTTTGACGGTTCTTGTTGTATTACTGACATTTTTGGCATAGGAATGCCAAATAGGCTAATTCACCTAGTTTTTCAGATAAAGACCAAGATTTAGTGTTGCTTAAGCTGGAGGCAGAAATATTTAAATCTTCCAGCCTCCTTCTTAGTACCTAATTTCTATTACAATATCAGTGCACAATCTTGTCCCTTAAGGTCCAGCTAGCTCAGTTTATACCAACAGGGTGACATTAGTAGGGCTCACGTGATGCTGCACACAGAAGCCCTCGGGGTGCACCTCTAGCAGACAGTAATTCATGCACTTGGACCATCCCAGTGCTGACTTTGGATCACCAGAAGAGTAGAACTAGAGAGATTTGATGGAGAGCTCTCTGGAGGAAGTGGCCTGAAGAAGACAGCAGAAATCCCATCTGTGTGTTTGTACAAATAACGTGAATACCATTTACAGAAAAAGATCTTCAAATGGATCTAGCTTTTTCTGCAGACTATTTGTCAACTATATGCATTACATGGACAGTTCCACTGAGCATCTGAAATACAGCTGCGTTTAAGTGGATTGATTCAGGGTTGGAAAGCGGTGAAATAAAGCTTTTCAGGAATAGCTGACATCCAAGTCCCGCAGAAATTTACCTATTTTTAATGTCCAGATGCTTTTTAAAATCATGGGTGACCATTTAGCTACCTAATAGCTTTAATCAGAAATACAAAGAAAATTTTAAACTCCCATCTTTTATAGCTTGAATATTTTTCTTTGTTTATTTCCTGGTTTCCAATTCAGGTCTACAAATCATATGATTAGGTAATGAGAACTCATGCTGTATAAAAATATTTCGTGCTATACTTCCAAGTCAAGGCCATGTTTTTCCCGGAACTGTTTAAAAAAATAAAATTCTATCTGGATTCTCTCTAGCCCACACTCATCATTATATAAAGTCATTTAAATATTATATTTTGACTTTACATGGTGCAATTATATTCAGAAATCCAAGGCTCTATTGTTAGATTGTTTGTATGGTTTTCTGGCAATTCTAACTTCCCACAACCACCCTTGGCAGCTATATATTTTTGCAGCAAGGCATCACAGGGGTCTGTGAGAAGTTTGAATGTGAAGCAGAGCTAACATTAAAATACACGTGACATACTCGAAATATTTCACTTCCGAAAGTTACAGTTTGCTTAGATGGAAGGAAATATGAAATAAATAAACCTCACACAACATTTCTAAATCTTGGAAATCTATTACCTGAACTTTGAGTCAGTTTGCAGGACAGGACTCTGTAGAAATGCAAATGTGAAGTCCAAGGAATAGAGCAGAAGGTGTATTGGGCAGGGGTACAGAAGATTGCTCTGAAGGGTGATGTAAGCAAGATTGCATCCTATAAAGATAGCAGCTGCTTCTGCTGGTGCCAACATAGAGAATTTGCGCCACCAGCCTAGTTTTCTGGGGACATTTGACCTGTACACTCTTGAGGGCTTGTAGATGGGAATGAATGTGTCCTTTGATCTGTTTTTTTCTTTTGAATGTCTATGACCTGACTTGCTATTGTGTACTGTACTGTATCGTTTTAGAAACAGACACGTTTCATCTGTTTGAAAGCTGTAGTTGAAAGTGAGCTTGCAATCATGAGTTGGCTGTCAAAAGAATTAATTTTCTGCTTTAAGCAAAATATCAATAGAAACATTCCATCCACTCCTATGATACAGATTCCTTTTGAATTTACAGGGTAATTTGCATTAGTGAGTATACTGCATGTGCAATAAATACACCTTGCTTGGTTTCTAATGATGATAATAGTCCTCTTTGTATTACTCTAAGGATTGAACTCACCATCATTATTTTCCTGTTCTCATTGAACTGTAAAGGAAAAATAGTTTTGCATTAACCAAGGAGTAAAATGCATGGATTTAGCATCATTCTTGCAAGTAGTCCTCGATTCTGAAAATACCTCTCAGAAGCTGCATCAAATGGCAAAGCTAGACAGATTGCAGAATGCAGAACCTGCCATTTAGGATCAGGTACAAAATAACACCCAAGAAATTCTTCATGGATGCTGCATAAGTACAAAGACGCCGTTATTTAAAAGAGAAAAATAGTCAATGTGAAACGTGTTTGATGAATAAAAAGCTATGCTAATCAAGAGACTACAGTGCCAAGTGTGCTACAAGGCTTTTTTGTAATTAACATCATTCCCAGCATGAAAAAATACTATTTTTATTGTAGATTGCTTAAGAGTGCACAACAGTTTGGAAAAAAGTGCTTTGCTTTTTCTATTCATAGGAACTGTGTATCATGGTAAGAGATACTGTAAACAGGTTTTGGAAAACAATGTTATTTTGAAGATTCATTCTATTCAGAAATACTTCCCATGAAAAAATTTGCTCTGCCTTCCATCCTGAAGACTCTTAAAGGAAAATGTCTTTGTTGCATTCTCTTCACACTAGTTCAGGAGCTCAGTCTTACCTGCATTCTAATGCTTTTTTATGTTCCTGATGGCATGGCTTAGACATCCTTGTCTCCATTACCATCATGATTTCCAGATCAAGTGATGAGAATTTTTCTTCAGGATTGGTGAAGTTAAGTGTCATAACATTTTTGTCAAGTCAATTTGAAGGGGTTTTTTTGCCAAAGGAATCTCTTCCTTCCTAATGAAAACCATTGGCAATAGCAAACCTACTCAGTTTTTCAGGAAGTCAAATAATACATCTCCACTGTACAAGGTCCTCCGTTTGTTTTTTTTTCACCAGAAGAAAACTGCTGTTTTCTTCTTCTTCTTCTTCTATCACCTTAGACTTACTTTCTTCCAAAATCTTTTTAAACCTTTAGATTACTTTCACAGTGTGCTATAGCATATGTATTTGAAAAGACCATTTGTACATATTCAAATGGCTTACTTCTAATCTATTAAGAAATGGCTGTACTTCTATTAAGGAAACATAAAGGTGCAGTAATATTTTTTCTTCTACAAAATTTAAAAAGCCCCAACTATTAAAAATGATACCAGCAAATGATGTCTGTAAGACTGAGGCAGGAGACTTTTTTCCAGAACAATGTGCAGTTCTTCCCAATTCTATTTTTCCCTCCGATTACTTTGTACAAAAATAGTTTTACACAGTCTTCTAATAGTGGCGTGTTACTAGTGGGGTAGAGTATTGCCCTGCCAGCATTGGAATTGACTCGACTGTAGTTGTGTTCAAATTTGCTGATGAGACAAGGTTTTTTTGCTGAACGCACTTCAGCAAGCAAGAGAGCTTCTTAGTCTTAAGATGCTATGAGTCCCAGAAGAAGATGAATGAGGTGATGACATGCCTTGTGTTCTGAAGAGAGATCAAAACTTATTTCTGGGGTCACCCCCCCTCTTGGTACAGAAAGCACACAGAGGGCTTTGAAGCAGCACTTTCACCCTCTTTGCATTCACTAGTAAATCGGAGACAGAGCTTGCCCCAAGGTTTGTGCAAATACTCTTTTGATGCAACTCTTAACCAGACAAAATCTCTGGGAAAATTTGCAGTGGCAGAAAGCAATTTTCCCTTCCTGGGAAATCTACTGAAACGGTTCAGAAGTTATTCCCATTCCCTGTTGCTAACCCTCTGCTGTCTAGCTGTCCGATATGTTTGGGACCATGTTGGAAATCATTCTAAACAATGTACTGATGCCGCACTGTTGAGTAAACATAGGTCTTTTCCATAGGTGTCAGGGAAAAATATTTCTGTTGGTAAAAATGATAGAAAACAATACCAGCATGGCAGAAAAACAATTACATCAATAGAATGAAGATGCCCAGAATTCTTCTTTTGAAGTTACACACAGTCAATATTTTCTAAAGAAGGTTGTGAAACTTAATAAGGAGTACATTCCACGTGACTGGTGCACAAGTTCATGTTTCCACCTTACAAAATACATATTATTAAAAGAAAAATGTTCTGCCTTGTAGAAAAGTAACCCATTCGTAATTTGATCAAAGATAGGATTAGATCAAGTATTCCTACAAGACAGTAGTAGTACTAGGAAAAGCCTTTTGGCGTCTATTTAACTACAGGAAACTTGAGAAAGCAGAAGAGTGTCCTTCCCTGCTGCAAGCTGTACTTCCTATTTGCTAGTGCTGCTTCAACATTGTCTAAAGAAAACTTGCCAAAATAAGACTATTGTATACAAGCAACTGTAACTATCCATTCTGTTCCAGCTAATTTTAACTAGCAAGTATGAGTCACACACTCTAATGGAATATTCTAATGCATAGATAGAGCATACCTTCACTAATAAATGGGGACTCTGGAAAAAGGAGCAAATGCAGTTGAATTTCAGGGAAGGAAATTATTGGAGTGCTAACTGCAGTCCCTCGACTTCACAAGAAATGATGTCTGGTAATCCCAACCAGAAACATATAGAAATCCATTTTCAAATGGGTTGCATCTATGGTCCTCTGCTCTTCCTATATGAAGAAACGTTTGAATCAATCTTCAAAATAGTATGCCTAAAGACCTTAGATGCCTCCAATTCTTTTGTTGGTTTTTTTTTTTTTTTTTCCAGAAGCAACTGTCTCAAAACCTTTTTAAAGCTGACATTTTCCCTTAAGATGCCATATTTTAAAAGAGCACCTTGTCATTTAACAGGGTATTCCAAACATCATTTACAAGTTTAGACTGAAAGTAACACTTTTCCTAGTAATCTTTCATTTTTTGCAGCTCAGTGCTAACATAGGCAGCAAAGAAGAGAACAGACCACAGCTCTTTCTGGAGCATCTTGAACAAATGCCCTTGCTTATGTTCTAATCATTCACTTCACCAAAAGACCTAATGATGAAGAAAAGGTTGTGAAAGCATTACTAGTAGTGCTACATGGCAATCCACGGGTGTGATTTCTCAAGCAGAATTTGTATCACATAGATGATACTTGGCAAACAGCAAATGAAGGGGTTTTCTTCAGCTCTCAGACTGATGTTACATGTCAGTAATTTAAAAAAAGATAACAAGAAGAAGGTTATTTTTTAACATGTGAATTTAATTACACTCCTGCCATGGACATCTGAATCTTATGAATAGACAGTGTCTGATTTAGAAAAAAATAAAGAATTACCACAGTTTAAAGAAACATAGGATCATAAACCCTTTGCTGATGGAACGTAGCCTATTCATTGGTTGAAATGAAGCAGGTAGACAGGACATATGAAATATTTTTTTGTGCATCAAACATTTATTTTCTAAAGTGATGCTGACAGATAGTGAACTCACCAACTTAGATATTGCACGGTAGATAAGGGTACATAACTTGCTCCATCAAGTAATCCCTTGGAATCATCATCCAAGGGGATTTTCCCCTGCATCTGTGAAAATATGCCTACCTTTTTCACAATACTTCTGCAGCAGCATTGTTAGGCCTGATCAGCTGGTATGGAGAGGGAATTATCGGCAGCAAGGTGACTGGCCAGGGCAATTTGCTTCAATGGATTTTGATCTCCCGGATATTTTGCAGACCTGCTTCAGCCCTGCTTGTCAAACACAGCCTTTAAAGGGTGCCAAACAATTGTTAGTCTGTACTGGGCCATATGCTCTTTATTCTCTCCCTCAACTTCTCCATCGCCTCTCATCTGTTTCACATGAGCTATGTTCAAGGTCCACAGGCTACTTTTCACAGAATCTTCAGGCCTGATGCAGTAAGAATGATGACTAGAACACAGCTGGGATCAATTTTCCAGTTTGGATAAAATGCATTCTGCACACAAATCCAATGAGAAGGTGTTCCCCCTATGCCCAGAAAAACCTTCACTAGTACTAGTGTTCTACGTAAACTGCAACTTAGTCTGAAAGAAAAGCTTTTTTCTGAGAGTGTCTAAGAGCTTTGTATGAAGCACAGATATTTGATATATGCAATTTTGAATACCAGAGGAAAAAGAAAACGGCACAAAGCTTTTAATGGTGCTGGTTTTAATTTTAAATTCCATGCACCTTTTCAAAAAGTGTCAGCTCAAATGCCCATCAACATATTTTAGTCACCTGTAAGTCAGTATTCATATAAAATGTGATTCAAATCAAAAGAATTTCAAACCTTTCCTCAAAGTTTATATGCCTAGATTTAATACTTCTGACACATATTAGATGAAAGGAAGACATTTTTTTACTGTGGGGGTGATGGAACACTGGAACAGGTTGCCCAGAGAAGTAGTGGGTGTCCCATCCCTGAAAGTATTCAAGGTCAGGTTGGATGGGGCTTTGAGCAGCAACACAGGAGACTCTTGATGGTAGAGAAACAAAGTTTGAATCTAGAAGAAACTCACATTGAAGTATAGGAGCAAGTTTTCCCTCAGCTCTTGGGGTAAAATCAAAGTGTTACAAAATTACCTTGATCTGTGATTTTCACTACTGTAACAGGTTAATGAAAACTATGCAGAAGATAGCAAATTTTAAAAGAGAGAAGAATTACAGCATAAAATACATGGGATGGGTTTCTACATGGGACAAAATCTCTGTATTTCCACACTTCCTCATGTTAGGATTTCATGAAGTGCCAAAGAAGGCGGCAAAATATCATTCAGGACATTATTTACTGGGGTTCAGCCTGGCCTTTAGTAGGAATTGGGTTTGAACATAATGCAGATATACCACACACTTTCCCTTCACTGAAAAATTACTGTTTACAATGAATAAGCAATGAGGATATAAAATTGACTGAAAGCATCTTAAAAAGGTAAAGTATTTCATTGTAAATGATCTGTGATCCAAATAGTTCTTCCACCTTAGTGAGGGACAAAAGAATTCTTCCATATCATGATGGTTTAAAATTGTATAAACCAATGTTTTCTTCTGAAAAGATATTATCTATTTTTTTCTATCTTTAGAAGAAAATATTCCTAGACATACAACACATGAGAATGAAGTAATTGTAAAGAAACAAATAATATGAAAATATTCCCTACATATAATTAAATGAAAAGCTGTGTTTTAAATAGGAAGTAGATATTAAACAGAATTTTTACACCAGATATTTGAATTGTTGCACCAGCTATTTTGCCCACAAAGAGAGGTATTTAGCATTTCGGTCTTTTCCAAGGTGTTCATCATCTGCTATGCTGACCTCTGCGTGGGCCTAGGTGTGTGTGGAAGGGGGGCATGTGAAGGGGAGTGTGTATGTTTGCTCAACACTTGTTGTGGCAGATTCATGCCTCAGCTCCATCATTTGTTTTAGAAACTTCACAGAGAGTGGATATGAAGTTTAATATCAACAAGAGATCAATTCCCAAATCATCCATTTTACCCTACCTTATAAATCATATGCTTTGTTGCATATTTTATCAAATATACTTTCAAGCCACACGGAGAAATGAGAATGTGGAGAATCCCTCCAATGTCTTGCAACTTTTATGCAAACAGAGTTTCAAGAAAGGATCATTTCTTTTAAAGTACATCTGGGACAGGCATGATGGTGGTGTCAAGCTGCTGGAGTTTTTGTTGCTGGGAGAAGTCGTACAAAAGGATTGGTTTTTACATTGACTAGTTACTGAATCAAGTGCATGAATACATTGGAAATTCAACTGGGGGTTCCTTTTTCTAGCAGATTACTTCTAGAACGAGCTTGCAGACTGAAGCTGACTCTTTTGCTCTCTTTTTGTTTCTTACCTATTTTCTTGGCTTCTTTACCACTATCTACACAATTTTGGAACTTTTTTCCCAACTAAAATTGTTTCATAGTCTGATAATTAGGATACATTTTTTACAAGGAATTTTTAAAAATCTTTGTTTGAGTTAAGAAGGTTAAGGACTAAGGTCTTTTTCTTACCTTATCAATATTGGGATGAAATTGATAAATAAAGACTAACTCTTTCTTTTTATTTTCAACCCAAGTAGATAGTTCCCATACATTAATACATTTTGTGGACCAATATTTGCCATTCTGATGTAAGTTGTCCCTTCTTAACAATATACATTCTGTGACTATGTTGACAACACTATTGGTGAAGATCCTAACTGGTCTTAAACACACATAGGGAGAAATTTGCTCAGCCAGTGTCAGTCTTAAGCATGCCTATCAGAAGATCTTTCTATAGCTGGGGAATTTTCCCATGAAAGGGATTAAGTTATGGAAGAGACACTTATCCCAGAGTTTTGCATTCTTCTTGAGCACTACTTAAGGAACTTAGATCCCATGTCCATTTGGATCTCTCTCTGCACAGATCTTTGTCATGCCAGTGCTTGAAATGCATCTCTAAGAGAATTCACTAGCACAGAATGAACGAGAGTGGAAGGCGTCAGTGGGGCTCACCAGGTCCAACCCCCCTGCTTAAACCAGGCTACCTAGAGCCTCTTGCCCAGGATTATATCTGGGTGTACTTTTCATGTCTTCAAAGATCCAGGCTCCACAATCTTTCTGGGCAGTCTGTGCCGTGGTTCAGTCGCCCTCACAGTAAAAAATCATTTGCTGATGTGCAGAGGCAATCTCCTGTATTTCAGTGTGTGCCTACTGCCTCTTGTCTTTTCACTGAGCATCCTTGAAAAGACACTGGTTCCCTCCTCTTTGCACTATTCCTTCTGGGATGTATGTGTGCTGCCACCTAGAGAAATGTCAAAAACCTTCCTGAAGCCCAGGCAGACAATATTCCCTTCATCTACCGGGCAAGTTGATTCATCAGAGGAGTTTAAAAAGTTGTTCAGCATGAAGTTCCCCTGGTAAATCCATGCTGACTATGTTATTTTGTCCTCCTTCATGTGCCTGGCAATGCTTTCCAGCAATAGCTGCTCCATCAACTTCCTGGGGATAAAAATGACGCTGGCTGGCTGGCTTGTACTTTTCCAAGTCCTCCTAGTTGCCTTTTTCCAAGATGGGTGACATTTGCTTTCATCCAGTCTTTGGGCACTTTCCTCAGTCACTATGATCCATCAAACATCATTAGGAGTGGCCTCAGAATAACATCTGCTAACACCCTTGAGACCTGTGGCTGCATCTCAACAGGGCCTGTGGACTTCATGGAATATGTACCAATTCAGTGACTACGCCCATAAAAGTTTGCAAGGGATAAGAGAACGTATTAACAGGTACCTGAAGAGTGAGTGAAAAACTATGGAAGCAATCCAAAAGGACAAAGACTTGAGTTCCCTTTTCAGACAAAGCATCCTATCGTGGAGCTGAGCAGCTTTAGATCTAGGGAAGCTTCCCCTCTGAAAGGATGCAGAAGACATTCTTTTACCCGTATCCACTAATAAAATGTATTGACCATTCACTTGCAATACAAAAAAACTAAATTATTTCCAAAATTGTTGCCGCCTAACTAGACAATCATGTACTGGCTGGGTATTCCCCTAACAGATGACAGCACCTGCTTGATGCCTCTTATGCCTACAGACTATTTGAATTAGGTCATCTGAGTGGGGATTACTGGTCTGGGAACTTTCTTTCTGATGAATTTGGAAGATTTACTGAAGCAAGGACCTGAAGATGAAAACTTCATTTCCCACCAGTGCACTTTAACATCCACGGCTGTAATGCCATTGTTTCTCACCAACTGAGTCAAGAATTTATGACTACAAAGTGAATCAGCTCCAAAAGGAAAGATAAAGGCTAGAAAACATTCTCTCTTGGTAAAGCAAATGAAGTGACTAAATTCTAATCACTCGCTGGCCTAAAGCTTCAAGGAGGGGGAGGTGGACCAGGTTTCCTTCCACTGCCGTTCTCTTTGTCACCTCAGTGTTTTATAGGGGTATGCAGACATTCAAAAAGAGAGCTTTGCTGAATTCATAAAATTCAGTCTTAAAAAATAACTTGATAGCAGCTGAAATGAAAAGAACAAATAAAATGCAATTAATTCCACGGAAGCTTGAAATGATTATTTCTTCATTTTGCATTTGAGGATGTATATTGTGTGAGTTTGTCTTGTATTGTTCTACAGGTTTTCTAACTGGCACACCTTTCTTTATGAATGGACTGTCCTTTCCTAAATGCTCTCATATGGAGGAACATGCTTCTGATAAGAAGAGCACTAGGGTGTCTTTACTTGACCTTTTATTTTTACTGATGTTTGGTCCTTGGAAATGAATGGGGTTTTTCAATTGAAATGTCTTACTATTGTTCCCACAGGATAAGCCACAGGCTCTTCTGCTCAGAGCTGTCACTAGTCAGCTATTCTCCTATCTGCCTTTAAGTAGTTGAATGTTCTGGTCTAAAAGTAGCACCTTCTATGTAGCCATGCTCTTAGCTGCCAGTGTCATCTTGAATCCAAACACCCTCCCGCAAGGGACCGCTGGTTCTGTAGTCAACTAAGGGGAAAAAAACGGTCCATCCATGCTTCCTGATTTAAAATATAAAGGTATATAAAGGTATGGTGTCCCTAAACGATTCTCTGCAGTTGAACACTACTTATCTTTGCCGTGTTTCTTCAACTCACTTGCAAGTCATTCATGCGTTACCTTCTTGTGAGAATTGCTTGGTTTGAAGATGATTTAAAAGGGTATGAGAATACTTTTGTGCCTCTGCTATAAGGATGCTTTTCAAATCCACACAAACCTCCTGCAAATGCAAAAGCATTCATCCTGTATTGTCCTAGGCTACAATATAAAAATGTATTCTGCTCCCAACCTCAAGAGCTGCTGAAACCGGGAGGGGCATCGTTTTTTCCTTATCTCCTTATCTCTTAACGGGGCCATCCATGTCTTGCCACATGACTCAGAGATGACTCCCTCCAGGAGCCATTTCTGTTTAAAGGGTAATCAAGGAACCACTGCATGACTCAGAACAATTTGAGCCCATTGCAAGATGCTCTGCCCAGGGGGCAGGAGCTAAGCATCCCCAGCTGGATAGAATCTGAGTTTTGGGACACCACAAGCAGTCTTTCCACTGGCTTCCTAGAAGAACGGCCACCCTCACCCACTGGTCTTCAGAGGACAAGAGCTACCAGATGGTTTCTACAGGATCACCACTTCAACAAGACCATTTCATCCGGACTGCTGCCACCACCCTAACTAGCAGGGTGACAGGTCGTATTCTGTCCGTGGTTTTTCTTTTGTATTATTGCATGTATTTGGTTTTTCCCCTTTTCCTAATAAATTGTATTTCTGACTTGGAGTCTTGCTGCCATGCTGGATTTCTTCAGACCGACTAGCTCCTGACACCAACAGCCAGAGTGGGCTGCCCCCAGAAAGCTGTCGAATCCAGGGTGCAGCTGTAGGGCACAGCTGCTCTATGGCACAGGTGGACTGCATTGGGGATAGGACTGCACCGAGGGCAGGGACAAGGAACAGGGAGAGGTCTTCTGTATGTTTTCCAAAGGAGTTTCTTCCCTGGAGGGCCAGGGACAGAAAGACACTGACTCAAATGCATACATCAACTTAGAAATGGGGAGAGGTCCCAGAGGAGGATACAATCTTTAACACACTGGGAGCAACTGGGGGTGGACCACAAGGCGGGGAATACAATGTTTAAACCAATAGGGGACTACAGGGGAGGAGAATAACTTAAACAAACCAATGGGGTTTTGAAGACTATAAAATTGATAGGGAAGTTTCTAGAGAAAGGGGCAGGCTTGGGGAGGGATTGACATTCAGTGGGAGGAGGAAAAGGGAACAAAAGGGCAGGTCTTTGGGGAGATGGACAACTAGGGCAAAAACTAACACCACGGGGGGAAAGGAACAATCCATTAATAATAAAATATGCTACAACAGCACAAAACCGGAAGTATTCTAAAACTGACTACTCAAACTGCATTGCAATCAAAAACACACACTGCAACAGCGACAGCATCTCTTGCTGCTTTTGCTTTCAAACCAGAAGAGGTGCCAACCAAAAAATTAGCAAACTTAAAAGTTAACTGGCTGCAGTTTTGATTTCCTTCTTAAATATATTACTGCTTGTCTAATTGGCTTAGCAGCATGTCTGTTCTTAGTGCCAAGCAGGGATTCACTTTGCCAGGCATGGAGGAAGCTTCTAGGAGCTTTTCACAAAAGATTCACTTCTGTGGCTGGCTTCTTCCCTCCCCACCAAAAACCAAGCCATGCAAAACCAACACCTTAACTAATCCCTAGTACTTAGTACGCATCCAATAATTCCTTTTAAACTATACTTTACATTTTTTACCAAATGCCCTGAAAAGAAATGGATCCATAATATTGATCAAAATAGTTCCAGTTCAATAGAAATATTGGGTCATGCAACTCTGGTTTACATCACTATTTTTTGTACAATCAACAGGAGCTTTTTTCGCCTCTAAAGAAATGTTTCCTGATGGTTTGGATCAGAAGATCCAGTATTGCCATGGTGAGATTTTTGTTTTGAAGGCCATAAGCTGTGCTCAGTGTTTTGGGTATATTCTTTGTTGTGCCTTGCATATATTTTGGATAGAAAGCCAGTAGAGATGATGTCCTTGCTGCAGTAGCCATGCTAAATAAGGCAGAGCGTCTGGCTGATGTACTGGAGCTGTAGACTATCCACCAGTCTCCCAGGGCGGTGAGGATCTCTAAAGGAATATAATCTTGGCTATGCTCTGGAAGTTTTACAGAGAGAAAGAGCCTCATAGCTCTAATGATTTGTCTCCTGGAGTTCTGAAGAATATGTTGTAAAGAAGAAGGCTGCTGTCTTTCGCAACAATCTTCCACGCATTCAAGAGGATCATTTAACTTCTTGTCTGAGAATGAAAGAAATATTAGTAGTAATTAGTTCTTTTTTCTCTGTCGGTGCATCACTGATTGAGTTTGGGTAGGTTACATTTTATTTCTTTTTTTTCTTTAAATATTACATCGTAAGGTGTTCCAAATTCCCAAATTCTGCTTCACTTTATTTTGTAGGCCAGACTGGTTCATCTTGTCTCGGCTGTATTATTGCAGACCATATCTGAATGAATTTTTTTTTTTTTTCATTTTGAACATTATTAGATTTAAACTGTATGAACAGAACACTTGATTTATCATTATTTTAGCAGTTTGGAAGGAAATAGAGAATTTTTAAGAAAATGACGCAACTCCACTTGTGGTTTTCAATGGAAGAGAAGAATAACAATGTCCTACATTCACAGCATTGTTTGCAGTAATATTGCAGCTAGTTTCCAGCAACTTAGGTCAGGTTCTGGAAGCAGGGACCCATGATAGTATAGAAGTCTAAGCAGTTTCATTTTGGCGGCTTTTCTTGAAAAATAGCTAATATGTCTCAACGTTGTGCTGAATCTTGTTGTACAGACTCTTCTTTTGAGGTCTGAACTCCTTGCTGGACTACTGTATCTCAGAATCAGCTACAGTAAACCTGTGATTCCTTATAGCTTTAAGAATTTGGTTCTAATCTATAAAAGCAAGAAAAGGTTGCCATATTAATACAAGAGAAAGAAAATGTTAGGAAAGCAGTTAATGGCATGGGGATTTTTCCTACAAATTGGAGCAGAGATTTAGTTGTTTGATGGGGTTTTTTGCTTCTCAATGGAATTTTAGAAGTGGTTGGGAAAGAAAGTGTGGATTTTTCCAGGTTTGCCTTTAAAGAAGAATAACAGGGGAAACTGTTAAGAATAACAGGGGAAACTGAAAAGAATTAATCCAGAACTCTATGCCTTTCATACAGAGTTTCAGAAGTGAAAAGCAGGAAGAGACAGTCCAGACAAGATGATTGAATAGAATGAATTCAAAATAGCTTTCATTTCCCTCTGAATTCCAGCTCTAAACCTTATTAATATTAAGGTATTAATAGGAAATACATCTGTCCTAGGGTGACGTTATGATGCTTGTATCCCCATTCATGTGTTCTGTGAATGTTGGATATTATGTTCTGTACCTTTAAGACTGGCTCTGAAGAGGGAATGTTTTGTTTTGGTTTTCTTATCAACCTGGCGGGACACAGAGACTGCAGCTTTTGCTTTTTCTGCTTTTGCTTTTGGCTTTGCTCTCTCTCACTCTTGCTTGCTTCGCTTCTGCTTGCTTTTGCTCATTAGCTAGTTTAGCTAAACTGTCCAAATTTCTTCCTGGACCGTTTCTCCTTCAGGTCTTCCTGACCATTTTGAACCTGCTCCGGACTGGGACCTGGGAAACACCGAGAGTTTGCACCTTGTGGCCTGCAGCAGCTGGCCCAGCGCCGGAGGGACTGAGAACAAAGTGACCACCCCCCCAAGAGAGACTTTCTGAATTTGTCATCTTTTTCAGAGTGCTGTCATCCAGAATTGTTCCTTTTGCGTGCTGGGGGGTGCTGTGCCTATTAAATGAACAGGTTCGTTCCACTTCTCTCTGAGGAATCCTTCCCGAACCAGTTGGGGGGAGGGGCCCTAATTTGGAAATTCTCCTCCAAATTTGCCCTAAACCAGGACAACATCGCATTCTCTAAGATTTAAAAATGGACGATGAAGTTTTCTATCCAGTAAAGTGTAAGGCTTCACATTTTAATCTGATTTGCATTTTGGTGAAAGCCGGGCATCCTTTGCAATTTACCAGATAACAAGGGATTTAGAACAGTAAGTATGCAAGTAATCTTTTGGACCCTTCATCTCCCTTCTTATGACAATGAATACATTTATTAAGCTTGTTGTCCTGGTATGTTTTTATTCCATCAGGGGATTTGATCATACAAATGTCTAGTCATTCTTTCCTTGTTTTCAACCACTCTAAGAGCATTAATCAGAACTATTCAGTAGTTCTTGATCTGCAACAGTGACAAGCACTAGACTGGTAAGAGTCAGTGGGCATCAGCAGATCCCCTATGACAGCACATGGCGGGCTGTTCTGGCAGGACTGAAGTTTGAGGGGCTCGAATTCTGTGAAATAGAACATTCGAGGGATGGGAAACATGGAAACAGATTCTGAGCTTTCAACCCAACACATGAAGAAGTAATAAGGCAGGTAATTTTCTGTGGAAATTTCTTTAGCCCCAGTGTTGTGGATGATGATCACTCTTCCTACCTCCTTTGGCCAGCTACCAGTTTTCCCCTCCATTACTCTGCTTATGGACAGAAAACCAGAAGAAGGGATTTTTGACCAAAACACCTATCAGGACCTTAGAGTGTTTTTTGCTCCAAAATGTTTCAAGGCAGATAGGGAAACAACTCCATTTTCGAGAGTGTGTTGAGAAGACAAGGTTGAAAGTTAAAAACCATGGGTTCTTTTTCTATATGTGTTACTGATTGTGCTTATTATCTTAGTCATGTTATATATATATATATATATTTGGTAGGGTTTGTTCTTTTTTTATTTTTCTTGGGTTTTTTTTCCTTTTTTTTTTTTTTTTTTTTGATTCATCCTTGAGATAAAAGGCCAAAAGTACAGAAAAGTTCTGTACGGTTAAAACACTTTTGAGATGCCTCATGCTGAAAAACTTGTAGCTACTGCTAAGGCCCATTGGCCAATTCCTGCTTCATTTCTGAGAAGGCCCATTGGCCAATTCCTGCTTCATTTCTGAGAAGCTATAAAATTCCCATCTGTATTTTAGTTCTAACAATTTGTTGTTATGGTGGAGATGCAAATTAAGAACAACCATTTTTGAATCTGTAGGGATGTATTTACCATTTTGTAGCTGCCTTTTCAGTTTCTGAGCCACTATTGAAAAAAAGGAGAAGTATCTACACTGTTTTCAACCTGTAGACCATCCACTACTGTCCACATGCTCAGATTCAAAGGCAAACAAGCCTGTCTGGCCTCATTGGGAGGAATTATTTGCATTCAAAATACTAGACTAGTATTTGATTTCCACCAGCAGAGTCCATTGGGCAGCTCCTGTCATCTGCATTTCAATATTTAATCCTCCTCTATGTTTACTGTGCAAAGCTCTTTCAGAATGATGGTGTGCCCACTGTCTCACCAGCTGTGACGTTTGCAGCGAGTCTCCCACGGAAAGGAGCTGTAAAAAAGGCAAGCCAGGGCAGTGATTTCTGTTGCTCAATACCCACAAATCAAAGCTATTTAGTCTAATTTAAGGCTGAAAAAGAATTCAAAATGCCTTCAAAGGATTCAAAAAATCATCAGACAATACTGCAGTTCAGTATTCAGGACAAGAGCATATCCCACAGTGTGGTGGTTTGACAGGAAATGTGTTTTCTGGGATGCTGTGGTTAGGCCAATGGATGTTCAGATTTTAATATTGGCACCTAAGGTGGCCATTGGGACATTGGATGCACCTCTGAGAACACAGGGTTAAAAGCAGGGCTCTCCCCTGGGAGGCTCTCTTGGGTTCCGGTCAGGGAAAGGTTCAGATCTCCCCTGCCTGGCTGCGGGCTGGGCGGGGCAGGGGAAGCCACCCAGCCCGGTGAGGTAGGCTGGGCCCCTGGCCAGAAGGGAGGTGAAGGCCCCTGCAGGATGGAAGGGTGGCTGAGAGGCATTGGGCAGCCCCCCCCCCCCCCCACCGCAGGAGAGACAGAGAGAGAGCTGGTGCCTGTTCTTGGCCGGCCGAGAAGGAGAAGAGGGGAGTGCAAGAAGGGGCCTGGCAGGGCAGCCATGGGAGTTCTGGACAGACAGAGCCTCAGATTTTTAACCCTTTTCTTGGATGATGGAAACCTTACAAATGCTAATCCTCCTGGAGTTGAATGAGAAGAGAGATATAGAGGAGATAAGAGGAAATGGGCCACGAGAGAAATAGAGAAGAACGCAGGTGGAAGAGATGATGGAGTAGCTTATGCTGGACTCTTTGTGTGTAGCCATGGACAGAGCCATGTTTCCTTGTGATACAGGGACTGCATTCTAGGGGGAGGCAATGCCTCAGGATCAAGAGGGTTCGGTGTGGGTACCCCTCGGCCCCAGGGGGTGAAAAATATGGGGGGGACAGATGTCCCAAAATTGAGACTGTGCCTTTTTGCAGTGGGATGAAGCATCCTTAAAAGTCGACCCTAGAAGCAGCTCTGGTCTGTGTTCAGTGGTGAGAGCACTGGACATGAAAGGAATAGGTCACCACTGGCACAAGAAGGACTCCTTGTCCTCTTGATGAACTGAGGATTGAGTATTCTGAAGGGTGGTGCTGGACCGAGAGTCGATGATTTGGGGGATGTATTGTATTGGGAATTTGGGGAGGAGGAGGAGGAGATGTATTTGTGAAGTTTTCATTTTCCTTGTGTGTTTCTTTTTTTTTTTTTTTCCTTTCCCTTGTAGTTTAGTTAATAATTTTTTTTTTCCCCTAAGTGGGAGCCTGCTTTGCTTATTCCTGGTCACATCTCACAGCAGAAACCAGGGAGAGAGTATACTCATGGGGGCACTGGCATTGTCCCAGTGTCAAGCCATGACACACAGGCTGAGAGAATGAGGGCTGTTTAGCCTGGTGAAGAGAAGGTTGCATGGAGACCTCACAACACCTTCCAATATCTGAAGGGAAGCAGGAGAGGGACTCTTCATTAGGAACTCTGGAGACAGGACAATGGGCAATGGCTTCAAAATGAAAGAGGGCAGGTTGAAATTAGATACTCGGAAGAAATTCTTCCCTGTGAGGGTGGTGAAGCACTGGCACAGACAGCCTGGAGAAGTTATGGACACCCCAACCTGGTGTTCAAGGCCAGGCTGGATGGGGCTCTGAGCAACCTGAGCAAGTAAAAGGTGTCCCCGCCCATGTCAGAGAACTAGATGGCCTTTAAGGTCTTTGTCTACCCCGGCCATTCTATGATCCTGTGATTCTGCTGTGGTAGCGTTCAGGATGGAGCGTGTTCTGCATGTTGGCCATTTCCAATACACCATTGGTTCCAGGTGCCTTACACTAGCTTGCTCCCTGAAAATTCGGTCAGAATGAAGAACATCTCTATATATATTAGACACATAATAAATGAAGAAATGGGTTTGCACATTTGTCCACTAAGTTGTGGATGAGATTGCTGTGAAGTTTCATTTGGTTTTCTTGTTTGCTCATGAGGCCGACGGTCCTTGTGTCAGCTGCCTCAAAGGCAGCATTTGCCTCCTTCTCCTCCCTTCTCCCTCCTCCCTCTTTCAATTTCTTTCCCTTGACAATTTAATGTCGTTTTCCCTTTCATACCTGAAAATCCCTGCATGCTTCTGGGCTTTCTCCTTTTTCATGCAGATCTTCTTCCACCCCTGACAATCCATACTTTTCATACCATAAGGGCCTGCTTGCAGGCATAAAAGACTTTGATTCCTTATTATATCTATGGGAATTTAATTAATAGCTTCATGCCTTTTCATAGAAAGAGTAGGGAATTGATAGCTTGTTCCCTGAAGTACAGAAGGAAGAGAATGAAACATGAATCATGTGGAGTGGAAAAGTTGCTCTCTATTTTCTTCCAAGAACTACCCCAAAAGATACAGGGGGTGATGAAGCCTGGCTAGATGAGTTTCCCTTCTAATGGAAGGAAACAACCACGCCACTTCATACAAGTCAGTCCTATAGAAGAGAGAAATTCACTTCTGGGAACATTGCAGGATTTGAATGCAGAGTCACACTCATCCTTTGTTGCTTTGTTGTCTGCTTGGCATGGAACACGCTGCTTTGAAGAGGGAAGTGACTAACAGACAGTCCACTTTACAAACACATATGCTTCCCTCTTCTTCTGAGACCTCAGCACAGAGCCCTCTTTGGCATGGTACTTCAAGGTAAGAAGGAGCGGGCAGAGGGCACTGCGAACAGACAGCAGTTTGCAGGTTGTATAGGAAAGAGGACTGCCCCTTGAATGTGGTGCAAATACAAACTTCCACCAGTTTCAGGGGTACACTTCAGCCAAGCTTGTTGTCCTGGCACATTTTTTCTCTGTGAAACGCTTTGCGGTATGATCTGGACGACAAGAGATGCAGAGTACGGGGCTACGTAGTGCTGAGAAGGTAAATGTCTGGCCCCAGTGTCTTTTGGCAGAAGCAGTGCACTAGAGCCGTTGGCTGCTGCCACAATGATCTGTGTGAGAAACAGATGCCTAATCCCCTCCGGGAGAGTAAAAGCAGGATTGGTTACAAGAGTCGAAGAGCACTGGGCTGGCGGCTGCCGCATACCAGCTGTAAAAGGAGCATGACTCCTACTGGCCTACCAACCAAACTCATGGTGGCAGTGGTAAAGATTAAAGTTCAGTGAGAGCTATTTGTGCTGCTACCTATGGCCCTTCTGTGGAAACAAATGTGCCTACCTTTAGGTTCCGAGATCCAGAGAACACAATGGTAGTTGCAGCGGAAAAGGGAAGGACAGAGCGCACTGGTGAGTTTGATGTGGCTTACACAGGGCAGGCAGAAGGTGCAGCCCAAGTCTCGCTTTTATTTCTAGAGCCTTTTTCTACGCAAACAGCTGCTGGATGTTTGCAACAAAGATGTGAGTGTGAAAAAGTGAGGGCAGGTCTATGTGGGAAAGAAGATACAAAGCATTGTGTGCAGTTTAAAAGCTGTTTAGAAAAAAAAGGAGTTACTTTGAGAACATCTTCTGTCTTGACACTTCCACCTGTGTGATCTTTAGCTGCTTTGGACATGTCCACAATGAAAGAATGTGAAAATATTTGCGCTGCCAATGTCAGGTTGCACAGGAAAGAGGGTAGGTTGGCAAATGCCTTCTGTCCTGGCACATCTGTCAGTCAGAAGTGCAGCTGAAAACGCTTGGCTGTAGCGATAGTCTCTGTCACTTTGAGAGAATGTGCTGATGCACGTATATATATCATTGAGAAAGTCCGTGAGAATCGCTAGTATGTTTCGTTTGGTTGACAGACTGCAAAGGGAGCGTTATGGCCAGCACTGCCTTTTTGTTGTAGGACTTTTTCTTTGAGAGCAGCCGCTGGACATTTTGAAGCGGTTTGGGATCTTCAAGTGTTAGAGTGCAAGATGGTACCTAGATCTTGAGGGAAAGTGCATATCTCCAGGAAGCTGAATGCAGTTCAGTGGGTGCAAGTTACATGTTGAGCAGCTGATGGCCCAGAAAACTTTCTAAAATGAAGAGGCCATGCTGCAATTGCCTTTTATTTTGAAGCTTCTAAACTGTGCAGCCAACAATGAAATGATTCTTTTTCCTTCTCTGCTACATGCAGGATCCCATTCTGTCAGTACCCGAGAGCCAGGATCCACAGCGGAGCTCTTGTCCCTACACTGCTCCCACACGAACGGGGCTGGGCTAGAAAAGTGCTTGTCTTTTTCCTGGGCACTGTCAGCGCTCTTCTAAATAACCACACCACAGCATTGTCAACTCACAAAACCAGGACACGCACCGAGCCCAGCTCACAACCACCCCCAGGACCCAGCCAAGTCAGAAACGTCCCTGCTCTCCAATCAACTGTGTCAGGACAAAAGGATTTCACCGATCTTCCCCTTCCAAGTGGATACTCTTCTTTGCCCCACACTCAAAGGCCGACACCAGATCTTCTGCCCTAACAAACTTTTTCTCTCTCACAGAGCCTGGTAACAAACTTGAAAATGTCGGCTGAGCTCGCAAAACTGTTGGTGGAGAAAGCTCTTTGCTGCCTACAATTTCAATTGCACCCATCAAACTATAAACATGCACCCTGCTATCGCCACTTTCCTTCTCAGCTCTAAGTACCACCGTAAGCCTTCAATCTCTCAGAGTCAGGATCCAAATGGGATGGCACCAGGGACTGCTCACACAGTCCCTAAAGCTACAAGGGACAAAAACCTGTCCTGCAGAGGCCTGGCCTGGCCTCTGCATTCCCACTGACAGTTCAACAACTCTAACCCAGAGAACTGCCTATTGGGAAAAGCCTTTCAATTCACTGAGACCACCCAAAGTGGCCACCCAAACTTTGCCAAAGGGAGGAGGAACTAGAAGCCCATCTCAAAAGAAATGGCATCCCCTCCTCCAAAATCCAAAGCATCCAGGGCCTGATCCTCTACAAAGGTGTCAGACCACTGCTATTGGGCATTACCTGTGCGGGGCACTAGCTAGGCTGCACACCAAGACCCAGCGCAGCTCTTTACCTTGTCCAAAAGAAGTGTGCTGGCAGAATTTCAAGAAGGCTGCCTTGAGAAAGTGGAAAACACAGGCCAAATGGATTCTTTCAGGAAGGAGACTGCCTTCCAAAGATGGATACCGACTCCATGATTGTACAAATTGAGTCAGTGCTTCCAAACCAAATATGCCAGGATAGAAAGTTGCTGCCGCCCTTAAGCTGCACGACACAGCTTCTTATCTGCACCTCCAACACTGGGGCTAAGTTCTTTCCTTCCCATGAGAAAGCATTGCTGTTCTCCTTCAGGAACTTACAGAGCAAAAGTTGCATACCACGTCCGGTACTGACTCTGTCCAACAATGGCTCCTACACAGAAAGGACCAGGACAGAAATGTCTTGCTGTACTATACCTTCCCACGATACCTTATCATCAGCCCTACCAACATTGCCACCGTATCTTTTACTTCCCAAGCAAGGAAAGGCACTCCAAGTCACTTGGCTTTGCCTTGCCTCCAGTACCATGCCTAGTTTTCCTAGCCTACCCTACCCTAGCTTTGCTTGCTTGCCTATGTCTGCCTTGCCTAGCCCTTCAAATAACTTCCTGGCTTTGCTTTGCCTTGTCTACCACTCTTTGCCTTGCCTTTCATGCAGGTAAGGCAATGCAAAGCAAGTGTAGGCAATTGTAGGCAAGTCAAGGGACAGGTTGGCAAGACTGAAGCCGTGAGGGGAAAGCAAATGGAGTGGTAGGTGAGACAAGTCCCAGAAGTTAGAGGCAAGGCTGGGCATAGGAGGTGATGGTAACCGGAAGGGCTAGGCAAGGCCAAGCCCTGTAGGAAAACTGCAGGCAGGTCAAATGTGAGGCATGGGTATGCAAGGGAATGCAAAGCAATGGAGAATTAGCAGGGCATGGCAAGGAAACTGGTTGGTTGCCCAAAGCAAGGCAAGTGGCAGGTCCATTCAAAGACTGCTGGTACACAAAAGCGGCCCGGACCGACCGCTCTGTCCAGCCTTGATCTTGCATGGGTCATGTTTAATCTGCACCTAAGACACTTGAGTTGCCTGCTTTCCTTTGTATGCAAAAGAACTGTCATTCTGCCCCTGAAGCCCAAGGGTGAAAGATGAACTTTGTGTCCAAAATTCAAGACATGTAAGCATAGATGTCAGAAGAAAGCTGTCAGGACAGATAGGTGTGCTTGCACGTGGCCTCCTCCAGGCTTCCTCTCACAAGCTCCTGAAACGCTGGGGCCTTGAGAAAAAAAAGCCAGTGGAAGCCTGGAGAATCCTAGGAGAAGCAGGCAGGGCAATGCATGTGGAAGAGATTCCACAAAAAGAGAGGTGGTGAATTCCAGGTGGGGGACTGATGAGCAAGGTAATGCAAGGCAAGGAAGGGGTTCAAGGACAAGGCCAGACAAGTGGTGGCTTTGCCAGGCAACACAAAAGAGAGGGAGACAAGGCAATAAGAGTCCTAGAAGGAGAAGGAAATGAAAGATTGGAGCTGGACAAATGGGAAGGAAAAGAAGGATAGGTGAGCAAGTCAATACAAGGCACTGGCTTGGTATGAAGGGCAAGGGAAGGACATGCATGGGTCAGGAAGGCAAGGGAAAAGAAAGGAATTGTCAGCAATGACAAGAAATGCAAGATTGGGTAGGAAAGGCAAGGCAATGTGGGGGAGGGATAGGCAACACAATGGGTATCTTAACAGGAAATGTCCATGCACAGCAAGGCCGAAGGAGAAGTGGTAGAGAGGTCAAGGTGGGAAATAGGTGAGTGTGTGCAGCCAAGAAAGAAAGAAAGAAAGTGCGTAGCTCTCGTGTGTGTGTGTGTGTGTGTGTGTGTGTGTGTGTGTGTGTGTGTGTGTGTGTGTGTGTCTGTGTGAAGTTTGCAGGATGTAAAGCAAAGAAAGGTGTCTCTTGATTGTGGAGTGAATGGATGTTTTCGAACGTAAGTGGCAAGGTCCAAGCAACCTTTTCATCCTGGTACATCTGTGTCTGTGAGACATAGTCAGAAACGTCTCCTTTTAGATTCAGACTGCAAGCAGGACATAGAATGTGACTGTGTGAATAGCTGAGCAGGAAAGCACATCACATCAGCATGTTTCAACAGAAGCAGTTAGTGCGAGAAGGAGATGGACGTGTGGGACTCCAGCAATATGGCAATGCACTCAGCTGAGAAGCAAAGTGCAATGCCTCGGTGTATGCTCTGAAAATAAAAGGCTGCAAGGAAAAAGCAAGATTTCACAGGCCAGTGAAATCTTTCTGTCCTGGCACACTGAGCTGTTTGAAGGTGAACCGCTGTTTGGTTTCACTAAGGACTCGGAGACATGGAGAGGATGTGCTTGTCCATGTAGCTGAGAAGGAAAGTGAGAATCACCGGTACGTTTGGCAGAGTTTGTAGGCTGCGAGGAGAAGGTGACGGCCAGGCCTGGCTTTTGGCTGTGGCACTTGTTGCAAGGAAGAAGCTGCTGGATGGTTAAGCTTTTGGGGATCTGCAAGAGTGAAAGACTACGCTGGTACCTCATAAAACTAATGCTTGTTGATCATCTGGCTGAATCTATGACATAAACCAGAAGTGAAATTTCCCCCCATTTCCCTCAGTTTTTTCACCTTTTCATCCAACAGCCTGGGCCTTTTTCAAGCTGCTGTCAAACGCCTTGCCTTGGAAGCTAGAAGTATCTCAGTTCACCTGCTAAGAAACACAGAAAAGAGCTCAAGTCAATTTCAGAATTGCTCTGAGCAGAGCTGGTGTTTCGGTACCGTAAATTTCCATTGCGAATATGTGCAAAAATCACCATTTTATTAGGCAAAGATTTGAAATACACTAGCAGCTTCATCTTCTTGTCGCTGCAGTCCTTGGAAGTTTTGCTATTTACTGAAACAGGAAACAGGTCAAACACGAGAAGCTTAAGAATCCAAGCTCACTGCCATTGTACAAATAGCACAAACTTGATGAATTCAAGTTACCATTGTAACATACAGAATGGCTCTAGTCAAGCAAATGGATGTGTCGTCCTTCACGGGGGCAGAAAACCTTTCTACCACGTGAACTCTGGGAGTAATCCATCATGCCTCAGTGTGCTGTGGCTGGTCAGAGAGCTACACGATGGGTCTCTTTGCCTATGGCACTCTCAGGGCTCAAAGCTGCACATAAACTCCCTCTCCTTACAGACACGCTAGTAAAGCCCAGCGAAAATGCCGTTCTCCAGACAGCTTACTGAAACCAGCTAGGAGTTCCCAGCATCATGCTGGGCACTTCTGTCCACAGATGGCTTTGCTTTTAATGAACCAGAACAGAGCTGCGTTTTTCTAGTCTTTAGCTCTACTAAGGTATTTGATGTAACATGGTGTGAAAAAATCTGTTTCGACAATGATAATAACAGAGGGGATAATGTACCTTTTGCTGCTCCATTCTTCTTTTGCTGCTCCATTTTGCTTGCTTTGTTATTGCTTTCTGTCAAAGAAACGCCAGCAAAATCCCTCATCAAGTCCTGCTGTGAAGACAGACTGCCAGAAAGGTAGAGAAACTTTGAACCTTTTCAAGACCCTTGTAGCACATGTCTTGGTCAATTTGTATGCAGATCCCTTCTCCAGCAGGACTTTTTTGCACCGTTAGCGCACATTGAACTGAATCCAGTACAAAAGCAGTGAATAGAGGAACTTTTCTTTTCATTAGAATGGTGATAAAAATGCATATCAAATAAAAGCATTTTAGAGCAGCAGGAAGATTTTCTATGTAGCTAGCAAATCATAAAAAGATGCATATTTACCGGTGGGGTTCCTCTGGGAATTTCAAAGAATTCCAGACAGAAAACACAGCTTAGTAAACTGCAGATCTAAATCACAGTATCTAGAAAGGTGACATGAAAAAGAGCAAGAGGAAGAAAACCAAAAAGAAAACCAAAGGAAGCCAGAAATAAGGCACAACCTCTCCTCCTTCTCCGCTTACTACAGTACCTTAGAAGTACCTACGAGTGTCCTAACAGTCACATAAGTAGAAAACTGTGCCAAGAACAATTGTGGAAACTGGAAAACCATGCTATCCCAACAGAAACATAGGGTTTGCTTTCACGACGATTAAATCTGCATGCAATGCGTACGGTAAGGGTATGTTTTGTATATTCAAAAACAATTCAAAAATATTTCCAAATTGAAGGGGCTGCTTTTTATTTCTTTTGAATTACTTGGCTAAATATGGTGCACGTTAAAATACTGCAGAGATGTGGTTCATTTTCCAGATGCCAACTGCAAAGGAGGGAAGCATTTTGTGTGCTTAAGAAAGTCAAGTATTGGAGAGTGTTTTTGTTACTTCTTTAGAAGGTTAGAATATGCATAAAAGATGCTAGCTGGGGACTTACAATTAATGAATTATTTACTGTCACTAGGTCAAATGACATTAGCTTTCAAAAAGGAAAAGTAGTCTTATTCCACGTGCCAATTTTAAAGCAGATTAATAAGCCTTCAGCAGAATATGGATATGAAGAGGGATATGACATGAAAGGGTAAGCAACACTGGTGACAGCAAAAGGCTTACCTGCTTCACACAAATACAGGAGATAAACTACTATTTTTACACAAACATTGCTATCCAGAGCTTTCCTTGAAAAGTTTCAATGCCAATCATGACGGTAAAATTCGGAGTGACAGTAAAATTCACTCTATCATGAATAAAATTTACTCAATCATGACAGCAAAATTTGCTCAATGATGAGTAAAATTCTTCGTGTAAGCGAAGTACCTTAAGCAAAGGGTAGCTCAAGCATAATTGGCATTTGATGTCAACAAAGGCAACTTGGCCTGCACGTGTCACATCTACTGCATTAAAAAGCTTACTCTGTCTCAGATTCCTTTTGAGGGATACCAACGCAAGCCGTTAAACTGCATGAAAATGATGACTTAAAGGAGGACATATTAGAAGAATGGAATAATGGTTAATGTTCTTTTCCTTCCAACTGCTTTCTTTGCCCTTCTAAATTTTTTAAGTCCTTCCTGGTATCACCGTGATAGCAGTGCAGCAAGTGTTTGGTTGTAAGCTGTCCATATTGCCAGCTTCTGGACTGCCTTCAGAAAACTTCCCACTGGTTTTGGATAGAAATCACAAGCAGTAGAGATGACAAAGACTGCAGAAACCTTCTCATCTCCTTCTAGAGCAGGAGCGTGTCTTTGACCCACTCTTAACTAGACAACTTTCATCAGTCATGAGAGAGTCTCATGTTCAAGAGCTAAGCAATGACAGCTGTAAATGACAAAAAGCACACTGGTATTTTCTTGGGACTCCAGCAGAGAGCAATGAAGGAGCTTGAATTCACCTTCTTGGAAAGTTTGAAAATGCACATGAAGTTTAGGAGAGGAGCTAAGCCATGGTAACTTTTGTTGAGTATGTCTGCGTAGACAGAGTTTCCATCACCGCAGAAGGAATGTCATTTAACCCACATAATCATCTCTAGCTGCTAAGCTGCGCTTACTGCAGATTATCCGCAACATATTTTACAGGGTGAGCTTTTATGTGTAATCCCTGAGTAACATTCCAGAGAGAAGTATTTTGGAGGGGGGGAAAGCCCAACTCTTAACTTTTTCAAATAATGGTTACATTTGAAAGTCAAAAAAGATGTAAAACCTTTCTTTCCTAGACGTATTACCAGCACAAACTGTACCAGAATTTACGACGCTTTTATTATGGCAGCATAACTCTACCGTGGACGCTCTGGCTCTGGACTATTCCTTAAGAAACAAAGTCCCCGAGAGAAATAAAACAAAATTAGCCAAAAATATTGGGCTGGATGATTTCAAAGGCTATGTACTAAAGGCCAAACACTTGTAATAATAGTAAAGAGTGGACTAAAAGTTAAAGCATTACTCAGTTCAAAGATATCTTGTTCTCACAGAAGACTGTAAAAAACCTCTCTTTTTCTGGGTCTGTTTTGTGCATTTAGATGTACCTTCTACTCCTTTCCACTGTATGCGAATGTTTATGACAAGGTTGGAGGACCTCATGTAACCTTCTATAAGTAAAGAAAGAGAAGCCAGTAAAGCAAGGCAAAATTGTTAATGGCAGGTGGAAAGAGGGAGGCCAAGAATAGAAAACAAAAGAACAATAATAATTAAACGCCCTCCCTGTCTTCTGTGAAAAGTAAAGGCACAGACAAGAAAGAACAACTGCAAAATTCTCACGAGAAAAACGCACTTTATCTGGCTCAAGTATTTTGTGCTACATTTCTTGCTGTTTTCTCATGCCAAACATCTTAACCATTGAAGGTGTCCCTTTTCTCTTTCTGGAATACAGCTAGGAAGATGGCTGTGTCATTGCTGTCAAGCTGTTATTCTCAGAGGTGTCCAGTTGAAAGTCCTAGATGAACTGATTTGCTCTGTCTCTTTAATATGGCATGACTTAACCACTTCCAGTTTCAGCAGCTGGACTTGCCCAGCCCTACAATTCTTTAATCTTTGAATGGTTATATAAGCTCCTTGGCAACTGGCATTTGTAAGTCCATGAAACTGTGCAGAATTTGCACTATGAGATGATGCCAAATGAGTCATGGCAGTAGATTAACTAGGACATGCAAAGCAGAGAGGAGGGAATGAGAGCACAAGAAGAGGGTACAATCTCCTTTTTTTCTGCAACAGGGCTAACACCGTAGAAATCAAAAGGAACACAAATCCTCCTAGGGGTAGTTCTTGCAAAAAACAAAGACTTCTTTTTGTGTTCACAGATCACAGCAAAATGCGGATGACAAAACCAGGCCATTAAGTCACATACAGTATGAAGCAGTATGAAAGAGGAAAGCAGCTGAGAGCGTCAACCCTGCTGAGTAGTCTCAGTATTCTTCTCGACATTAGCAGAAATTTGAAATGAGGCTCTGAAAATTACAAAGGAGGCAGAAGAAAAGGGAGCAATGACTCCTCTGGCATAGTGTTTCCTAACAGGGATCTTCAAAATGTAAAGATTGTATCATCCTTTCAACTGAAGGAAGGTATTAAAACAACAGGAAGGAAATGGCATCACATGCTAGAAAGACTGGGCAGTGTACTTCTAGACAGAAAGGCCACTGATGGAAAACCGACTAAACTGGCACCAATGCAGCAGCATTGTATTAAAGCCCAAAAATACCCACCGCTTCACTCTTTGCCATTCCGTTCATATGGACACGGCAGCTCTGCAACATTCCTACTGATCATCTCCTTGGCAAACTGGGAGTGAGGGTCCCTAGTGATGCAGAGTCCCCAGGCAGGTGCAGAGGAGAGCTGCTTTTTTGCAAAAACCAGGCTTTTGAAGCACTCAGGCCTTTATCAGTTCCATAGCTTTAAGCCATAACAAAATTCATTCAACCAACCATCCTACACCACGCTGTGAACACGTGACGATTCTAGAACTTGTTGATCTACCTCTGATTCAGCGGCCTCACCTTCCCATAGTCCTTTTCTGCTTAGCCAAAGTATCGGGCCTCAGCCCAAGGCCTTCCTTTTGTAAGCTTCTACCTATATGCAGCAGCAAACCACTACTTTTTTCCGTGCCAAGAGTTTAAGTAGATGATTTGCATCTGCCCTTCCGGTGAAACATAATGGGGAGAGAAAATCCTGTCGGAAATGTTCAGTCCTTCAGTTTTCTAGACAGGCCAAATCAAAAGAAAAGCAAGCTATAGGATTGTGTACTTGCTCTTACAAAGCACCTGCTGCCCTCTGACAATGAACTAGCAGAAAACCAGCAAAAATAAGACTTGAGGCAAACAACCCTTTGAAGGGAATTATGACATGATAAAGAAAGACAACACATTTCCAGCTTGTCGAGATACTTGAAATGTCAGCAAAGGCTTGAGGGCAAAGGCTGAACGAATGGGGAAAGGTTACAAGAATCCCAAGAAAAACATGACCATGGATTAAAAGAATCCCAACAGGTCAACTGACCTGTTGAAGTTTTCAGGAAATCAGTGGCTGCTGATTTAGATAGGCCATTCAAGTTAATTTACCCGCGCACCTTCCACTCCTTTTTCACCTGTCACCATCACAGGGTGAATTGTGACCATGGAATCACAATTCTTTGGATTCTGTTCTTAGCTTTAGGAGACAACTACAGCAGCTGAAGTAGCTGTTACTGATGTGATACCCAGGAACACAGAGTTGACATGTTTCATTCATGTCCAATCACAACTAGCAATACTAAGAGGATAGGATTGGCCTCTTTTCATGATGCTTTTCTTATTTTACAGCCTGCTATGATTCTGCTGAAACTTTTTCATTAGTTTCTCTCTAAAAAGGAGAAAGTCCAATGTCCCTCCCTACTGGTGCAGGTTTACCATTCGGTTTGTCGAGTCTAAAAATGGAATTGGAACTAGCAGGAATTACTGTGTTTAAAGCGTCCCGTCCGTTCAGACAATCTCAGGTCGATAAAAGCCTAGATGTTATTGGCTAAATACTGTTTCCCCCAAGAGCGGACGCACGCAATTTAATCCAACTTTTTATAACAAACTCCAATAATACAGAATCCAGTCATACAAAAGAGTCACAAAGAAGCAGGAAGAATTATCGGACCATTTAGGGTAGCAAACTTCTCACCTTCTTTTGGAGTGAGCATAATCTGCTAGCTGAAGTAACAAACTTGAGGACAGAAATCGCCCTACTATTGAGAAGTTGTTGACAAGGGAACCACCTAAGCTGTGTGACTTTCCCTTTTCTATCCATTGGTCAAGCCTAGTAGCCTAAAATTTACGGGCTCAATCAAAGACAAATGCAATCTAGTCAGAGGTCTATGAAAAGTCCAAAACTAATCAGAATTCTTCTTAGACAATGGAAATGGAAGCAGAGCTACCAATTTCCTTGCAACATATCCCTAAAACTCATTCCTTTCTAGTCATAACTAATGTATAGCCACCAGTACAATCAGGAAAAGATGAAACTTACAGATGTCAGCGAGGGAAGGATTTGAAAGAACTCTTCCCATTATTCATCGTCTAGACAGCAACTATCATTAAAATCAGAGCCCTTTTAGTAGGGCTTTCCTTGTGGGAAATTCAGGACTCCAGGACAACGGAGCAAGAGGATTAAGCAGAAGCCGTTGATTGTTGACATGATGCACTTACACATTCTAAATCTCTGCACACGCTAGGCCCGCATTTTTATCTTGGTGCCTTTGTTATGTCCACGCATTCTGTGTGCACCTCTCAGAAGATACGTTTGGTTACAGTCCAGGCGCTTTGCTGCCCCCCGTTATCGAGTTCTTGTAGTCTTGGAATTTGGTTTCTCAGCTTCTCTTTCTTATTTTAGCACGGCTTATGTCTTAGTAACCTTGATGAATTCCAGAGGGCTCTGAGAAAATTCTGATAAGAACATATTCCAGCTGGATGGCTGGTGCACCCTTTAGTCTAAGAGGTTCAGATACATTGCTACAATTTCCCCCTTCTTCGTCTTGCACCAGCTAAACCCTTTCCCACCCTATTTTCTTCCAAGAGGCTCACCAGTTTCATGATGCATGGAATAACAAGAAGCAATATAATAATGACTACTAGTAACAACAAAGTTCCCTTTACAAGATCTTTCAACCATCGAGTTGTTTCCCATCTCTCAAACCATTCAGGCGTAACCCTCTCATTCCCAATCAATTTCTTCATGTTATCTTGTCCTTGTTTGAGTTTCCAGTGAATGACTGCAGAATGGTTAGAGAGGTTCAAAAAACACATTCCTTCCAAATCCTCACACTCTTGCCCATGTGCTAACAAGAAAGCTAGAGCAGCATTATTTTGCAGTGTGCAATGACTAATGGTATCTACACCAGTGAGAACCTGATTTAAAATCGCTGATCTTACCTTGAGTTGTTTGACCACCCAGCATCGCAACTTAATAAGCAAACTCAAAGCTTGACCAACAGCGACACCTGCTGTCAGGAGTGGCGCAATTAATAGAGAGCAGCGCCCAAACCAGTACACAATTGAGGCAAAGGCGTTTTAAGCTTAGGCTTCTTCTTTCAGTTCCCTGGAGGCGAAGGGAGTTCTTCACACACAATGCATTGTGCCGCTGGCGGTACGTTCCGGTGGGGCGCTTGTGCCGAAAGACGCCCAGGACACAACGCCGTGTTGTTAATATTTGTTTGTCGCGTTTCGGAAGCTGCTCTTAGCCGAGTCCCCCGCAGGCGAAGAAGCGGCTTCTTCGCACACAGAGCATTGTGGCGAGCGCAGGGAGCTCCTGAGAGCGGTTTGTGCCGAAAGAAGCCCGGGACCGGCACTTAGCTTCGGAGAGCTGCGTATCTGCGTCTTCTGCGTGTCTTGCCGCTCTACACTCAGCCAAAAGCTTTTCCACCATATCTTGCAAGGAGAAACTCTGCCAGGAAAGAAAACATCCAAAATCTTGTTCTAAAGCTTGCACGGGGGTCTGCAAAGAGTTTGGCAAGAATGAAAGGTAGTTGTCCAAAACTCGTTCTTTTCCAATAGAATAACCATGGAAAAGGCAGGAGAGTGGTAAAGTACTGTTTTCTCTAAGTCTGAAGGCTGCCCACACTGTGCCTGTGTGCTGCAGCTTGCATCTTCGCCTTTGGGAAGCTGCCGCTCGCCGATTCTCCCGGAGGCGAAGAAGCGGCTTCTTCGCACACAGAGCATTGTGGCGAGCGCAGGGAGCTCCTGAGAGCGGTTTGTGCCGAAAGAAGCCCGGGACCGGCACTTAGCTTCGGAGAGCTGCGTATCTGCGTCTTCTGCGTGTCTTGCCGCTCTACACTCAGCAAAAAGCTTTTCCACCATATCTTGCAAGGAGAAACTCTGCCAGGAAAGAAAACATCCAAAATCTTGTTCTAAAGCTTGCACGCGGGTCTGCAAAGAGTATGGCAAGAATGAAAGGTAGTTGTCCAAAACTCGTTCTTTTCCAATAGAATAACCATGGAAAAGGCAGGAGAGTGGTAAAGTACTGTTTTCTCTAAGTCTGAAGGCTGCCCACACTGTGCCTGTGTGCCGCAGCTTGCATCTTCGCCTTTGGGAAGCTGCCGCTCGCCGATTCTCCCGCAGGCGAAGAAGCGGCTTCTTCGCACACAGAGCATTGTGGCGAGCTCAGGGAGCTCCTGAGAGCGGTTTGTGCCGAAAGAAGCCCGGGACCGGCACTTAGCTTCGGAGAGCTGCGTATCTGCGTCTTCTGCGTGTCTTGCCACTCTACACTCAGCCAAAAGCTTTTCCACCATATCTTGCAAGGAGAAACTCTGCCAGGAAAGAAAACATCCAAAATCTTGTTCTAAAGCTTGCACGGGGGTCTGCAAAGAGTTTGGCAAGAATGAAAGGTAGTTGTCCAAAACTCGTTCTTTTCCAATAGAATAACCATGGAAAAGGCAGGAGAGTGGTAAAGTACTGTTTTCTCTAAGTCTGAAGGCTGCCCACACTGTGCCTGTGTGCCGCAGCTTACATCTTCGCCTTTGGGAAGCTGCCGCTCGCCGATTCTCCCGGAGGCGAAGAAGCGGCTTCTTCGCACACAGAGCATTGTGGCGAGCGCAGGGAGCTCCTGAGAGCGGTTTGTGCCGAAAGAAGCCCGGGACCGGCACTTAGCTTCGGAGAGCTGCGTATCTGCGTCTTCTGCGTGTCTTGCCGCTCTACACTCAGCAAAAAGCTTTTCCACCATATCTTGCAAGGAGAAACTCTGCCAGGAAAGAAAACATCCAAAATCTTGTTCTAAAGCTTGCACGGGGGTCTGCAAAGAGTTTGGCAAGAATGAAAGGTAGTTGTCCAAAACTCGTTCTTTTCCAATAGAATAACCATGGAAAAGGCAGGAGAGTGGTAAAGTACTGTTTTCTCTAAGTCTGAAGGCTGCCCACACTGTGCCTGCGTGCTGCAGCTTGCATCTTCGCCTTTGGGAAGCTGCCGCTCGCCGATTCTCCCGGAGGCGAAGAAGCGGCTTCTTCGCACACAGAGCATTGTGGCGAGCGCAGGGAGCTCCTGAGAGCGGTTTGTGCCGAAAGAAGCCCGGGACCGGCACTTAGCTTCGGAGAGCTGCGTATCTGCGTCTTCTGCGTGTCTTGCCGCTCTACACTCAGCCAAAAGCTTTTCCACCATATCTTGCAAGGAGAAACTCTGCCAGGAAAGAAAACATCCAAAATCTTGTTCTAAAGCTTGCACGGGGGTCTGCAAAGAGTTTGGCAAGAATGAAAGGTAGTTGTCCAAAACTCGTTCTTTTCCAATAGAATAACCATGGAAAAGGCAGGAGAGTGGTAAAGTACTGTTTTCTCTAAGTCTGAAGGCTGCCCACACTGTGCCTGTGTGCCGCAGCTTGCATCTTCGCCTTTGGGAAGCTGCCGCTCGCCGATTCTCCCGGAGGCGAAGAAGCGGCTTCTTCGCACACAGAGCATTGTGGCGAGCGCAGGGAGCTCCTGAGAGCGGTTTGTGCCGAAAGAAGCCCGGGACCGGCACTTAGCTTCGGAGAGCTGCGTATCTGCGTCTTCTGCGTGTCTTGCCGCTCTACACTCAGCCAAAAGCTTTTCCACCATATCTTGCAAGGAGAAACTCTGCCAGGAAAGAAAACATCCAAAATCTTGTTCTAAAGCTTGCACGGGGGTCTGCAAAGAGTTTGGCAAGAATGAAAGGTAGTTGTCCAAAACTCGTTCTTTTCCAATAGAATAACCATGGAAAAGGCAGGAGAGTGGTAAAGTACTGTTTTCTCTAAGTCTGAAGGCTGCCCACACTGTGCCTGTGTGCCGCAGCTTGCATCTCCGCCTTTGGGAAGTTGCCGCTCGCCGATTCTCCCGGAGGCGAAGAAGCGGCTTCTTCGCACACAGAGCATTGTGGCGAGCGCAGGGAGCTCCTGAGAGCGGTTTGTGCCGAAAGAAGCCCGGGACCGGCATTTAGCTTCGGAGAGCTGCGTATCTGCGTCTTCTGCGTGTCTTGCCGCTCTACACTCAGCAAAAAGCTTTTCCACCATATCTTGCAAGGAGAAACTCTGCCAGGAAAGAAAACATCCAAAATCTGGTTCTAAAGCTTGCACGGGGGTCTGCAAAGAGTTTGGCAAGAATGAAAGGTAGTTGTCCAAAACTCGTTCTTTTCCAATAGAATAACCATGGAAAAGGCAGGAGAGTGGTAAAGTACTGTTTTCTCTAAGTCTGAATGCTGCCCACACTGTGCCTGTGTGCTGCAGCTTGCATCTTTGCCTTTGGGAAGCTGCCGCTCGCCGATTCTCCCGCAGGCGAAGAAGCGGCTTCTTCGCACACAGAGCATTGTGGCGAGCGCAGGGAGCTCCTGAGAGCGGTTTGTGCCGAAAGAAGCCCGGGACCGGCACTTAGCTTCGGAGAGCTGCGTATCTGCGTCTTCTGCGTGTCTTGCCGCTCTACACTCAGCCAAAAGCTTTTCCACCATATCTTGCAAGGAGAAACTCTGCCAGGAAAGAAAACATCCAAAATCTTGTTCTAAAGCTTGCACGGGGGTCTGCAAAGAGTTTGGCAAGAATGAAAGGTAGTTGTCCAAAACTCGTTCTTTTCCAATAGAATAACCATGGAAAAGGCAGGAGAGTGGTAAAGTACTGTTTTCTCTAAGTCTGAAGGCTGCCCACACTGTGCCTGTGTGCTGCAGCTTGCATCTTCGCCTTTGGGAAGCTGCCGCTCGCCGATTCTCCCGGAGGCGAAGAAGCGGCTTCTTCGCACACAGAGCATTGTGGCGAGCGCAGGGAGCTCCTGAGAGCGGTTTGTGCCGAAAGAAGCCCGGGACCGGCACTTAGCTTCGGAGAGCTGCGTATCTGCGTCTTCTGCGTGTCTTGCCGCTCTACACTCAGCCAAAAGCTTTTCCACCATATCTTGCAAGGAGAAACTCTGCCAGGAAAGAAAACATCCAAAATCTTGTTCTAAAGCTTGCACGGGGGTCTGCAAAGAGTTTGGCAAGAATGAAAGGTAGTTGTCCAAAACTCGTTCTTTTCCAATAGAATAACCATGGAAAAGGCAGGAGAGTGGTAAAGTACTGTTTTCTCTAAGTCTGAAGGCTGCCCACACTGTGCCTGTGTGCCGCAGCTTGCATCTTCGCCTTTGGGAAGCTGCCGCTCGCCGATTCTCCCGGAGGCGAAGAAGCGGCTTCTTCGCACACAGAGCATTGTGGCGAGCGCAGGGAGCTCCTGAGAGCGGTTTGTGCCGAAAGAAGCCCGGGACCGGCACTTAGCTTCGGAGAGCTGCGTATCTGCGTCTTCTGCGTGTCTTGCCGCTCTACACTCAGCCAAAAGCTTTTCCACCATATCTTGCAAGGAGAAACTCTGCCAGGAAAGAAAACATCCAAAATCTTGTTCTAAAGCTTGCACGGGGGTCTGCAAAGAGTTTGGCAAGAATGAAAGGTAGTTGTCCAAAACTCGTTCTTTTCCAATAGAATAACCATGGAAAAGGCAGGAGAGTGGTAAAGTACTGTTTTCTCTAAGTCTGAAGGCTGCCCACACTGTGCCTGTGTGCCGCAGCTTGCATCTTCGCCTTTGGGAAGTTGCCGCTCGCCGATTCTCCCGGAGGCGAAGAAGCGGCTTCTTCGCACACAGAGCATTGTGGCGAGCGCAGGGAGCTCCTGAGAGCGGTTTGTGCCGAAAGAAGCCCGGGACCGGCATTTAGCTTCGGAGAGCTGCGTATCTGCGTCTTCTGCGTGTCTTGCCGCTCTACACTCAGCAAAAAGCTTTTCCACCATATCTTGCAAGGAGAAACTCTGCCAGGAAAGAAAACATCCAAAATCTGGTTCTAAAGCTTGCACGGGGGTCTGCAAAGAGTTTGGCAAGAATGAAAGGTAGTTGTCCAAAACTCGTTCTTTTCCAATAGAATAACCATGGAAAAGGCAGGAGAGTGGTAAAGTACTGTTTTCTCTAAGTCTGAATGCTGCCCACACTGTGCCTGTGTGCTGCAGCTTGCATCTTTGCCTTTGGGAAGCTGCCGCTCGCCGATTCTCCCGCAGGCGAAGAAGCGGCTTCTTCGCACACAGAGCATTGTGGCGAGCGCAGGGAGCTCCTGAGAGCGGTTTGTGCCGAAAGAAGCCCGGGACCGGCACTTAGCTTCGGAGAGCTGCGTATCTGCGTCTTCTGCGTGTCTTGCCGCTCTACACTCAGCCAAAAGCTTTTCCACCATATCTTGCAAGGAGAAACTCTGCCAGGAAAGAAAACATCCAAAATCTTGTTCTAAAGCTTGCACGGGGGTCTGCAAAGAGTTTGGCAAGAATGAAAGGTAGTTGTCCAAAACTCGTTCTTTTCCAATAGAATAACCATGGAAAAGGCAGGAGAGTGGTAAAGTACTGTTTTCTCTAAGTCTGAAGGCTGCCCACACTGTGCCTGCGTGCTGCAGCTTGCATCTTCGCCTTTGGGAAGCTGCCGCTCGCCGATTCTCCCGGAGGCGAAGAAGCGGCTTCTTCGCACACAGAGCATTGTGGCGAGCGCAGGGAGCTCCTGAGAGCGGTTTGTGCCGAAAGAAGCCCGGGACCGGCACTTAGCTTCGGAGAGCTGCGTATCTGCGTCTTCTGCGTGTCTTGCCGCTCTACACTCAGCCAAAAGCTTTTCCACCATATCTTGCAAGGAGAAACTCTGCCAGGAAAGAAAACATCCAAAATCTTGTTCTAAAGCTTGCACGGGGGTCTGCAAAGAGTTTGGCAAGAATGAAAGGTAGTTGTCCAAAACTCGTTCTTTTCCAATAGAATAACCATGGAAAAGGCAGGAGAGTGGTAAAGTACTGTTTTCTCTAAGTCTGAAGGCTGCCCACACTGTGCCTGTGTGCTGCAGCTTGCATCTTCGCCTTTGGGAAGCTGCCGCTCGCCGATTCTCCCGCAGGCGAAGAAGCGGCTTCTTCGCACACAGAGCATTGTGGCGAGCGCAGGGAGCTCCTGAGAGCGGTTTGTGCCGAAAGAAGCCCGGGACCGGCACTTAGCTTCGGAGAGCTGCGTATCTGCGTCTTCTGCGTGTCTTGCCGCTCTACACTCAGCAAAAAGCTTTTCCACCATATCTTGCACGGAGAAACTCTGCCAGGAAAGAAAACATCCAAAATCTTGTTCTAAAGCTTGCACGGGGGTCTGCAAAGAGTTTGGCAAGAATGAAAGGTAGTTGTCCAAAACTCGTTCTTTTCCAATAGAATAACCATGGAAAAGGCAGGAGAGTGGTAAAGTACTGTTTTTTCTAAGTCTGAAGGCTGCCCACACTGTGCCTGCGTGCTGCAGCTTGCATCTTCGCCTTTGGGAAGCTGCCGCTCGCCGATTCTCCCGGAGGCGAAGAAGCGGCTTCTTCGCACACAGAGCATTGTGGCGAGCGCAGGGAGCTCCTGAGAGCGGTTTGTGCCGAAAGAAGCCCGGGACCGGCACTTAGCTTCGGAGAGCTGCGTATCTGCGTCTTCTGCGTGTCTTGCCGCTCTACACTCAGCCAAAAGCTTTTCCACCATATCTTGCAAGGAGAAACTCTGCCAGGAAAGAAAACATCCAAAATCTTGTTCTAAAGCTTGCACGGGGGTCTGCAAAGAGTTTGGCAAGAATGAAAGGTAGTTGTCCAAAACTCGTTCTTTTCCAATAGAATAACCATGGAAAAGGCAGGAGAGTGGTAAAGTACTGTTTTCTCTAAGTCTGAAGGCTGCCCACACTGTGCCTGCGTGCTGCAGCTTGCATCTTCGCCTTTGGCAAGCTGCCGCTCGCCGATTCTCCCGGAGGCGAAGAAGCGGCTTCTTCGCACACAGAGCATTGTGGCGAGCGCAGGGAGCTCCTGAGAGCGGTTTGTGCCGAAAGGAGCCCGAGACCGGCACTTAGCTTCGGAGAGATGCGTATCCGCGTCTTCTGCGTGTCTTGCCGCTCTACACTCAGCAAAAAGCTTTTCCACCATATCTTGCAAGGAGAAACTCTGCCAGGAAAGAAAACATCCAAAATCTTGTTCTAAAGCTTGCACGGGGGTCTGCAAAGAGTTTGGCAAGAATGAAAGGTAGTTGTCCAAAACTCGTTCTTTTCCAATAGAATAACCATGGAAAAGGCAGGAGAGTGGTAAAGTACTGTTTTCTCTAAGTCTGAAGGCTGCCCACACTGTGCCTGCGTGCTGCAGCTTGCATCTTCGCCTTTGGGAAGCTGCCGCTCGCCGATTCTCCCGCAGGCGAAGAAGCGGCTTCTTCGCACACAGAGCATTGTGGCGAGCGCAGGGAGCTCCTGAGAGCGGTTTGTGCCGAAAGAAGCCCGGGACCGGCACTTAGCTTCGGAGAGCTGCGTATCTGCGTCTTCTGCGTGTCTTGCCGCTCTACACTCAGCAAAAAGCTTTTCCACCATATCTTGCAAGGAGAAACTCTGCCAGGAAAGAAAACATCCAAAATCTTGTTCTAAAGCTTGCACGGGGGTCTGCAAAGAGTTTGGCAAGAATGAAAGGCAGTTGTCCAAAACTCGTTCTTTTCCAATAGAATAACCATGGAAAAGGCAGGAGAGTGGTAAAGTACTGTTTTCTCTAAGTCTGAAGGCTGCCCACACTGTGCCTGTGTGCTGCAGCTTGCATCTTCGCCTTTGGGAAGCTGCCGCTCGCCGATTCTCCCGCAGGCGAAGAAGCGGCTTCTTCGCACACAGAGCATTGTGGCGAGCGCAGGGAGCTGCTGAGAGCGGTTTGTGCCGAAAGAAGCCCGGGACCGGCACTTAGCTTCGGAGAGCTGCGTATCTGCGTCTTCTGCGTGTCTTGCCGCTCTACACTCAGCAAAAAGCTTTTCCACCATATCTTGCAAGGAGAAACTCTGCCAGGAAAGAAAACATCCAAAATCTTGTTCTAAAGCTTGCACGGGGGTCTGCAAAGAGTTTGGCAAGAATGAAAGGTAGTTGTCCAAAACTCGTTCTTTTCCAATAGAATAACCATGGAAAAGGCAGGAGAGTGGTAAAGTACTGTTTTCTCTAAGTCTGAAGGCTGCCCACACTGTGCCTGTGTGCTGCAGCTTGCATCTTCGCCTTTGGCAAGCTGCCGCTCGCCGATTCTCCCGGAGGCGAAGAAGCGGCTTCTTCGCACACAGAGCATTGTGGCGAGCGCAGGGAGCTCCTGAGAGCGGTTTGTGCCGAAAGAAGCCCGGGACCGGCACTTAGCTTCGGAGAGCTGCGTATCTGCGTCTTCTGCGTGTCTTGCCGCTCTACACTCAGCCAAAAGCTTTTCCACCGTATCTTGCAAGGAGAAACTCTGCCAGGAAAGAAAACATCCAAAATCTTGTTCTAAAGCTTGCACGGAGGTCTGCAAAGAGTTTGGCAAGAATGAAAGGTAGTTGTCCAAAACTCGTTCTTTTCCAATAGAATAACCATGGAAAAGGCAGGAGAGTGGTAAAGTACTGTTTTCTCTAAGTCTGAAGGCTGCCCACACTGTGCCTGTGTGCTGCAGCTTGCATCTTCGCCTTTGGGAAGCTGCCGCTCGCCGATTCTCCCGGAGGCGAAGAAGCGGCTTCTTCGCACACAGAGCATTGTGGCGAGCGCAGGGAGCTCCTGAGAGCGGTTTGTGCCGAAAGAAGCCCGGGACCGGCACTTAGCTTCGGAGAGCTGCGTATCTGCGTCTTCTGCGTGTCTTGCCGCTCTACACTCAGCAAAAAGCTTTTCCACCATATCTTGCAAGGAGAAACTCTGCCAGGAAAGAAAACATCCAAAATCTTGTTCTAAAGCTTGCACGGGGGTCTGCAAAGAGTTTGGCAAGAATGAAAGGTAGTTGTCCAAAACTCGTTCTTTTCCAATAGAATAACCATGGAAAAGGCAGGAGAGTGGTAAAGTACTGTTTTCTCTAAGTCTGAAGGCTGCCCACACTGTGCCTGTGTGCTGCAGCTTGCATCTTTGCCTTTGGGAAGCTGCCGCTCGCCGATTCTCCCGCAGGCGAAGAAGCGGCTTCTTCGCACACAGAGCATTGTGGCGAGCGCAGGGAGCTCCTGAGAGCGGTTTGTGCCGAAAGAAGCCCGGGACCGGCACTTAGCTTCGGAGAGCTGCGTATCTGCGTCTTCTGCGTGTCTTGCCGCTCTACACTCAGCCAAAAGCTTTTCCACCGTATCTTGCAAGGAGAAACTCTGCCAGGAAAGAAAACATCCAAAAACTTGTTCTAAAGCTTGCACGGGGGTCTGCAAAGAGTTTGGCAAGAATGAAAGGTAGTTGTCCAAAACTCGTTCTTTTCCAATAGAATAACCATGGAAAAGGCAGGAGAGTGGTAAAGTACTGTTTTCTCTAAGTCTGAAGGCTGCCCACACTGTGCCTGTGTGCTGCAGCTTGCATCTTCGCCTTTGGGAAGCTGCCGCTCGCCGATTCTCCCGCAGGCGAAGAAGCGGCTTCTTCGCACACAGAGCATTGTGGCGAGCGCAGGGAGCTCCTGAGAGCGGTTTGTGCCGAAAGAAGCCCGGGACCGGCACTTAGCTTCGGAGAGCTGCGTATCTGCGTCTTCTGCGTGTCTTGCCGCTCTATACTCAGCAAAAAGCTTTTCCACCATATCTTGCAAGGAGAAACTCTGCCAGGAAAGAAAACATCCAAAATCTTGTTCTAAAGCTTGCACGGGGGTCTGCAAAGAGTTTGGCAAGAATGAAAGGTAGTTGTCCAAAACTCGTTCTTTTCCAATAGAATAACCATGGAAAAGGCAGGAGAGTGGTAAAGTACTGTTTTCTCTAAGTCTGAATGCTGCCCACACTGTGCCTGTGTGCTGCAGCTTGCATCTTCGCCTTTGGGAAGCTGCCGCTCGCCGATTCTTCCGCAGGCGAAGAAGCGGCTTCTTCGCACACAGAGCATTGTGGCGAGCGCAGGGAGCTCCTGAGAGCGGTTTGTGCCGAAAGAAGCCCGGGACCGGCACTTAGCTTCGGAGAGCTGCGTATCTGCGTCTTCTGCGTGTCTTGCCGCTCTACACTCAGCAAAAAGCTTTTCCACCATATCTTGCAAGGAGAAACTCTGCCAGGGAAGAAAACATCCAAAATCTTGTTCTAAAGCTTGCACGGGGGTCTGCAAAGAGTTTGGCAAGAATGAAAGGTAGTTGTCCAAAACTCGTTCTTTTCCAATAGAATAACCATGGAAAAGGCAGGAGAGTGGTAAAGTACTGTTTTCTCTAAGTCTGAAGGCTGCCCACACTGTGCCTGTGTGCTGCAGCTTGCATCTTTGCCTTTGGGAAGCTGCCGCTCGCCGATTCTCCCGCAGGCGAAGAAGCGGCTTCTTCGCACACAGAGCATTGTGGCGAGCGCAGGGAGCTCCTGAGAGCGGTTTGTGCCGAAAGAAGCCCGGGACCGGCACTTAGCTTCGGAGAGCTGCGTATCTGCGTCTTCTGCGTGTCTTGCCGCTCTACACTCAGCAAAAAGCTTTTCCACCATATCTTGCAAGGAGAAACTCTGCCAGGAAAGAAAACATCCAAAATCTTGTTCTAAAGCTTGCACGGGGGTCTGCAAAGAGTTTGGCAAGAATGAAAGGTAGTTGTCCAAAACTCGTTCTTTTCCAATAGAATAACCATGGAAAAGGCAGGAGAGTGGTAAAGTACTGTTTTCTCTAAGTCTGAAGGCTGCCCACACTGTGCCTGCGTGCTGCAGCTTGCATCTTCGCCTTTGGGAAGCTGCCGCTCGCCGATTCTCCCGGAGGCGAAGAAGCGGCTTCTTCGCACACAGAGCATTGTGGCGAGCGCAGGGAGCTCCTGAGAGCGGTTTGTGCCGAAAGAAGCCCGGGACCGGCACTTAGCTTCGGAGAGCTGCGTATCTGCGTCTTCTGCGTGTCTTGCCGCTCTACACTCAGCCAAAAGCTTTTCCACCATATCTTGCAAGGAGAAACTCTGCCAGGAAAGAAAACATCCAAAATCTTGTTCTAAAGCTTGCACGGGGGTCTGCAAAGAGTTTGGCAAGAATGAAAGGTAGTTGTCCAAAACTCGTTCTTTTCCAATAGAATAACCATGGAAAAGGCAGGAGAGTGGTAAAGTACTGTTTTCTCTAAGTCTGAAGGCTGCCCACACTGTGCCTGCGTGCTGCAGCTTGCATCTTCGCCTTTGGCAAGCTGCCGCTCGCCGATTCTCCCGGAGGCGAAGAAGCGGCTTCTTCGCACACAGAGCATTGTGGCGAGCGCAGGGAGCTCCTGAGAGCGGTTTGTGCCGAAAGAAGCCCGGGACCGGCACTTAGCTTCGGAGAGCTGCGTATCTGCGTCTTCTGCGTGTCTTGCCGCTCTACACTCAGCCAAAAGCTTTTCCACCGTATCTTGCAAGGAGAAACTCTGCCAGGAAAGAAAACATCCAAAATCTTGTTCTAAAGCTTGCACGGAGGTCTGCAAAGAGTTTGGCAAGAATGAAAGGTAGTTGTCCAAAACTCGTTCTTTTCCAATAGAATAACCATGGAAAAGGCAGGAGAGTGGTAAAGTACTGTTTTCTCTAAGTCTGAAGGCTGCCCACACTGTGCCTGTGTGCTGCAGCTTGCATCTTCGCCTTTGGGAAGCTGCCGCTCGCCGATTCTCCCGTAGGCGAAGAAGCGGCTTCTTCGCACACAGAGCATTGTGGCGAGCGCAGGGAGCTCCTGAGAGCGGTTTGTGCCGAAAGAAGCCCGGGACCGGCACTTAGCTTCGGAGAGCTGCGTATCTGCGTCTTCTGCGTGTCTTGCCGCTCTACACTCAGCAAAAAGCTTTTCCACCATATCTTGCAAGGAGAAACTCTGCCAGGAAAGAAAACATCCAAAATCTTGTTCTAAAGCTTGCACGGGGGTCTGCAAAGAGTTTGGCAAGAATGAAAGGTAGTTGTCCAAAACTCGTTCTTTTCCAATAGAATAACCATGGAAAAGGCAGGAGAGTGGTAAAGTACTGTTTTCTCTAAGTCTGAAGGCTGCCCACACTGTGCCTGTGTGCTGCAGCTTGCATCTTCGCCTTTGGGAAGCTGCCGCTCGCCGATTCTCCCGCAGGCGAAGAAGCGGCTTCTTCGCACACAGAGCATTGTGGCGAGCGCAGGGAGCTCCTGAGAGCGGTTTGTGCCGAAAGAAGCCCGGGACCGGCACTTAGCTTCGGAGAGCTGCGTATCCGCGTCTTCTGCGTGTCTTGCCGCTCTACACTCAGCAAAAAGCTTTTCCACCATATCTTGCAAGGAGAAACTCTGCCAGGAAAGAAAACATCCAAAATCTTGTTCTAAAGCTTGCACGGGGGTCTGCAAAGAGTTTGGCAAGAATGAAAGGTAGTTGTCCAAAACTCCTTCTTTTCCAATAGAATAACCATGGAAAAGGCAGGAGAGTGGTAAAGTACTGTTTTCTCTAAGTCTGAAGGCTGCCCACACTGTGCCTGTGTGCTGCAGCTTGCATCTTCGCCTTTGGGAAGCTGCCGCTCGCCGATTCTCCCGCAGGCGAAGAAGCGGCTTCTTCGCACACAGAGCATTGTGGCGAGCGCAGGGAGCTCCTGAGAGCGGTTTGTGCCGAAAGAAGCCCGGGACCGGCACTTAGCTTCGGAGAGCTGCGTATCTGCGTCTTCTGCGTGTCTTGCCGCTCTACACTCAGCAAAAAGCTTTTCCACCATATCTTGCAAGGAGAAACTCTGCCAGGAAAGAAAACATCCAAAATCTTGTTCTAAAGCTTGCACGGGGGTCTGCAAAGAGTTTGGCAAGAATGAAAGGTAGTTGTCCAAAACTCGTTCTTTTCCAATAGAATAACCATGGAAAAGGCAGGAGAGTGGTAAAGTACTGTTTTCTCTAAGTCTGAAGGCTGCCCACACTGTGCCTGTGTGCTGCAGCTTGCATCTTCGCCTTTGGGAAGCTGCCGCTCGCCGATTCTCCCGGAGGCGAAGAAGCGGCTTCTTCGCACACAGAGCATTGTGGCGAGCGCAGGGAGCTCCTGAGAGCGGTTTGTGCCGAAAGAAGCCCGGGACCGGCACTTAGCTTCGGAGAGCTGCGTATCTGCGTCTTCTGCGTGTCTTGCCGCTCTACACTCAGCAAAAAGCTTTTCCACCATATCTTGCAAGGAGAAACTCTGCCAGGAAAGAAAACATCCAAAATCTTGTTCTAAAGCTTGCACGGGGGTCTGCAAAGAGTTTGGCAAGAATGAAAGGTAGTTGTCCAAAACTCGTTCTTTTCCAATAGAATAACCATGGAAAAGGCAGGAGAGTGGTAAAGTACTGTTTTCTCTAAGTCTGAAGGCTGCCCACACTGTGCCTGTGTGCTGCAGCTTGCATCTTTGCCTTTGGGAAGCTGCCGCTCGCCGATTCTCCCGGAGGCGAAGAAGCGGCTTCTTCGCACACAGAGCATTGTGGCGAGCGCAGGGAGCTGCTGAGAGCGGTTTGTGCCGAAAGAAGCCCGGGACCGGCACTTAGCTTCGGAGAGCTGCGTATCTGCGTCTTCTGCGTGTCTTGCCGCTCTACACTCAGCAAAAAGCTTTTCCACCATATCTTGCAAGGAGAAACTCTGCCAGGAAAGAAAACATCCAAAATCTTGTTCTAAAGCTTGCACGGGGGTCTGCAAAGAGTTTGGCAAGAATGAAAGGTAGTTGTCCAAAACTCGTTCTTTTCCAATAGAATAACCATGGAAAAGGCAGGAGAGTGGTAAAGTACTGTTTTCTCTAAGTCTGAAGGCTGCCCACACTGTGCCTGTGTGCTGCAGCTTGCATCTTCGCCTTTGGGAAGCTGCCGCTCGCCGATTCTCCCGGAGGCGAAGAAGCGGCTTCTTCGCACACAGAGCATTGTGGCGAGCGCAGGGAGCTCCTGAGAGCGGTTTGTGCCGAAAGAAGCCCGGGACCGGCACTTAGCTTCGGAGAGCTGCGTATCTGCGTCTTCTGCGTGTCTTGCCGCTCTATACTCAGCAAAAAGCTTTTCCACCATATCTTGCAAGGAGAAACTCTGCCAGGAAAGAAAACATCCAAAATCTTGTTCTAAGGCTTGCACGGGGGTCTGCAAAGAGTTTGGCAAGAATGAAAGGTAGTTGTCCAAAACTCGTTCTTTTCCAATAGAATAACCATGGAAAAGGCAGGAGAGTGGTAAAGTACTGTTTTCTCTAAGTCTGAATGCTGCCCATCTTCGCCTTTGGGAAGCTGCCGCTCGCCGATTCTCCCGGAGGCGAAGAAGCGGCTTCTTCGCACACAGAGCATTGTGGCGAGCGCAGGGAGCTCCTGAGAGCGGTTTGTGCCGAAAGAAGCCCGGGACCGGCACTTAGCTTCGGAGAGCTGCGTATCCGCGTCTTCTGCGTGTCTTGCCGCTCTACACTCAGCAAAAAGCTTTTCCACCATATCTTGCAAGGAGAAACTCTGCCAGGAAAGAAAACATCCAAAATCTTGTTCTAAAGCTTGCACGGGGGTCTGCAAAGAGTTTGGCAAGAATGAAAGGTAGTTGTCCAAAACTCGTTCTTTTCCAATAGAATAACCATGGAAAAGGCAGGAGAGTGGTAAAGTACTGTTTTCTCTAAGTCTGAAGGCTGCCCACACTGTGCCTGTGTGCTGCAGCTTGCATCTTCGCCTTTGGGAAGCTGCCGCTCGCCGATTCTCCCGCAGGCGAAGAAGCGGCTTCTTCGCACACAGAGCATTGTGGCGAGCGCAGGGAGCTCCTGAGAGCGGTTTGTGCCGAAAGAAGCCCGGGACCGGCACTTAGCTTCGGAGAGCTGCGTATCCGCGTCTTCTGCGTGTCTTGCCGCTCTACACTCAGCCAAAAGCTTTTCCACCATATCTTGCAAGGAGAAACTCTGCCAGGAAAGAAAACATCCAAAATCTTGTTCTAAAGCTTGCACGGGGGTCTGCAAAGAGTTTGGCAAGAATGAAAGGTAGTTGTCCAAAACTCGTTCTTTTCCAATAGAATAACCATGGAAAAGGCAGGAGAGTGGTAAAGTACTGTTTTCTCTAAGTCTGAAGGCTGCCCACACTGTGCCTGTGTGCTGCAGCTTGCATCTTCGCCTTTGGGAAGCTGCCGCTCGCCGATTCTCCCGGAGGCGAAGAAGCGGCTTCTTCGCACACAGAGCATTGTGGCGAGCGCAGGGAGCTCCTGAGAGCGGTTTGTGCCGAAAGAAGCCCGGGACCGGCACTTAGCTTCGGAGAGCTGCGTATCTGCGTCTTCTGCGTGTCTTGCCGCTCTATACTCAGCAAAAAGCTTTTCCACCATATCTTGCAAGGAGAAACTCTGCCAGGAAAGAAAACATCCAAAATCTTGTTCTAAGGCTTGCACGGGGGTCTGCAAAGAGTTTGGCAAGAATGAAAGGTAGTTGTCCAAAACTCGTTCTTTTCCAATAGAATAACCATGGAAAAGGCAGGAGAGTGGTAAAGTACTGTTTTCTCTAAGTCTGAATGCTGCCCATCTTCGCCTTTGGGAAGCTGCCGCTCGCCGATTCTCCCGGAGGCGAAGAAGCGGCTTCTTCGCACACAGAGCATTGTGGCGAGCGCAGGGAGCTCCTGAGAGCGGTTTGTGCCGAAAGAAGCCCGGGACCGGCACTTAGCTTCGGAGAGCTCCTTATCCGCGTCTTCTGCGTGTCTTGCCGCTCTACACTCAGCAAAAAGCTTTTCCACCATATCTTGCAAGGAGAAACTCTGCCAGGAAAGAAAACATCCAAAATCTTGTTCTAAAGCTTGCACGGGGGTCTGCAAAGAGTTTGGCAAGAATGAAAGGTAGTTGTCCAAAACTCGTTCTTTTCCAATAGAATAACCATGGATAAGGCAGGAGAGTGGTAAAGTACTGTTTTCTCTAAGTCTGAAGGCTGCCCACACTGTGCCTGTGTGCTGCAGCTTGCATCTTCGCCTTTGGGAAGCTGCCGCTCGCCGATTCTCCCGGAGGCGAAGAAGCGGCTTCTTCGCACACAGAGCATTGTGGCGAGCGCAGGGAGCTCCTGAGAGCGGTTTGTGCCGAAAGAAGCCCGGGACCGGCACTTAGCTTCGGAGAGCTGCGTATCCGCGTCTTCTGCATGTCTTGCCGCTCTACACTCAGCAAAAAGCTTTTCCACCATATCTTGCAAGGAGAAACTCTGCCAGGAAAGAAAACATCCAAAAACTTGTTCTAAAGCTTGCACGGGGGTCTGCAAAGAGTTTGGCAAGAATGAAAGGTAGTTGTCCAAAACTCGTTCTTTTCCAATAGAATAACCATGGAAAAGGCAGGAGAGTGGTAAAGTACTGTTTTCTCTAAGTCTGAATGCTGCCCACACTGTGCCTGTGTGCCGCAGCTTGCATCTTCGCCTTTGGGAAGCTGCCGCTCGCCGATTCTCCCGCAGGCGAAGAAGCGGCTTCTTCGCACACAGAGCATTGTGGCGAGCGCAGGGAGCTCCTGAGAGCGGTTTGTGCCGAAAGAAGCCCGGGACCGGCACTTAGCTTCGGAGAGCTGCGTATCTGCGTCTTCTGCGTGTCTTGCCGCTCTACACTCAGCAAAAAGCTTTTCCACCATATCTTGCAAGGAGAAACTCTGCCAGGAAAGAAAACATCCAAAATCTTGTTCTAAAGCTTGCACGGGGGTCTGCAAAGAGTTTGGCAAGAATGAAAGGTAGTTGTCCAAAACTCGTTCTTTTCCAATAGAATAACCATGGAAAAGGCAGGAGAGTGGTAAAGTACTGTTTTCTCTAAGTCTGAAGGCTGCCCACACTGTGCCTGTGTGCTGCAGCTTGCATCTTCGCCTTTGGGAAGCTGCCGCTCGCCGATTCTCCCGGAGGCGAAGAAGCGGCTTCTTCGCACACAGAGCATTGTGGCTAGCGCAGGGAGCTCCTGAGAGCGGTTTGTGCCGAAAGAAGCCCGGGACCGGCACTTAGCTTCGGAGAGCTGCGTATCTGCGTCTTCTGCGTGTCTTGCCGCTCTACACTCAGCAAAAAGCTTTTCCACCATATCTTGCAAGGAGAAACTCTGCCAGGAAAGAAAACATCCAAAATCTTGTTCTAAAGCTTGCACGGGGGTCTGCAAAGAGTTTGGCAAGAATGAAAGGTAGTTGTCCAAAACTCCTTCTTTTCCAATAGAATAACCATGGATAAGGCAGGAGAGTGGTATAGTACTGTTTTATCTAAGTCTGAATGCTGCCCACACTGTGCCTGTGTGCTGCAGCTTGCATCTTTGCCTTTGGGAAGCTGCCGCTCGCCGATTCTCCCGCAGGCGAAGAAGCGGCTTCTTCGCACACAGAGCATTGTGGCGAGCGCAGGGAGCTGCTGAGAGCGGTTTGTGCCGAAAGAAGCCCGGGACCGGCACTTAGCTTCGGAGAGCTGCGTATCTGCGTCTTCTGCGTGTCTTGCCGCTCTACACTCAGCCAAAAGCTTTTCCACCATATCTTGCAAGGAGAAACTCTGCCAGGAAAGAAAACATCCAAAATCTTGTTCTAAAGCTTGCACGGGGGTCTGCAAAGAGTTTGGCAAGAATGAAAGGTAGTTGTCCAAAACTCGTTCTTTTCCAATAGAATAACCATGGAAAAGGCAGGAGAGTGGTAAAGTACTGTTTTCTCTAAGTCTGAAGGCTGCCCACACTGTGCCTGTGTGCTGCAGCTTGCATCTTCGCCTTTGGGAAGCTGCCGCTCGCCGATTCTCCCGGAGGCGAAGAAGCGGCTTCTTCGCACACAGAGCATTGTGGCGAGCGCAGGGAGCTCCTGAGAGCGGTTTGTGCCGAAAGAAGCCCGGGACCGGCACTTAGCTTCGGAGAGCTGCGTATCTGCGTCTTCTGCGTGTCTTGCCGCTCTACACTCAGCCAAAAGCTTTTCCACCATATCTTGCAAGGAGAAACTCTGCCAGGAAAGAAAACATCCAAAATCTTGTTCTAAAGCTTGCACGGGGGTCTGCAAAGAGTTTGGCAAGAATGAAAGGTAGTTGTCCAAAACTCGTTCTTTTCCAATAGAATAACCATGGAAAAGGCAGGAGAGTGGTAAAGTACTGTTTTCTCTAAGTCTGAAGGCTGCCCACACTGTGCCTGCGTGCTGCAGCTTGCATCTTCGCCTTTGGGAAGCTGCCGCTCGCCGATTCTCCCGGAGGCGAAGAAGCGGCTTCTTCGCACACAGAGCATTGTGGCGAGCGCAGGGAGCTCCTGAGAGCGGTTTGTGCCGAAAGAAGCCCGGGACCGGCACTTAGCTTCGGAGAGCTGCGTATCTGCGTCTTCTGCGTGTCTTGCCGCTCTACACTCAGCCAAAAGCTTTTCCACCATATCTTGCAAGGAGAAACTCTGCCAGGAAAGAAAACATCCAAAATCTTGTTCTAAAGCTTGCACGGGGGTCTGCAAAGAGTTTGGCAAGAATGAAAGGTAGTTGTCCAAAACTCGTTCTTTTCCAATAGAATAACCATGGAAAAGGCAGGAGAGTGGTAAAGTACTGTTTTCTCTAAGTCTGAAGGCTGCCCACACTGTGCCTGCGTGCTGCAGCTTGCATCTTCGCCTTTGGGAAGCTGCCGCTCGCCGATTCTCCCGGAGGCGAAGAAGCGGCTTCTTCGCACACAGAGCATTGTGGCGAGCGCAGGGAGCTCCTGAGAGCGGTTTGTGCCGAAAGAAGCCCGGGACCGGCACTTAGCTTCGGAGAGCTGCGTATCTGCGTCTTCTGCGTGTCTTGCCGCTCTATACTCAGCAAAAAGCTTTTCCACCATATCTTGCAAGGAGAAACTCTGCCAGGAAAGAAAACATCCAAAATCTTGTTCTAAGGCTTGCACGGGGGTCTGCAAAGAGTTTGGCAAGAATGAAAGGTAGTTGTCCAAAACTCGTTCTTTTCCAATAGAATAACCATGGAAAAGGCAGGAGAGTGGTAAAGTACTGTTTTCTCTAAGTCTGAATGCTGCCCATCTTCGCCTTTGGGAAGCTGCCGCTCGCCGATTCTCCCGGAGGCGAAGAAGCGGCTTCTTCGCACACAGAGCATTGTGGCGAGCGCAGGGAGCTCCTGAGAGCGGTTTGTGCCGAAAGAAGCCCGGGACCGGCACTTAGCTTCGGAGAGCTGCGTATCCGCGTCTTCTGCGTGTCTTGCCGCTCTACACTCAGCAAAAAGCTTTTCCACCATATCTTGCAAGGAGAAACTCTGCCAGGAAAGAAAACATCCAAAATCTTGTTCTAAAGCTTGCACGGGGGTCTGCAAAGAGTTTGGCAAGAATGAAAGGTAGTTGTCCAAAACTCGTTCTTTTCCAATAGAATAACCATGGAAAAGGCAGGAGAGTGGTAAAGTACTGTTTTCTCTAAGTCTGAAGGCTGCCCACACTGTGCCTGTGTGCTGCAGCTTGCATCTTCGCCTTTGGGAAGCTGCCGCTCGCCGATTCTCCCGCAGGCGAAGAAGCGGCTTCTTCGCACACAGAGCATTGTGGCGAGCGCAGGGAGCTCCTGAGAGCGGTTTGTGCCGAAAGAAGCCCGGGACCGGCACTTAGCTTCGGAGAGCTGCGTATCCGCGTCTTCTGCGTGTCTTGCCGCTCTACACTCAGCAAAAAGCTTTTCCACCATATCTTGCAAGGAGAAACTCTGCCAGGAAAGAAAACATCCAAAATCTTGTTCTAAAGCTTGCACGGGGGTCTGCAAAGAGTTTGGCAAGAATGAAAGGTAGTTGTCCAAAACTCGTTCTTTTCCAATAGAATAACCATGGAAAAGGCAGGAGAGTGGTAAAGTACTGTTTTCTCTAAGTCTGAAGGCTGCCCACACTGTGCCTGTGTGCTGCAGCTTGCATCTTCGCCTTTGGGAAGCTGCCGCTCGCCGATTCTCCCGGAGGCGAAGAAGCGGCTTCTTCGCACACAGAGCATTGTGGCGAGCGCAGGGAGCTCCTGAGAGCGGTTTGTGCCGAAAGAAGCCCGGGACCGGCACTTAGCTTCGGAGAGCTGCGTATCTGCGTCTTCTGCGTGTCTTGCCGCTCTATACTCAGCAAAAAGCTTTTCCACCATATCTTGCAAGGAGAAACTCTGCCAGGAAAGAAAACATCCAAAATCTTGTTCTAAGGCTTGCACGGGGGTCTGCAAAGAGTTTGGCAAGAATGAAAGGTAGTTGTCCAAAACTCGTTCTTTTCCAATAGAATAACCATGGAAAAGGCAGGAGAGTGGTAAAGTACTGTTTTCTCTAAGTCTGAATGCTGCCCATCTTCGCCTTTGGGAAGCTGCCGCTCGCCGATTCTCCCAAAGGCGAAGAAGCGGCTTCTTCGCACACAGAGCATTGTGGCGAGCGCAGGGAGCTCCTGAGAGCGGTTTGTGCCGAAAGAAGCCCGGGACCGGCACTTAGCTTCGGAGAGCTCCTTATCCGCGTCTTCTGCGTGTCTTGCCGCTCTACACTCAGCAAAAAGCTTTTCCACCATATCTTGCAAGGAGAAACTCTGCCAGGAAAGAAAACATCCAAAATCTTGTTCTAAAGCTTGCACGGGGGTCTGCAAAGAGTTTGGCAAGAATGAAAGGTAGTTGTCCAAAACTCGTTCTTTTCCAATAGAATAACCATGGATAAGGCAGGAGAGTGGTAAAGTACTGTTTTCTCTAAGTCTGAAGGCTGCCCACACTGTGCCTGTGTGCTGCAGCTTGCATCTTCGCCTTTGGGAAGCTGCCGCTCGCCGATTCTCCCGCAGGCGAAGAAGCGGCTTCTTCGCACACAGAGCATTGTGGCGAGCGCAGGGAGCTCCTGAGAGCGGTTTGTGCCGAAAGAAGCCCGGGACCGGCACTTAGCTTCGGAGAGCTGCGTATCCGCGTCTTCTGCATGTCTTGCCGCTCTACACTCAGCAAAAAGCTTTTCCACCATATCTTGCAAGGAGAAACTCTGCCAGGAAAGAAAACATCCAAAAACTTGTTCTAAAGCTTGCACGGGGGTCTGCAAAGAGTTTGGCAAGAATGAAAGGTAGTTGTCCAAAACTCGTTCTTTTCCAATAGAATAACCATGGAAAAGGCAGGAGAGTGGTAAAGTACTGTTTTCTCTAAGTCTGAATGCTGCCCACACTGTGCCTGTGTGCCGCAGCTTGCATCTTCGCCTTTGGGAAGCTGCCGCTCGCCGATTCTCCCGCAGGCGAAGAAGCGGCTTCTTCGCACACAGAGCATTGTGGCGAGCGCAGGGAGCTCCTGAGAGCGGTTTGTGCCGAAAGAAGCCCGGGACCGGCACTTAGCTTCGGAGAGCTGCGTATCTGCGTCTTCTGCGTGTCTTGCCGCTCTACACTCAGCAAAAAGCTTTTCCACCATATCTTGCAAGGAGAAACTCTGCCAGGAAAGAAAACATCCAAAATCTTGTTCTAAAGCTTGCACGGGGGTCTGCAAAGAGTTTGGCAAGAATGAAAGGTAGTTGTCCAAAACTCGTTCTTTTCCAATAGAATAACCATGGAAAAGGCAGGAGAGTGGTAAAGTACTGTTTTCTCTAAGTCTGAAGGCTGCCCACACTGTGCCTGTGTGCTGCAGCTTGCATCTTCGCCTTTGGGAAGCTGCCGCTCGCCGATTCTCCCGGAGGCGAAGAAGCGGCTTCTTCGCACACAGAGCATTGTGGCGAGCGCAGGGAGCTCCTGAGAGCGGTTTGTGCCGAAAGAAGCCCGGGACCGGCACTTAGCTTCGGAGAGCTGCGTATCTGCGTCTTCTGCGTGTCTTGCCGCTCTACACTCAGCAAAAAGCTTTTCCACCATATCTTGCAAGGAGAAACTCTGCCAGGAAAGAAAACATCCAAAATCTTGTTCTAAAGCTTGCACGGGGGTCTGCAAAGAGTTTGGCAAGAATGAAAGGTAGTTGTCCAAAACTCCTTCTTTTCCAATAGAATAACCATGGATAAGGCAGGAGAGTGGTATAGTACTGTTTTATCTAAGTCTGAATGCTGCCCACACTGTGCCTGTGTGCTGCAGCTTGCATCTTTGCCTTTGGGAAGCTGCCGCTCGCCGATTCTCCCGCAGGCGAAGAAGCGGCTTCTTCGCACACAGAGCATTGTGGCGAGCGCAGGGAGCTGCTGAGAGCGGTTTGTGCCGAAAGAAGCCCGGGACCGGCACTTAGCTTCGGAGAGCTGCGTATCTGCGTCTTCTGCGTGTCTTGCCGCTCTACACTCAGCCAAAAGCTTTTCCACCATATCTTGCAAGGAGAAACTCTGCCAGGAAAGAAAACATCCAAAATCTTGTTCTAAAGCTTGCACGGGGGTCTGCAAAGAGTTTGGCAAGAATGAAAGGTAGTTGTCCAAAACTCGTTCTTTTCCAATAGAATAACCATGGAAAAGGCAGGAGAGTGGTAAAGTACTGTTTTCTCTAAGTCTGAAGGCTGCCCACACTGTGCCTGTGTGCTGCAGCTTGCATCTTCGCCTTTGGGAAGCTGCCGCTCGCCGATTCTCCCGCAGGCGAAGAAGCGGCTTCTTCGCACACAGAGCATTGTGGCGAGCGCAGGGAGCTCCTGAGAGCGGTTTGTGCCGAAAGAAGCCCGGGACCGGCACTTAGCTTCGGAGAGCTGCGTATCTGCGTCTTCTGCGTGTCTTGCCGCTCTACACTCAGCCAAAAGCTTTTCCACCATATCTTGCAAGGAGAAACTCTGCCAGGAAAGAAAACATCCAAAATCTTGTTCTAAAGCTTGCACGGGGGTCTGCAAAGAGTTTGGCAAGAATGAAAGGTAGTTGTCCAAAACTCGTTCTTTTCCAATAGAATAACCATGGAAAAGGCAGGAGAGTGGTAAAGTACTGTTTTCTCTAAGTCTGAAGGCTGCCCACACTGTGCCTGCGTGCTGCAGCTTGCATCTTCGCCTTTGGGAAGCTGCCGCTCGCCGATTCTCCCGGAGGCGAAGAAGCGGCTTCTTCGCACACAGAGCATTGTGGCGAGCGCAGGGAGCTCCTGAGAGCGGTTTGTGCCGAAAGAAGCCCGGGACCGGCACTTAGCTTCGGAGAGCTGCGTATCTGCGTCTTCTGCGTGTCTTGCCGCTCTATACTCAGCAAAAAGCTTTTCCACCATATCTTGCAAGGAGAAACTCTGCCAGGAAAGAAAACATCCAAAATCTTGTTCTAAGGCTTGCACGGGGGTCTGCAAAGAGTTTGGCAAGAATGAAAGGTAGTTGTCCAAAACTCGTTCTTTTCCAATAGAATAACCATGGAAAAGGCAGGAGAGTGGTAAAGTACTGTTTTCTCTAAGTCTGAAGGCTGCCCACACTGTGCCTGCGTGCTGCAGCTTGCATCTTCGCCTTTGGCAAGCTGCCGCTCGCCGATTCTCCCGCAGGCGAAGAAGCGGCTTCTTCGCACACAGAGCATTGTGGCGAGCGCAGGGAGCTCCTGAGAGCGGTTTGTGCCGAAAGAAGCCCGGGACCGGCACTTAGCTTCGGAGAGCTGCGTATCTGCGTCTTCTGCGTGTCTTGCCGCTCTACACTCAGCAAAAAGCTTTTCCACCATATCTTGCAAGGAGAAATTCTGCCAGGAAAGAAAACATCCAAAAACTTGTTCTAAAGCTTGCACGGGGGTCTGCAAAGAGTTTGGCAAGAATGAAAGGTAGTTGTCCAAAACTCGTTCTTTTCCAATAGAATAACCATGGAAAAGGCAGGAGAGTGGTAAAGTACTGTTTTCTCTAAGTCTGAAGGCTGCCCACACTGTGCCTGTGTGCTGCAGCTTGCATCTTCGCCTTTGGGAAGCTGCCGCTCGCCGATTCTCCCGCAGGCGAAGAAGCGGCTTCTTCGCACACAGAGCATTGTGGCGAGCGCAGGGAGCTGCTGAGAGCGGTTTGTGCCGAAAGAAGCCCGGGACCGGCACTTAGCTTCGGAGAGCTGCGTATCTGCGTCTTCTGCGTGTCTTGCCGCTCTACACTCAGCAAAAAGCTTTTCCACCATATCTTGCAAGGAGAAACTCTGCCAGGAAAGAAAACATCCAAAATCTTGTTCTAAAGCTTGCACGGGGGTCTGCAAAGAGTTTGGCAAGAATGAAAGGTAGTTGTCCAAAACTCGTTCTTTTCCAATAGAATAACCATGGAAAAGGCAGGAGAGTGGTAAAGTACTGTTTTCTCTAAGTCTGAAGGCTGCCCACACTGTGCCTGTGTGCTGCAGCTTGCATCTTCGCCTTTGGGAAGCTGCCGCTCGCCGATTCTCCCGGAGGCGAAGAAGCGGCTTCTTCGCACACAGAGCATTGTGGCGAGCGCAGGGAGCTCCTGAGAGCGGTTTGTGCCGAAAGAAGCCCGGGACCGGCACTTAGCTTCGGAGAGCTGCGTATCTGCGTCTTCTGCGTGTCTTGCCGCTCTACACTCAGCAAAAAGCTTTTCCACCATATCTTGCAAGGAGAAACTCTGCCAGGAAAGAAAACATCCAAAATCTTGTTCTAAAGCTTGCACGGGGGTCTGCAAAGAGTTTGGCAAGAATGAAAGGTAGTTGTCCAAAACTCGTTCTTTTCCAATAGAATAACCATGGAAAAGGCAGGAGAGTGGTAAAGTACTGTTTTCTCTAAGTCTGAAGGCTGCCCACACTGTGCCTGTGTGCTGCAGCTTGCATCTTCGCCTTTGGGAAGCTGCCGCTCGCCGATTCTCCCGGAGGCGAAGAAGCGGCTTCTTCGCACACAGAGCATTGTGGCGAGCGCAGGGAGCTCCTGAGAGCGGTTTGTGCCGAAAGAAACCCGGGACCGGCACTTAGCTTCGGAGAGCTGCGTATCTGCGTCTTCTGCGTGTCTTGCCGCTCTACACTCAGCAAAAAGCTTTTCCACCATATCTTGCAAGGAGAAACTCTGCCAGGAAAGAAAACATCCAAAATCTTGTTCTAAAGCTTGCACGGGGGTCTGCAAAGAGTTTGGCAAGAATGAAAGGTAGTTGTCCAAAACTCGTTCTTTTCCAATAGAATAACCATGGAAAAGGCAGGAGAGTGGTAAAGTACTGTTTTCTCTAAGTCTGAAGGCTGCCCACACTGTGCCTGTGTGCTGCAGCTTGCATCTTTGCCTTTGGGAAGCTGCCGCTCGCCGATTCTCCCGGAGGCGAAGAAGCGGCTTCTTCGCACACAGAGCATTGTGGCGAGCGCAGGGAGCTGCTGAGAGCGGTTTGTGCCGAAAGAAGCCCGGGACCGGCACTTAGCTTCGGAGAGCTGCGTATCTGCGTCTTCTGCGTGTCTTGCCGCTCTACACTCAGCCAAAAGCTTTTCCACCATATCTTGCAAGGAGAAACTCTGCCAGGAAAGAAAACATCCAAAATCTTGTTCTAAAGCTTGCACGGGGGTCTGCAAAGAGTTTGGCAAGAATGAAAGGTAGTTGTCCAAAACTCGTTCTTTTCCAATAGAATAACCATGGAAAAGGCAGGAGAGTGGTAAAGTACTGTTTTCTCTAAGTCTGAAGGCTGCCCACACTGTGCCTGTGTGCTGCAGCTTGCATCTTCGCCTTTGGGAAGCTGCCGCTCGCCGATTCTCCCGGAGGCGAAGAAGCGGCTTCTTCGCACACAGAGCATTGTGGCGAGCGCAGGGAGCTCCTGAGAGCGGTTTGTGCCGAAAGAAGCCCGGGACCGGCACTTAGCTTCGGAGAGCTGCGTATCTGCGTCTTCTGCGTGTCTTGCCGCTCTATACTCAGCAAAAAGCTTTTCCACCATATCTTGCAAGGAGAAACTCTGCCAGGAAAGAAAACATCCAAAATCTTGTTCTAAGGCTTGCACGGGGGTCTGCAAAGAGTTTGGCAAGAATGAAAGGTAGTTGTCCAAAACTCGTTCTTTTCCAATAGAATAACCATGGAAAAGGCAGGAGAGTGGTAAAGTACTGTTTTCTCTAAGTCTGAATGCTGCCCATCTTCGCCTTTGGGAAGCTGCCGCTCGCCGATTCTCCCGGAGGCGAAGAAGCGGCTTCTTCGCACACAGAGCATTGTGGCGAGCGCAGGGAGCTCCTGAGAGCGGTTTGTGCCGAAAGAAGCCCGGGACCGGCACTTAGCTTCGGAGAGCTGCGTATCCGCGTCTTCTGCGTGTCTTGCCGCTCTACACTCAGCAAAAAGCTTTTCCACCATATCTTGCAAGGAGAAACTCTGCCAGGAAAGAAAACATCCAAAATCTTGTTCTAAAGCTTGCACGGGGGTCTGCAAAGAGTTTGGCAAGAATGAAAGGTAGTTGTCCAAAACTCGTTCTTTTCCAATAGAATAACCATGGAAAAGGCAGGAGAGTGGTAAAGTACTGTTTTCTCTAAGTCTGAAGGCTGCCCACACTGTGCCTGTGTGCTGCAGCTTGCATCTTCGCCTTTGGGAAGCTGCCGCTCGCCGATTCTCCCGCAGGCGAAGAAGCGGCTTCTTCGCACACAGAGCATTGTGGCGAGCGCAGGGAGCTCCTGAGAGCGGTTTGTGCCGAAAGAAGCCCGGGACCGGCACTTAGCTTCGGAGAGCTGCGTATCCACGTCTTCTGCGTGTCTTGCCGCTCTACACTCAGCAAAAAGCTTTTCCACCATATCTTGCAAGGAGAAACTCTGCCAGGAAAGAAAACATCCAAAATCTTGTTCTAAAGCTTGCACGGGGGTCTGCAAAGAGTTTGGCAAGAATGAAAGGTAGTTGTCCAAAACTCGTTCTTTTCCAATAGAATAACCATGGAAAAGGCAGGAGAGTGGTAAAGTACTGTTTTCTCTAAGTCTGAAGGCTGCCCACACTGTGCCTGTGTGCTGCAGCTTGCATCTTCGCCTTTGGGAAGCTGCCGCTCGCCGATTCTCCCGGAGGCGAAGAAGCGGCTTCTTCGCACACAGAGCATTGTGGCGAGCGCAGGGAGCTCCTGAGAGCGGTTTGTGCCGAAAGAAGCCCGGGACCGGCACTTAGCTTCGGAGAGCTGCGTATCTGCGTCTTCTGCGTGTCTTGCCGCTCTATACTCAGCAAAAAGCTTTTCCACCATATCTTGCAAGGAGAAACTCTGCCAGGAAAGAAAACATCCAAAATCTTGTTCTAAGGCTTGCACGGGGGTCTGCAAAGAGTTTGGCAAGAATGAAAGGTAGTTGTCCAAAACTCGTTCTTTTCCAATAGAATAACCATGGAAAAGGCAGGAGAGTGGTAAAGTACTGTTTTCTCTAAGTCTGAATGCTGCCCATCTTCGCCTTTGGGAAGCTGCCGCTCGCCGATTCTCCCGGAGGCGAAGAAGCGGCTTCTTCGCACACAGAGCATTGTGGCGAGCGCAGGGAGCTCCTGAGAGCGGTTTGTGCCGAAAGAAGCCCGGGACCGGCACTTAGCTTCGGAGAGCTGCGTATCTGCGTCTTCTGCGTGTCTTGCCGCTCTATACTCAGCAAAAAGCTTTTCCACCATATCTTGCAAGGAGAAACTCTGCCAGGAAAGAAAACATCCAAAATCTTGTTCTAAGGCTTGCACGGGGGTCTGCAAAGAGTTTGGCAAGAATGAAAGGTAGTTGTCCAAAACTCGTTCTTTTCCAATAGAATAACCATGGAAAAGGCAGGAGAGTGGTAAAGTACTGTTTTCTCTAAGTCTGAATGCTGCCCATCTTCGCCTTTGGGAAGCTGCCGCTCGCCGATTCTCCCGGAGGCGAAGAAGCGGCTTCTTCGCACACAGAGCATTGTGGCGAGCGCAGGGAGCTCCTGAGAGCGGTTTGTGCCGAAAGAAGCCCGGGACCGGCACTTAGCTTCGGAGAGCTCCTTATCCGCGTCTTCTGCGTGTCTTGCCGCTCTACACTCAGCAAAAAGCTTTTCCACCATATCTTGCAAGGAGAAACTCTGCCAGGAAAGAAAACATCCAAAATCTTGTTCTAAAGCTTGCACGGGGGTCTGCAAAGAGTTTGGCAAGAATGAAAGGTAGTTGTCCAAAACTCGTTCTTTTCCAATAGAATAACCATGGATAAGGCAGGAGAGTGGTAAAGTACTGTTTTCTCTAAGTCTGAAGGCTGCCCACACTGTGCCTGTGTGCTGCAGCTTGCATCTTCGCCTTTGGGAAGCTGCCGCTCGCCGATTCTCCCGCAGGCGAAGAAGCGGCTTCTTCGCACACAGAGCATTGTGGCGAGCGCAGGGAGCTCCTGAGAGCGGTTTGTGCCGAAAGGAGCCCGGGACCGGCACTTAGCTTCGGAGAGCTGCGTATCCGCGTCTTCTGCATGTCTTGCCGCTCTACACTCAGCAAAAAGCTTTTCCACCATATCTTGCAAGGAGAAACTCTGCCAGGAAAGAAAACATCCAAAAACTTGTTCTAAAGCTTGCACGGGGGTCTGCAAAGAGTTTGGCAAGAATGAAAGGTAGTTGTCCAAAACTCGTTCTTTTCCAATAGAATAACCATGGAAAAGGCAGGAGAGTGGTAAAGTACTGTTTTCTCTAAGTCTGAATGCTGCCCACACTGTGCCTGTGTGCCGCAGCTTGCATCTTCGCCTTTGGGAAGCTGCCGCTCGCCGATTCTCCCGCAGGCGAAGAAGCGGCTTCTTCGCACACAGAGCATTGTGGCGAGCGCAGGGAGCTCCTGAGAGCGGTTTGTGCCGAAAGAAGCCCGGGACCGGCACTTAGCTTCGGAGAGCTGCGTATCTGCGTCTTCTGCGTGTCTTGCCGCTCTACACTCAGCAAAAAGCTTTTCCACCATATCTTGCAAGGAGAAACTCTGCCAGGAAAGAAAACATCCAAAATCTTGTTCTAAAGCTTGCACGGGGGTCTGCAAAGAGTTTGGCAAGAATGAAAGGTAGTTGTCCAAAACTCGTTCTTTTCCAATAGAATAACCATGGAAAAGGCAGGAGAGTGGTAAAGTACTGTTTTCTCTAAGTCTGAAGGCTGCCCACACTGTGCCTGTGTGCTGCAGCTTGCATCTTCGCCTTTGGGAAGCTGCCGCTCGCCGATTCTCCCGGAGGCGAAGAAGCGGCTTCTTCGCACACAGAGCATTGTGGTTAGCGCAGGGAGCTCCTGAGAGCGGTTTGTGCCGAAAGAAGCCCGGGACCGGCACTTAGCTTCGGAGAGCTGCGTATCTGCGTCTTCTGCGTGTCTTGCCGCTCTACACTCAGCAAAAAGCTTTTCCACCATATCTTGCAAGGAGAAACTCTGCCAGGAAAGAAAACATCCAAAATCTTGTTCTAAAGCTTGCACGGGGGTCTGCAAAGAGTTTGGCAAGAATGAAAGGTAGTTGTCCAAAACTCCTTCTTTTCCAATAGAATAACCATGGATAAGGCAGGAGAGTGGTATAGTACTGTTTTATCTAAGTCTGAATGCTGCCCACACTGTGCCTGTGTGCTGCAGCTTGCATCTTTGCCTTTGGGAAGCTGCCGCTCGCCGATTCTCCCGCAGGCGAAGAAGCGGCTTCTTCGCACACAGAGCATTGTGGCGAGCGCAGGGAGCTGCTGAGAGCGGTTTGTGCCGAAAGAAGCCCGGGACCGGCACTTAGCTTCGGAGAGCTGCGTATCTGCGTCTTCTGCGTGTCTTGCCGCTCTACACTCAGCCAAAAGCTTTTCCACCATATCTTGCAAGGAGAAACTCTGCCAGGAAAGAAAACATCCAAAATCTTGTTCTAAAGCTTGCACGGGGGTCTGCAAAGAGTTTGGCAAGAATGAAAGGTAGTTGTCCAAAACTCGTTCTTTTCCAATAGAATAACCATGGAAAAGGCAGGAGAGTGGTAAAGTACTGTTTTCTCTAAGTCTGAAGGCTGCCCACACTGTGCCTGTGTGCTGCAGCTTGCATCTTCGCCTTTGGGAAGCTGCCGCTCGCCGATTCTCCCGGAGGCGAAGAAGCGGCTTCTTCGCACACAGAGCATTGTGGCGAGCGCAGGGAGCTCCTGAGAGCGGTTTGTGCCGAAAGAAGCCCGGGACCGGCACTTAGCTTCGGAGAGCTGCGTATCTGCGTCTTCTGCGTGTCTTGCCGCTCTACACTCAGCCAAAAGCTTTTCCACCATATCTTGCAAGGAGAAACTCTGCCAGGAAAGAAAACATCCAAAATCTTGTTCTAAAGCTTGCACGGGGGTCTGCAAAGAGTTTGGCAAGAATGAAAGGTAGTTGTCCAAAACTCGTTCTTTTCCAATAGAATAACCATGGAAAAGGCAGGAGAGTGGTAAAGTACTGTTTTCTCTAAGTCTGAAGGCTGCCCACACTGTGCCTGCGTGCTGCAGCTTGCATCTTCGCCTTTGGGAAGCTGCCGCTCGCCGATTCTCCCGGAGGCGAAGAAGCGGCTTCTTCGCACACAGAGCATTGTGGCGAGCGCAGGGAGCTCCTGAGAGCGGTTTGTGCCGAAAGAAGCCCGGGACCGGCACTTAGCTTCGGAGAGCTGCGTATCTGCGTCTTCTGCGTGTCTTGCCGCTCTACACTCAGCCAAAAGCTTTTCCACCATATCTTGCAAGGAGAAACTCTGCCAGGAAAGAAAACATCCAAAATCTTGTTCTAAAGCTTGCACGGGGGTCTGCAAAGAGTTTGGCAAGAATGAAAGGTAGTTGTCCAAAACTCGTTCTTTTCCAATAGAATAACCATGGAAAAGGCAGGAGAGTGGTAAAGTACTGTTTTCTCTAAGTCTGAAGGCTGCCCACACTGTGCCTGCGTGCTGCAGCTTGCATCTTCGCCTTTGGCAAGCTGCCGCTCGCCGATTCTCCCGCAGGCGAAGAAGCGGCTTCTTCGCACACAGAGCATTGTGGCGAGCGCAGGGAGCTCCTGAGAGCGGTTTGTGCCGAAAGAAGCCCGGGACCGGCACTTAGCTTCGGAGAGCTGCGTATCTGCGTCTTCTGCGTGTCTTGCCGCTCTACACTCAGCAAAAAGCTTTTCCACCATATCTTGCAAGGAGAAACTCTGCCAGGAAAGAAAACATCCAAAATCTTGTTCTAAAGCTTGCACGGGGGTCTGCAAAGAGTTTGGCAAGAATGAAAGGTAGTTGTCCAAAACTCGTTCTTTTCCAATAGAATAACCATGGAAAAGGCAGGAGAGTGGTAAAGTACTGTTTTCTCTAAGTCTGAAGGCTGCCCACACTGTGCCTGTGTGCTGCAGCTTGCATCTTCGCCTTTGGGAAGCTGCCGCTCGCCGATTCTCCCGCAGGCGAAGAAGCGGCTTCTTCGCACACAGAGCATTGTGGCGAGCGCAGGGAGCTGCTGAGAGCGGTTTGTGCCGAAAGAAGCCAGGGACCGGCACTTAGCTTCGGAGAGCTGCGTATCTGCGTCTTCTGCGTGTCTTGCCGCTCTACACTCAGCAAAAAGCTTTTCCACCATATCTTGCAAGGAGAAACTCTGCCAGGAAAGAAAACATCCAAAATCTTGTTCTAAAGCTTGCACGGGGGTCTGCAAAGAGTTTGGCAAGAATGAAAGGTAGTTGTCCAAAACTCGTTCTTTTCCAATAGAATAACCATGGAAAAGGCAGGAGAGTGGTAAAGTACTGTTTTTTCTAAGTCTGAATGCTGCCCACACTGTGCCTGTGTGCTGCAGCTTGCATCTTCGCCTTTGGCAAGCTGCCGCTCGCCGATTCTCCCGGAGGCGAAGAAGCGGCTTCTTCGCACACAGAGCATTGTGGCGAGCGCAGGGAGCTCCTGAGAGCGGTTTGTGCCGAAAGAAGCCCGGGACCGGCACTTAGCTTCGGAGAGCTGCGTATCTGCGTCTTCTGCGTGTCTTGCCGCTCTACACTCAGCCAAAAGCTTTTCCACCATATCTTGCAAGGAGAAACTCTGCCAGGAAAGAAAACATCCAAAATCTTGTTCTAAAGCTTGCACGGAGGTCTGCAAAGAGTTTGGCAAGAATGAAAGGTAGTTGTCCAAAACTCGTTCTTTTCCAATAGAATAACCATGGAAAAGGCAGGAGAGTGGTAAAGTACTGTTTTCTCTAAGTCTGAAGGCTGCCCACACTGTGCCTGTGTGCTGCAGCTTGCATCTTCGCCTTTGGGAAGCTGCCGCTCGCCGATTCTCCCGCAGGCGAAGAAGCGGCTTCTTCGCACACAGACATTGTGGCGAGCGCAGGGAGCTCCGGAGAGCGGTTTGTGCCGAAAGAAGCCCGGGACCGGCACTTAGCTTCGGAGAGCTGCGTATCTGCGTCTTCTGCGTGTCTTGCCGCTCTACACTCAGCCAAAAGCTTTTCCACCATATCTTGCAAGGAGAAACTCTGCCAGGAAAGAAAACATCCAAAATCTTGTTCTAAAGCTTGCACGGGGGTCTGCAAAGAGTTTGGCAAGAATGAAAGGTAGTTGTCCAAAACTCGTTCTTTTCCAATAGAATAACCATGGAAAAGGCAGGAGAGTGGTAAAGTACTGTTTTCTCTAAGTCTGAAGGCTGCCCACACTGTGCCTGTGTGCTGCAGCTTGCATCTTCGCCTTTGGCAAGCTGCCGCTCGCCGATTCTCCCAGAGGCGAAGAAGCGGCTTCTTCGCACACAGAGCATTGTGGCGAGCGCAGGGAGCTCCTGAGAGCGGTTTGTGCCGAAAGAAGCCCGGGACCGGCACTTAGCTTCGGAGAGCTGCGTATCTGCGTCTTCTGCGTGTCTTGCCGCTCTACACTCAGCCAAAAGCTTTTCCACCATATCTTGCAAGGAGAAACTCTGCCAGGAAAGAAAACATCCAAAATCTTGTTCTAAAGCTTGCACGGGGGTCTGCAAAGAGTTTGGCAAGAATGAAAGGTAGTTGTCCAAAACTCGTTCTTTTCCAATAGAATAACCATGGAAAAGGCAGGAGAGTGGTAAAGTACTGTTTTCTCTAAGTCTGAAGGCTGCCCACACTGTGCCTGTGTGCTGCAGCTTGCATCTTCGCCTTTGGGAAGCTGCCGCTCGCCGATTCTCCCGGAGGCGAAGAAGCGGCTTCTTCGCACACAGAGCATTGTGGCGAGCGCAGGGAGCTCCTGAGAGCGGTTTGTGCCGAAAGAAGCCCGGGACCGGCACTTAGCTTCGGAGAGCTGCGTATCTGCGTCTTCTGCGTGTCTTGCCGCTCTATACTCAGCAAAAAGCTTTTCCACCATATCTTGCAAGGAGAAACTCTGCCAGGAAAGAAAACATCCAAAATCTTGTTCTAAAGCTTGCACGGGGGTCTGCAAAGAGTTTGGCAAGAATGAAAGGTAGTTGTCCAAAACTCGTTCTTTTCCAATAGAATAACCATGGAAAAGGCAGGAGAGTGGTAAAGTACTGTTTTCTCTAAGTCTGAATGCTGCCCACACTGTGCCTGTGTGCTGCAGCTTGCATCTTCGCCTTTGGGAAGCTGCCGCTCGCCGATTCTCCCGGAGGCGAAGAAGCGGCTTCTTCGCACACAGAGCATTGTGGCGAGCGCAGGGAGCTCCTGAGAGCGGTTTGTGCCGAAAGAAGCCCGGGACCGGCACTTAGCTTCGGAGAGCTGCGTATCCGCGTCTTCTGTGTGTCTTGCCGCTCTACACTCAGCAAAAAGCTTTTCCACCATATCTTGCAAGGAGAAACTCTGCCAGGAAAGAAAACATCCAAAATCTTGTTCTAAAGCTTGCACGGGGGTCTGCAAAGAGTTTGGCAAGAATGAAAGGTAGTTGTCCAAAACTCGTTCTTTTCCAATAGAATAACCATGGAAAAGGCAGGAGAGTGGTAAAGTACTGTTTTCTCGAAGTCTGAAGGCTGCCCACACTGTGCCTGTGTGCTGCAGCTTGCATCTTCGCCTTTGGGAAGATGCCGCTCGCCGATTCTCCCGCAGGCGAAGAAGCGGCTTCTTCGCACACAGAGCATTGTGGCGAGCGCAGGGAGCTCCTGAGAGCGGTTTGTGCCGAAAGAAGCCCGGGACCGGCACTTAGCTTCGGAGAGCTGCGTATCTGCGTCTTCTGCGTGTCTTGCCGCTCTACACTCAGCAAAAAGCTTTTCCACCATATCTTGCAAGGAGAAACTCTGCCAGGAAAGAAAACATCCAAAATCTTGTTCTAAAGCTTGCACGGAGGTCTGCAAAGAGTTTGGCAAGAATGAAAGGTAGTTGTCCAAAACTCGTTCTTTTCCAATAGAATAACCATGGAAAAGGCAGGAGAGTGGTAAAGTACTGTTTTCTCTAAGTCTGAAGGCTGCCCACACTGTGCCTGTGTGCTGCAGCTTGCATCTTCGCCTTTGGGAAGCTGCCGCTCGCCGATTCTCCCGGAGGCGAAGAAGCGGCTTCTTCGCACACAGAGCATTGTGGCGAGCGCAGGGAGCTCCGGAGAGCGGTTTGTGCCGAAAGAAGCCCGGGACCGGCACTTAGCTTCGGAGAGCTGCGTATCTGCGTCTTCTGCGTGTCTTGCCGCTCTACACTCAGCAAAAAGCTTTTCCACCATATCTTGCAAGGAGAAACTCTGCCAGGAAAGAAAACATCCAAAATCTTGTTCTAAAGCTTGCACGGGGGTCTGCAAAGAGTTTGGCAAGAATGAAAGGTAGTTGTCCAAAACTCGTTCTTTTCCAATAGAATAACCATGGAAAAGGCAGGAGAGTGGTAAAGTACTGTTTTCTCTAAGTCTGAAGGCTGCCCACACTGTGCCTGTGTGCTGCAGCTTGCATCTTCGCCTTTGGGAAGCTGCCGCTCGCCGATTCTCCCGGAGGCGAAGAAGCGGCTTCTTCGCACACAGAGCATTGTGGCGAGCGCAGGGAGCTCCTGAGAGCGGTTTGTGCCGAAAGAAGCCCGGGACCGGCACTTAGCTTCGGAGAGCTGCGTATCCGCGTCTTCTGCGTGTCTTGCCGCTCTACACTCAGCAAAAAGCTTTTCCACCATATCTTGCAAGGAGAAACTCTGCCAGGAACGAAAACATCCAAAATCTTGTTCTAAAGCTTGCACGGGGGTCTGCAAAGAGTTTGGCAAGAATGAAAGGTAGTTGTCCAAAACTCGTTCTTTTCCAATAGAATAACCATGGAAAAGGCAGGAGAGTGGTAAAGTACTGTTTTCTCTAAGTCTGAAGGCTGCCCACACTGTGCCTGTGTGCTGCAGCTTGCATCTTCGCCTTTGGGAAGCTGCCGCTCGCCGATTCTCCCGCAGGCGAAGAAGCGGCTTCTTCGCACACAGAGCATTGTGGCGAGCGCAGGGAGCTCCTGAGAGCGGTTTGTGCCGAAAGAAGCCCGGGACCGGCACTTAGCTTCGGAGAGCTGCGTATCCGCGTCTTCTGCGTGTCTTGCCGCTCTACACTCAGCAAAAAGCTTTTCCACCATATCTTGCAAGGAGAAACGCTGCCAGGAAAGAAAACATCCAAAATTTTGTTCTAAAGCTTGCACGGGGGTCTGCAAAGAGTTTGGCAAGAATGAAAGGTAGTTGTCCAAAACTCGTTCTTTTCCAATAGAATAACCATGGAAAAGGCAGGAGAGTGGTAAAGTACTGTTTTCTCTAAGTTTGAAGGCTGCCCACACTGTGCCTGTGTACCGCAGCTTGCATCTTCGCCTTTGGGAAGCTGCCGCTCGCCGATTCTCCCGCAGGCGAAGAAGCGGCTTCTTCGCACACAGAGCATTGTGGCGAGCGCAGGGAGCTCCTGAGAGCGGTTTGTGCCGAAAGAAGCCCGGGACCGGCACTTAGCTTCGGAGAGCTGCGTATCTGCGTCTTCTGCGTGTCTTGCCGCTCTACACTCAGCCAAAAGCTTTTCCACCATATCTTGCAAGGAGAAACTCTGCCAGGAAAGAAAACATCCAAAATCTTGTTCTAAAGCTTGCACGGGGGTCTGCAAAGAGTTTGGCAAGAATGAAAGGTAGTTGTCCAAAACTCGTTCTTTTCCAATAGAATAACCATGGAAAAGGCAGGAGAGTGGTAAAGTACTGTTTTCTCTAAGTCTGAAGGCTGCCCACACTGTGCCTGTGTGCCGCAGCTTGCATCTTCGCCTTTGGGAAGCTGCCGCTCGCCGATTCTCCCGCAGGCGAAGAAGCGGCTTCTTCGCACACAGAGCATTGTGGCGAGCGCAGGGAGCTCCTGAGAGCGGTTTGTGCCGAAAGAAGCCCGGGACCGGCACTTAGCTTCGGAGAGCTGCGTATCTGCGTCTTCTGCGTGTCTTGCCGCTCTACACTCAGCAAAAAGCTTTTCCACCATATCTTGCAAGGAGAAACTCTGCCAGGAAAGAAAACATCCAAAATCTTGTTCTAAAGCTTGCACGGGGGTCTGCAAAGAGTTTGGCAAGAATGAAAGGTAGTTGTCCAAAACTCGTTCTTTTCCAATAGAATAACCATGGAAAAGGCAGGAGAGTGGTAAAGTACTGTTTTCTCTAAGTCTGAAGGCTGCCCACACTGTGCCTGTGTGCTGCAGCTTGCATCTTCGCCTTTGGCAAGCTGCCGCTCGCCGATTCTCCCGGAGGCGAAGAAGCGGCTTCTTCGCACACAGAGCATTGTGGCGAGCGCAGGGAGCTCCTGAGAGCGGTTTGTGCCGAAAGAAGCCCGGGACCGGCACTTAGCTTCGGAGAGCTGCGTATCTGCGTCTTCTGCGTGTCTTGCCGCTCTACACTCAGCCAAAAGCTTTTCCAGCATATTTTGCAAGGAGAAACTCTGCCAGGAAAGAAAACATCCAAAATCTTGTTCTAAAGCTTGCACGGAGGTCTGCAAAGAGTTTGGCAAGAATGAAAGGTAGTTGTCCAAAACTCGTTCTTTTCCAATAGAATAACCATGGAAAAGGCAGGAGAGTGGTAAAGTACTGTTTTCTCTAAGTCTGAAGGCTGCCCACACTGTGCCTGTGTGCTGCAGCTTGCATCTTCGCCTTTGGGAAGCTGCCGCTCGCCGATTCTCCCGCAGGCGAAGAAGCGGCTTCTTCGCACACAGAGCATTGTGGCGAGCGCAGGGAGCTCCTGAGAGCGGTTTGTGCCGAAAGAAGCCCGGGACCGGCACTTAGCTTCGGAGAGCTGCGTATCTGCGTCTTCTGCGTGTCTTGCCGCTCTACACTCAGCAAAAAGCTTTTCCACCATATCTTGCAAGGAGAAACTCTGCCAGGAAAGAAAACATCCAAAATCTTGTTCTAAAGCTTGCACGGGGGTCTGCAAAGAGTTTGGCAAGAATGAAAGGTAGTTGTCCAAAACTCGTTCTTTTCCAATAGAATAACCATGGAAAAGGCAGGAGAGTGGTAAAGTACTGTTTTCTCTAAGTCTGAAGGCTGCCCACACTGTGCCTGCGTGCTGCAGCTTGCATCTTCGCCTTTGGGAAGCTGCCGCTCGCCGATTCTCCCGCAGGCGAAGAAGCGGCTTCTTCGCACACAGAGCATTGTGGCGAGCGCAGGGAGCTCCTGAGAGCGGTTTGTGCCGAAAGGAGCCCGGGACCGGCACTTAGCTTCGGAGAGCTGCGTATCCGCGTCTTCTGCGTGTCTTGCCGCTCTACACTCAGCAAAAAGCTTTTCCACCATATCTTGCAAGGAGAAACTCTGCCAGGAAAGAAAACATCCAAAATCTTGTTCTAAAGCTTGCACGGGGGTCTGCAAAGAGTTTGGCAAGAATGAAAGGTAGTTGTCCAAAACTCGTTCTTTTCCAATAGAATAACCATGGAAAAGGCAGGAGAGTGGTAAAGTACTGTTTTCTCTAAGTCTGAATGCTGCCCACACTGTGCCTGCGTGCTGCAGCTTGCATCTTCGCCTTTGGGAAGCTGCCGCTCGCCGATTCTCCCGCAGGCGAAGAAGCGGCTTCTTCGCACACAGAGCATTGTGGCGAGCGCAGGGAGCTCCTGAGAGCGGTTTGTGCCGAAAGAAGCCCGGGACCGGCACTTAGCTTCGGAGAGCTGCGTATCTGCGTCTTCTGCGTGTCTTGCCGCTCTACACTCAGCAAAAAGCTTTTCCACCATATCTTGCAAGGAGAAACTCTGCCAGGAAAGAAAACATCCAAAATCTTGTTCTAAAGCTTGCACGGGGGTCTGCAAAGAGTTTGGCAAGAATGAAAGGTAGTTGTCCAAAACTCGTTCTTTTCCAATAGAATAACCATGGAAAAGGCAGGAGAGTGGTAAAGTACTGTTTTTTCTAAGTCTGAAGGCTGCCCACACTGTGCCTGTGTGCTGCAGCTTGCATCTTCGCCTTTGGGAAGCTGCCGCTCGCCGATTCTCCCGCAGGCGAAGAAGCGGCTTCTTCGCACACAGAGCATTGTGGCGAGCGCAGGGAGCTCCTGAGAGCGGTTTGTGCCGAAAGAAGCCCGGGACCGGCACTTAGCTTCGGAGAGCTGCGTATCTGCGTCTTCTGCGTGTCTTGCCGCTCTACACTCAGCCAAAAGCTTTTCCACCATATCTTGCAAGGAGAAACTCTGCCAGGAAAGAAAACATCCAAAATCTTGTTCTAAAGCTTGCACGGAGGTCTGCAAAGAGTTTGGCAAGAATGAAAGGTAGTTGTCCAAAACTCGTTCTTTTCCAATAGAATAACCATGGAAAAGGCAGGAGAGTGGTAAAGTACTGTTTTCTCTAAGTCTGAAGGCTGCCCACACTGTGCCTGTGTGCGGCAGCTTGCATCTTCGCCTTTGGGAAGCTGCCGCTCGCCGATTCTCCCGCAGGCGAAGAAGCGGCTTCTTCGCACACAGAGCATTGTGGCGAGCGCAGGGAGCTCCTGAGAGCGGTTTGTGCCGAAAGAAGCCCGGGACCGGCACTTAGCTTCGGAGAGCTGCGTATCCGCGTCTTCTGCGTGTCTTGCCGCTCTACACTCAGCAAAAAGCTTTTCCACCATATCTTGCAAGGAGAAACGCTGCCAGGAAAGAAAACATCCAAAATCTTGTTCTAAAGCTTGCACAGGGGTCTGCAAAGAGTTTGGCAAGAATGAAAGGTAGTTGTCCAAAACTCGTTCTTTTCCAATAGAATAACCATGGAAAAGGCAGGAGAGTGGTAAAGTACTGTTTTCTCTAAGTTTGAAGGCTGCCCACACTGTGCCTGTGTACCGCAGCTTGCATCTTCGCCTTTGGGAAGCTGCCGCTCGCCGATTCTCCCGCAGGCGAAGAAGCGGCTTCTTCGCACACAGAGCATTGTGGCGAGCGCAGGGAGCTCCTGAGAGCGGTTTGTGCCGAAAGAAGCCCGGGACCGGCACTTAGCTTCGGAGAGCTGCGTATCTGCGTCTTCTGTGTGTCTTGCCGCTCTACACTCAGCCAAAAGCTTTTCCACCATATCTTGCAAGGAGAAATTCTGCCAGGAAAGAAAACATCCAAAATCTTGTTCTAAAGCTTGCACGGGGGTCTGCAAAGAGTTTGGCAAGAATGAAAGGTAGTTGTCCAAAACTCGTTCTTTTCCAATAGAATAACCATGGAAAAGGCAGGAGAGTGGTAAAGTACTGTTTTCTCTAAGTCTGAAGGCTGCCCACACTGTGCCTGCGTGCTGCAGCTTGCATCTTCGCCTTTGGGAAGCTGCCGCTCGCCGATTCTCCCGCAGGCGAAGAAGCGGCTTCTTCGCACACAGAGCATTGTGGCGAGCGCAGGGAGCTCCTGAGAGCGGTTTGTGCCGAAAGAAGCCCGGGACCGGCACTTAGCTTCGGAGAGCTGCGTATCTGCGTCTTCTGCGTGTCTTGCCGCTCTACACTCAGCCAAAAGCTTTTCCACCATATCTTGCAAGGAGAAACTCTGCCAGGAAAGAAAACATCCAAAATCTTGTTCTAAAGCTTGCACGGGGGTCTGCAAAGAGTTTGGCAAGAATGAAAGGTAGTTGTCCAAAACTCGTTCTTTTCCAATAGAATAACCATGGAAAAGGCAGGAGAGTGGTAAAGTACTGTTTTCTCTAAGTCTGAAGGCTGCCCACACTGTGCCTGTGTGCCGCAGCTTGCATCTTCGCCTTTGGGAAGCTGCCGCTCGCCGATTCTCCCGGAGGCGAAGAAGCGGCTTCTTCGCACACAGAGCATTGTGGCGAGCGCAGGGAGCTCCTGAGAGCGGTTTGTGCCGAAAGAAGCCCGGGACCGGCACTTAGCTTCGGAGAGCTGCGTATCTGCGTCTTCTGCGTGTCTTGCCGCTCTACACTCAGCCAAAAGCTTTTCCACCATATCTTGCAAGGAGAAACTCTGCCAGGAAAGAAAACATCCAAAATCTTGTTCTAAAGCTTGCACGGGGGTCTGCAAAGAGTTTGGCAAGAATGAAAGGTAGTTGTCCAAAACTCGTTCTTTTCCAATAGAATAACCATGGAAAAGGCAGGAGAGTGGTAAAGTACTGTTTTCTCTAAGTCTGAAGGCTGCCCACACTGTGCCTGTGTGCCGCAGCTTGCATCTTCGCCTTTGGGAAGCTGCCGCTCGCCGATTCTCCCGCAGGCGAAGAAGCGGCTTCTTCGCACACAGAGCATTGTGGCGAGCGCAGGGAGCTCCTGAGAGCGGTTTGTGCCGAAAGAAGCCCGGGACCGGCACTTAGCTTCGGAGAGCTGCGTATCTGCGTCTTCTGCGTGTCTTGCCGCTCTACACTCAGCAAAAAGCTTTTCCACCATATCTTGCAAGGAGAAACTCTGCCAGGAAAGAAAACATCCAAAATCTTGTTCTAAAGCTTGCACGGGGGTCTGCAAAGAGTTTGGCAAGAATGAAAGGTAGTTGTCCAAAACTCGTTCTTTTCCAATAGAATAACCATGGAAAAGGCAGGAGAGTGGTAAAGTACTGTTTTCTCTAAGTCTGAAGGCTGCCCACACTGTGCCTGTGTGCTGCAGCTTGCATCTTCGCCTTTGCGAAGCTGCCGCTCGCCGATTCTCCCGGAGGCGAAGAAGCGGCTTCTTCGCACACAGAGCATTGTGGCGAGCGCAGGGAGCTCCTGAGAGCGGTTTGTGCCGAAAGAAGCCCGGGACCGGCACTTAGCTTCGGAGAGCTGCGTATCTGCGTCTTCTGCGTGTCTTGCCGCTCTACACTCAGCCAAAAGCTTTTCCACCATATCTTGCAAGGAGAAACTCTGCCAGGAAAGAAAACATCCAAAATCTTGTTCTAAAGCTTGCACGGAGGTCTGCAAAGAGTTTGGCAAGAATGAAAGGTAGTTGTCCAAAACTCGTTCTTTTCCAATAGAATAACCATGGAAAAGGCAGGAGAGTGGTAAAGTACTGTTTTCTCTAAGTCTGAAGGCTGCCCACACTGTGCCTGTGTGCTGCAGCTTGCATCTTCGCCTTTGGGAAGCTGCCGCTCGCCGATTCTCCCGGAGGCGAAGAAGCGGCTTCTTCGCACACAGAGCATTGTGGCGAGCGCAGGGAGCTGCTGAGAGCGGTTTGTGCCGAAAGAAGCCCGGGACCGGCACTTAGCTTCGGAGAGCTGCGTATCTGCGTCTTCTGCGTGTCTTGCCGCTCTACACTCAGCAAAAAGCTTTTCCACCATATCTTGCAAGGAGAAACTCTGCCAGGAAAGAAAACATCCAAAATCTTGTTCTAAAGCTTGCACGGGGGTCTGCAAAGAGTTTGGCAAGAATGAAAGGTAGTTGTCCAAAACTCGTTCTTTTCCAATAGAATAACCATGGAAAAGGCAGGAGAGTGGTAAAGTACTGTTTTCTCTAAGTCTGAAGGCTGCCCACACTGTGCCTGCGTGCTGCAGCTTGCATCTTCGCCTTTGGGAAGCTGCCGCTCGCCGATTCTCCCGGAGGCGAAGAAGCGGCTTCTTCGCACACAGAGCATTGTGGCGAGCGCAGGGAGCTCCTGAGAGCGGTTTGTGCCGAAAGGAGCCCGGGACCGGCACTTAGCTTCGGAGAGCTGCGTATCCGCGTCTTCTGCGTGTCTTGCCGCTCTACACTCAGCAAAAAGCTTTTCCACCATATCTTGCAAGGAGAAACTCTGCCAGGAAAGAAAACATCCAAAATCTTGTTCTAAAGCTTGCACGGGGGTCTGCAAAGAGTTTGGCAAGAATGAAAGGTAGTTGTCCAAAACTCGTTCTTTTCCAATAGAATAACCATGGAAAAGGCAGGAGAGTGGTAAAGTACTGTTTTCTCTAAGTCTGAATGCTGCCCACACTGTGCCTGTGTGCTGCAGCTTGCATCTTCGCCTTTGGGAAGCTGCCGCTCGCCGATTCTCCCGCAGGCGAAGAAGCGGCTTCTTCGCACACAGAGCATTGTGGCGAGCGCAGGGAGCTCCTGAGAGCGGTTTGTGCCGAAAGAAGCCCGGGACCGGCACTTAGCTTCGGAGAGCTGCGTATCCGCGTCTTCTGCGTGTCTTGCCGCTCTACACTCAGCAAAAAGCTTTTCCACCATATCTTGCAAGGAGAAACTCTGCCAGGAAAAAAAACATCCAAAATCTTGTTCTAAAGCTTGCACGGGGGTCTGCAAAGAGTTTGGCAAGAATGAAAGGTAGTTGTCCAAAACTCGTTCTTTTCCAATAGAATAACCATGGAAAAGGCAGGAGAGTGGTAAAGTACTGTTTTTTCTAAGTCTGAAGGCTGCCCACACTGTGCCTGTGTGCTGCAGCTTGCATCTTCGCCTTTGGGAAGCTGCCGCTCGCCGATTCTCCCGGAGGCGAAGAAGCGGCTTCTTCGCACACAGAGCATTGTGGCGAGCGCAGGGAGCTCCTGAGAGCGGTTTGTGCCGAAAGAAGCCCGGGACCGGCACTTAGCTTCGGAGAGCTGCGTATCTGCGTCTTCTGCGTGTCTTGCCGCTCTACACTCAGCCAAAAGCTTTTCCAGCATATTTTGCAAGGAGAAACTCTGCCAGGAAAGAAAACATCCAAAATCTTGTTCTAAAGCTTGCACGGAGGTCTGCAAAGAGTTTGGCAAGAATGAAAGGTAGTTGTCCAAAACTCGTTCTTTTCCAATAGAATAACCATGGAAAAGGCAGGAGAGTGGTAAAGTACTGTTTTCTCTAAGTCTGAAGGCTGCCCACACTGTGCCTGTGTGCTGCAGCTTGCATCTTCGCCTTTGGGAAGCTGCCGCTCGCCGATTCTCCCGCAGGCGAAGAAGCGGCTTCTTCGCACACAGAGCATTGTGGCGAGCGCAGGGAGCTCCTGAGAGCGGTTTGTGCCGAAAGAAGCCCGGGACCGGCACTTAGCTTCGGAGAGCTGCGTATCTGCGTCTTCTGCGTGTCTTGCCGCTCTACACTCAGCAAAAAGCTTTTCCACCATATCTTGCAAGGAGAAACTCTGCCAGGAAAGAAAACATCCAAAATCTTGTTCTAAAGCTTGCACGGAGGTCTGCAAAGAGTTTGGCAAGAATGAAAGGTAGTTGTCCAAAACTCGTTCTTTTCCAATAGAATAACCATGGAAAAGGCAGGAGAGTGGTAAAGTACTGTTTTCTCTAAGTCTGAAGGCTGCCCACACTGTGCCTGCGTGCTGCAGCTTGCATCTTCGCCTTTGGGAAGCTGCCGCTCGCCGATTCTCCCGCAGGCGAAGAAGCGGCTTCTTCGCACACAGAGCATTGTGGCGAGCGCAGGGAGCTCCTGAGAGCGGTTTGTGCCGAAAGAAGCCCGGGACCGGCACTTAGCTTCGGAGAGCTGCGTATCTGCGTCTTCTGCGTGTCTTGCCGCTCTACACTCAGCAAAAAGCTTTTCCACCATATCTTGCAAGGAGAAACTCTGCCAGGAAAGAAAACATCCAAAATCTTGTTCTAAAGCTTGCACGGGGGTCTGCAAAGAGTTTGGCAAGAATGAAAGGTAGTTGTCCAAAACTCGTTCTTTTCCAATAGAATAACCATGGAAAAGGCAGGAGAGTGGTAAAGTACTGTTTTCTCTAAGTCTGAAGGCTGCCCACACTGTGCCTGTGTGCTGCAGCTTGCATCTTCGCCTTTGGGAAGCTGCCGCTCGCCGATTCTCCCGGAGGCGAAGAAGCGGCTTCTTCGCACACAGAGCATTGTGGCGAGCGCAGGGAGCTCCTGAGAGCGGTTTGTGCCGAAAGAAGCCCGGGACCGGCACTTAGCTTCGGAGAGCTGCGTATCTGCGTCTTCTGCGTGTCTTGCCGCTCTACACTCAGCCAAAAGCTTTTCCACCATATCTTGCAAGGAGAAACTCTGCCAGGAAAGAAAACATCCAAAATCTTGTTCTAAAGCTTGCACGGGGGTCTGCAAAGAGTTTGGCAAGAATGAAAGGTAGTTGTCCAAAACTCGTTCTTTTCCAATAGAATAACCATGGAAAAGGCAGGAGAGTGGTAAAGTACTGTTTTCTCTAAGTCTGAAGGCTGCCCACACTGTGCCTGTGTGCTGCAGCTTGCATCTTCGCCTTTGGGAAGCTGCCGCTCGCCGATTCTCCCGGAGGCGAAGAAGCGGCTTCTTCGCACACAGAGCATTGTGGCGAGCGCAGGGAGCTCCTGAGAGCGGTTTGTGCCGAAAGAAGCCCGGGACCGGCACTTAGCTTCGGAGAGCTGCGTATCTGCGTCTTCTGCGTGTCTTGCCGCTCTATACTCAGCAAAAAGCTTTTCCACCATATCTTGCAAGGAGAAACTCTGCCAGGAAAGAAAACATCCAAAATCTTGTTCTAAAGCTTGCACGGGGGTCTGCAAAGAGTTTGGCAAGAATGAAAGGTAGTTGTCCAAAACTCGTTCTTTTCCAATAGAATAACCATGGAAAAGGCAGGAGAGTGGTAAAGTACTGTTTTCTCTAAGTCTGAATGCTGCCCACACTGTGCCTGCGTGCTGCAGCTTGCATCTTCGCCTTTGGGAAGCTGCCGCTCGCCGATTCTCCCGCAGGCGAAGAAGCGGCTTCTTCGCACACAGAGCATTGTGGCGAGCGCAGGGAGCTCCTGAGAGCGGTTTGTGCCGAAAGAAGCCCGGGACCGGCACTTAGCTTCGGAGAGCTGCGTATCCGCGTCTTCTGCGTGTCTTGCCGCTCTACACTCAGCAAAAAGCTTTTCCACCATATCTTGCAAGGAGAAACTCTGCCAGGAAAGAAAACATCCAAAATCTTGTTCTAAAGCTTGCACGGGGGTCTGCAAAGAGTTTGGCAAGAATGAAAGGTAGTTGTCCAAAACTCGTTCTTTTCCAATAGAATAACCATGGAAAAGGCAGGAGAGTGGTAAAGTACTGTTTTCTCTAAGTCTGAAGGCTGCCCACACTGTGCCTGTGTGCTGCAGCTTGCATCTTCGCCTTTGGGAAGCTGCCGCTCGCCGATTCTCCCGCAGGCGAAGAAGCGGCTTCTTCGCACACAGAGCATTGTGGCGAGCGCAGGGAGCTCCTGAGAGCGGTTTGTGCCGAAAGAAGCCCGGGACCGGCACTTAGCTTCGGAGAGCTGCGTATCTGCGTCTTCTGCGTGTCTTGCCGCTCTACACTCAGCAAAAAGCTTTTCCACCATATCTTGCAAGGAGAAACTCTGCCAGGAAAGAAAACATCCAAAATCTTGTTCTAAAGCTTGCACGGGGGTCTGCAAAGAGTTTGGCAAGAATGAAAGGTAGTTGTCCAAAACTCGTTCTTTTCCAATAGAATAACCATGGAAAAGGCAGGAGAGTGGTAAAGTACTGTTTTCTCTAAGTCTGAAGGCTGCCCACACTGTGCCTGTGTGCTGCAGCTTGCATCTTCGCCTTTGGCAAGCTGCCGCTCGCCGATTCTCCCGGAGGCGAAGAAGCGGCTTCTTCGCACACAGAGCATTGTGGCGAGCGCAGGGAGCTCCTGAGAGCGGTTTGTGCCGAAAGAAGCCCGGGACCGGCACTTAGCTTCGGAGAGCTGCGTATCTGCGTCTTCTGCGTGTCTTGCCACTCTACACTCAGCCAAAAGCTTTTCCACCATATCTTGCAAGGAGAAACTCTGCCAGGAAAGAAAACATCCAAAATCTTGTTCTAAAGCTTGCACGGGGGTCTGCAAAGAGTTTGGCAAGAATGAAAGGTAGTTGTCCAAAACTCGTTCTTTTCCAATAGAATAACCATGGAAAAGGCAGGAGAGTGGTAAAGTACTGTTTTCTCGAAGTCTGAAGGCTGCCCACACTGTGCCTGTGTGCTGCAGCTTGCATCTTCGCCTTTGGGAAGCTGCCGCTCGCCGATTCTCCCGGAGGCGAAGAAGCGGCTTCTTCGCACACAGAGCATTGTGGCGAGCGCAGGGAGCTCCTGAGAGCGGTTTGTGCCGAAAGAAGCCCGGGACCGGCACTTAGCTTCGGAGAGCTGCGTATCTGCGTCTTCTGCGTGTCTTGCCGCTCTATACTCAGCAAAAAGCTTTTCCACCATATCTTGCAAGGAGAAACTCTGCCAGGAAAGAAAACATCCAAAATCTTGTTCTAAAGCTTGCACGGGGGTCTGCAAAGAGTTTGGCAAGAATGAAAGGTAGTTGTCCAAAACTCGTTCTTTTCCAATAGAATAACCATGGAAAAGGCAGGAGAGTGGTAAAGTACTGTTTTCTCTAAGTCTGAATGCTGCCCACACTGTGCCTGCGTGCTGCAGCTTGCATCTTCGCCTTTGGGAAGCTGCCGCTCGCCGATTCTCCCGGAGGCGAAGAAGCGGCTTCTTCGCACACAGAGCATTGTGGCGAGCGCAGGGAGCTCCTGAGAGCGGTTTGTGCCGAAAGAAGCCCGGGACCGGCACTTAGCTTCGGAGAGCTGCGTATCCGCGTCTTCTGCGTGTCTTGCCGCTCTACACTCAGCAAAAAGCTTTTCCACCATATCTTGCAAGGAGAAACTCTGCCAGGAAAGAAAACATCCAAAATCTTGTTCTAAAGCTTGCACGGGGGTCTGCAAAGAGTTTGGCAAGAATGAAAGGTAGTTGTCCAAAACTCGTTCTTTTCCAATAGAATAACCATGGAAAAGGCAGGAGAGTGGTAAAGTACTGTTTTCTCTAAGTCTGAAGGCTGCCCACACTGTGCCTGTGTGCTGCAGCTTGCATCTTCGCCTTTGGGAAGCTGCCGCTCGCCGATTCTCCCGCAGGCGAAGAAGCGGCTTCTTCGCACACAGAGCATTGTGGCGAGCGCAGGGAGCTCCTGAGAGCGGTTTGTGCCGAAAGAAGCCCGGGACCGGCACTTAGCTTCGGAGAGCTGCGTATCCGCGTCTTCTGCGTGTCTTGCCGCTCTACACTCAGCAAAAAGCTTTTCCACCATATCTTGCAAGGAGAAACTCTGCCAGGAAAGAAAACATCCAAAAACTTGTTCTAAAGCTTGCACGGGGGTCTGCAAAGAGTTTGGCAAGAATGAAAGGTAGTTGTCCAAAACTCGTTCTTTTCCAATAGAATAACCATGGAAAAGGCAGGAGAGTGGTAAAGTACTGTTTTCTCTAAGTCTGAATGCTGCCCACACTGTGCCTGTGTGCTGCAGCTTGCATCTTCGCCTTTGGGAAGCTGCCGCTCGCCGATTCTCCCGCAGGCGAAGAAGCGGCTTCTTCACACACAGAGCATTGTGGCGAGCGCAGGGAGCTCCTGAGAGCGGTTTGTGCCGAAAGAAGCCCAGGACCGGCACTTAGCTTCGGAGAGCTGCGTATCTGTGTCTTCTGCGTGTCTTGCCGCTCAACACTCAGCAAAAAGCTTTTTCACCATATCTTGCAAGGAGAAACTCTGCCAGGAAAGAAAACATCCAAAATCTTGTTCTAAAGCTTGCACGCAGGTCTGCAAAGAGTTTGGCAAGAATGAAAGGTAGTTGTCCAAAACTCGTTCTTTTCCAATATAATAACCATGGATAAGGCAGGAGAGTGGTAAAGTACTGTTTTCTCTAAGTCTGAAGGCTTCCCACATTGTGCCTATGTGCTGCAGCTTGCATCTTCGCCTTTGGGAAGCTGCCGCTCGCCGATTCTCCCGGAGGCGAAGAAGCGGCTTCTTCGCACACAGAGCATTGTGGCGAGCGCAGGGAGCTCCTGAGAGCGGTTTGTGCCGAAAGAAGCCCGGGACCGGCACTTAGCTTCGGAGAGCTGCGTATCTGCGTCTTCTGCGTGTCTTGCCGCTCTACACTCAGCAAAAAGCTTTTCCACCATATCTTGCAAGGAGAAACTCTGCCAGGAAAGAAAACATCCAAAATCTTGTTCTAAAGCTTGCACGGGGGTCTGCAAAGAGTTTGGCAAGAATGAAAGGTAGTTGTCCAAAACTCGTTCTTTTCCAATAGAATAACCATGGAAAAGGCAGGAGAGTGGTAAAGTACTGTTTTCTCTAAGTCTGAAGGCTGCCCACACTGTGCCTGTGTGCTGCAGCTTGCATCTTCGCCTTTGGGAAGCTGCCGCTCGCCGATTCTCCCGCAGGCGAAGAAGCGGCTTCTTCGCACACAGAGCATTGTGGCGAGCGCAGGGAGCTCCTGAGAGCGGTTTGTGCCGAAAGAAGCCCGGGACCGGCACTTAGCTTCGGAGAGCTGCGTATCTGCGTCTTCTGCGTGTCTTGCCGCTCTACACTCAGCAAAAAGCTTTTCCACCATATCTTGCAAGGAGAAACTCTGCCAGGAAAGAAAACATCCAAAATCTTGTTCTAAAGCTTGCACGGGGGTCTGCAAAGAGTTTGGCAAGAATGAAAGGTAGTTGTCCAAAACTCGTTCTTTTCCAATAGAATAACCATGGAAAAGGCAGGAGAGTGGTAAAGTACTGTTTTCTCTAAGTCTGAAGGCTGCCCACACTGTGCCTGTGTGCTGCAGCTTGCATCTTCGCCTTTGGCAAGCTGCCGCTCGCCGATTCTCCCGGAGGCGAAGAAGCGGCTTCTTCGCACACAGAGCATTGTGGCGAGCGCAGGGAGCTCCTGAGAGCGGTTTGTGCCGAAAGAAGCCCGGGACCGGCACTTAGCTTCGGAGAGCTGCGTATCTGCGTCTTCTGCGTGTCTTGCCACTCTACACTCAGCCAAAAGCTTTTCCACCATATCTTGCAAGGAGAAACTCTGCCAGGAAAGAAAACATCCAAAATCTTGTTCTAAAGCTTGCACGGGGGTCTGCAAAGAGTTTGGCAAGAATGAAAGGTAGTTGTCCAAAACTCGTTCTTTTCCAATAGAATAACCATGGAAAAGGCAGGAGAGTGGTAAAGTACTGTTTTCTCGAAGTCTGAAGGCTGCCCACACTGTGCCTGTGTGCTGCAGCTTGCATCTTCGCCTTTGGGAAGCTGCCGCTCGCCGATTCTCCCGGAGGCGAAGAAGCGGCTTCTTCGCACACAGAGCATTGTGGCGAGCGCAGGGAGCTCCTGAGAGCGGTTTGTGCCGAAAGAAGCCCGGGACCGGCACTTAGCTTCGGAGAGCTGCGTATCTGCGTCTTCTGCGTGTCTTGCCGCTCTATACTCAGCAAAAAGCTTTTCCACCATATCTTGCAAGGAGAAACTCTGCCAGGAAAGAAAACATCCAAAATCTTGTTCTAAAGCTTGCACGGGGGTCTGCAAAGAGTTTGGCAAGAATGAAAGGTAGTTGTCCAAAACTCGTTCTTTTCCAATAGAATAACCATGGAAAAGGCAGGAGAGTGGTAAAGTACTGTTTTCTCTAAGTCTGAATGCTGCCCACACTGTGCCTGCGTGCTGCAGCTTGCATCTTCGCCTTTGGGAAGCTGCCGCTCGCCGATTCTCCCGGAGGCGAAGAAGCGGCTTCTTCGCACACAGAGCATTGTGGCGAGCGCAGGGAGCTCCTGAGAGCGGTTTGTGCCGAAAGAAGCCCGGGACCGGCACTTAGCTTCGGAGAGCTGCGTATCCGCGTCTTCTGCGTGTCTTGCCGCTCTACACTCAGCAAAAAGCTTTTCCACCATATCTTGCAAGGAGAAACTCTGCCAGGAAAGAAAACATCCAAAATCTTGTTCTAAAGCTTGCACGGGGGTCTGCAAAGAGTTTGGCAAGAATGAAAGGTAGTTGTCCAAAACTCGTTCTTTTCCAATAGAATAACCATGGAAAAGGCAGGAGAGTGGTAAAGTACTGTTTTCTCTAAGTCTGAAGGCTGCCCACACTGTGCCTGTGTGCTGCAGCTTGCATCTTCGCCTTTGGGAAGCTGCCGCTCGCCGATTCTCCCGCAGGCGAAGAAGCGGCTTCTTCGCACACAGAGCATTGTGGCGAGCGCAGGGAGCTCCTGAGAGCGGTTTGTGCCGAAAGAAGCCCGGGACCGGCACTTAGCTTCGGAGAGCTGCGTATCCGCGTCTTCTGCGTGTCTTGCCGCTCTACACTCAGCAAAAAGCTTTTCCACCATATCTTGCAAGGAGAAACTCTGCCAGGAAAGAAAACATCCAAAAACTTGTTCTAAAGCTTGCACGGGGGTCTGCAAAGAGTTTGGCAAGAATGAAAGGTAGTTGTCCAAAACTCGTTCTTTTCCAATAGAATAACCATGGAAAAGGCAGGAGAGTGGTAAAGTACTGTTTTCTCTAAGTCTGAATGCTGCCCACACTGTGCCTGTGTGCTGCAGCTTGCATCTTCGCCTTTGGGAAGCTGCCGCTCGCCGATTCTCCCGCAGGCGAAGAAGCGGCTTCTTCACACACAGAGCATTGTGGCGAGCGCAGGGAGCTCCTGAGAGCGGTTTGTGCCGAAAGAAGCCCAGGACCGGCACTTAGCTTCGGAGAGCTGCGTATCTGTGTCTTCTGCGTGTCTTGCCGCTCAACACTCAGCAAAAAGCTTTTTCACCATATCTTGCAAGGAGAAACTCTGCCAGGAAAGAAAACATCCAAAATCTTGTTCTAAAGCTTGCACGCAGGTCTGCAAAGAGTTTGGCAAGAATGAAAGGTAGTTGTCCAAAACTCGTTCTTTTCCAATATAATAACCATGGATAAGGCAGGAGAGTGGTAAAGTACTGTTTTCTCTAAGTCTGAAGGCTTCCCACATTGTGCCTATGTGCTGCAGCTTGCATCTTCGCCTTTGGGAAGCTGCCGCTCGCCGATTCTCCCGGAGGCGAAGAAGCGGCTTCTTCGCACACAGAGCATTGTGGCGAGCGCAGGGAGCTCCTGAGAGCGGTTTGTGCCGAAAGAAGCCCGGGACCGGCACTTAGCTTCGGAGAGCTGCGTATCTGCGTCTTCTGCGTGTCTTGCCGCTCTACACTCAGCAAAAAGCTTTTCCACCATATCTTGCAAGGAGAAACTCTGCCAGGAAAGAAAACATCCAAAATCTTGTTCTAAAGCTTGCACGGGGGTCTGCAAAGAGTTTGGCAAGAATGAAAGGTAGTTGTCCAAAACTCGTTCTTTTCCAATAGAATAACCATGGAAAAGGCAGGAGAGTGGTAAAGTACTGTTTTCTCTAAGTCTGAAGGCTGCCCACACTGTGCCTGTGTGCTGCAGCTTGCATCTTCGCCTTTGGGAAGCTGCCGCTCGCCGATTCTCCCGGAGGCGAAGAAGCGGCTTCTTCGCACACAGAGCATTGTGGCGAGCGCAGGGAGCTCCTGAGAGCGGTTTGTGCCGAAAGAAGCCCGGGACCGGCACTTAGCTTCGGAGAGCTGCGTATCTGCGTCTTCTGCGTGTCTTGCCGCTCTACACTCAGCAAAAAGCTTTTCCACCATATCTTGCAAGGAGAAACTCTGCCAGGAAAGAAAACATCCAAAATCTTGTTCTAAAGCTTGCACGGGGGTCTGCAAAGAGTTTGGCAAGAATGAAAGGTAGTTGTCCAAAACTCGTTCTTTTCCAATAGAATAACCATGGAAAAGGCAGGAGAGTGGTAAAGTACTGTTTTCTCGAAGTCTGAAGGCTGCCCACACTGTGCCTGTGTGCTGCAGCTTGCATCTTCGCCTTTGGGAAGCTGCCGCTCGCCGATTCTCCCGGAGGCGAAGAAGCGGCTTCTTCGCACACAGAGCATTGTGGCGAGCGCAGGGAGCTCCTGAGAGCGGTTTGTGCCGAAAGAAGCCCGGGACCGGCACTTAGCTTCGGAGAGCTGCGTATCTGCGTCTTCTGCGTGTCTTGCCGCTCTACACTCAGCCAAAAGCTTTTCCACCATATCTTGCAAGGAGAAACTCTGCCAGGAAAGAAAACATCCAAAATCTTGTTCTAAAGCTTGCACGGGGGTCTGCAAAGAGTTTGGCAAGAATGAAAGGTAGTTGTCCAAAACTCGTTCTTTTCCAATAGAATAACCATGGAAAAGGCAGGAGAGTGGTAAAGTACTGTTTTCTCTAAGTCTGAAGGCTGCCCACACTGTGCCTGTGTGCTGCAGCTTGCATCTTCGCCTTTGGGAAGCTGCCGCTCGCCGATTCTCCCGCAGGCGAAGAAGCGGCTTCTTCGCACACAGAGCATTGTGGCGAGCGCAGGGAGCTCCTGAGAGCGGTTTGTGCCGAAAGAAGCCCGGGACCGGCACTTAGCTTCGGAGAGCTGCGTATCTGCGTCTTCTGCGTGTCTTGCCGCTCTACACTCAGCAAAAAGCTTTTCCACCATATCTTGCAAGGAGAAACTCTGCCAGGAAAGAAAACATCCAAAATCTTGTTCTAAAGCTTGCACGGGGGTCTGCAAAGAGTTTGGCAAGAATGAAAGGTAGTTGTCCAAAACTCGTTCTTTTCCAATAGAATAACCATGGAAAAGGCAGGAGAGTGGTAAAGTACTGTTTTCTCTAAGTCTGAAGGCTGCCCACACTGTGCCTGTGTGCTGCAGCTTGCATCTTCGCCTTTGGGAAGCTGCCGCTCGCCGATTCTCCCGCAGGCGAAGAAGCGGCTTCTTCGCACACAGAGCATTGTGGCGAGCGCAGGGAGCTCCTGAGAGCGGTTTGTGCCGAAAGAAGCCCGGGACCGGCACTTAGCTTCGGAGAGCTGCGTATCTGCGTCTTCTGCGTGTCTTGCCGCTCTACACTCAGCCAAAAGCTTTTCCACCATATCTTGCAAGGAGAAACTCTGCCAGGAAAGAAAACATCCAAAATCTTGTTCTAAAGCTTGCACGGGGGTCTGCAAAGAGTTTGGCAAGAATGAAAGGTAGTTGTCCAAAACTCGTTCTTTTCCAATAGAATAACCATGGAAAAGGCAGGAGAGTGGTAAAGTACTGTTTTCTCTAAGTCTGAATGCTGCCCACACTGTGCCTGTGTGCTGCAGCTTGCATCTTCGCCTTTGGGAAGCTGCCGCTCGCCGATTCTCCCGCAGGCGAAGAAGCGGCTTCTTCGCACACAGAGCATTGTGGCGAGCGCAGGGAGCTCCTGAGAGCGGTTTGTGCCGAAAGAAGCCCGGGACCGGCACTTAGCTTCGGAGAGCTGCGTATCTGCGTCTTCTGCGTGTCTTGCCGCTCTACACTCAGCAAAAAGCTTTTCCACCATATCTTGCAAGGAGAAACTCTGCCAGGAAAGAAAACATCCAAAATCTTGTTCTAAAGCTTGCACGGGGGTCTGCAAAGAGTTTGGCAAGAATGAAAGGTAGTTGTCCAAAACTCGTTCTTTTCCAATAGAATAACCATGGAAAAGGCAGGAGAGTGGTAAAGTACTGTTTTCTCTAAGTCTGAATGCTGCCCACACTGTGCCTGTGTGCTGCAGCTTGCATCTTCGCCTTTGGGAAGCTGCCGCTCGCCGATTCTCCCGCAGGCGAAGAAGCGGCTTCTTCGCACACAGAGCATTGTGGAGGGCGCAGGGAGCTCCTGAGAGAGGTTTGTGCCGAAAGAAGCCCGGGACCGGCACTTAGCTTCGGAGAGCTGTGTATCTGCGTCTTCTGCGTGTCTTGCCGCTCTACACTCAGCAAAAAGCTTTTCCACCATATCTTGCAAGGAGAAACTCTGCCAGGAAAGAAAACATCCAAAATCTTGTTCTAAAGCTTGCACGGGGGTCTGCAAAGAGTTTGGCAAGAATGAAAGGTAGTTGTCCAAAACTCGTTCTTTTCCAATAGAATAACCATGGAAAACGCAGGAGAGTGGTAAAGTACTGTTTTCTCTAAGTCTGAATGCTGCCCACACTGTGCCTGTGTGCTGCAGCTTGCATCTTCGCCTTTGGGAAGCTGCCGCTCGCCGATTCTCCCGGAGGCGAAGAAGCGGCTTCTTCACACACAGAGCATTGTGGCGAGCGCAGGGAGCTCCTGAGAGCGGTTTGTGCCGAAAGAAGCCCAGGACCGGCACTTAGCTTCGGAGAGCTGCGTATCTGTGTCTTCTGCGTGTCTTGCCGCTCTACACTCAGCAAAAAGCTTTTTCACCATATCTTGCAAGGAGAAACTCTGCCAGGAAAGAAAACATCCAAAATCTTGTTCTAAAGCTTGCACGGGGGTCTGCAAAGAGTTTGGCAAGAATGAAAGGTAGTTGTCCAAAACTCGTTCTTTTCCAATAGAATAACCATGGAAAAGGCAGGAGAGTGGTAAAGTACTGTTTTCTCTAAGTCTGAATGCTGCCCACACTGTGCCTGTGTGCTGCAGCTTGCATCTTCGCCTTTGGGAAGCTGCCGCTCGCCGATTCTCCCGGAGGCGAAGAAGCGGCTTCTTCGCACACAGAGCATTGTGGCGAGCGCAGGGAGCTCCTGAGAGCGGTTTGTGCCGAAAGAAGCCCGGGACCGGCACTTAGCTTCGGAGAGCTGCGTATCTGCGTCTTCTGCGTGTCTTGCCGCTCTACACTCAGCAAAAAGCTTTTCCACCATATCTTGCAAGGAGAAACTCTGCCAGGAAAGAAAACATCCAAAATCTTGTTCTAAAGCTTGCACGGGGGTCTGCAAAGAGTTTGGCAAGAATGAAAGGTAGTTGTCCAAAACTCGTTCTTTTCCAATAGAATAACCATGGAAAAGGCAGGAGAGTGGTAAAGTACTGTTTTCTCTAAGTCTGAATGCTGCCCACACTGTGCCTGTGTGCTGCAGCTTGCATCTTCGCCTTTGGGAAGCTGCCGCTCGCCGATTCTCCCGCAGGCGAAGAAGCGGCTTCTTCGCACACAGAGCATTGTGGCGAGCGCAGGGAGCTCCTGAGAGCGGTTTGTGCCGAAAGAAGCCCGGGACCGGCACTTAGCTTCGGAGAGCTGCGTATCCGCGTCTTCTGCGTGTCTTGCCACTCTACACTCAGCAAAAAGCTTTTCCACCATATCTTGCAAGGAGAAACTCTGCCAGGAAAGAAAACATCCAAAAACTTGTTCTAAAGCTTGCACGGGGGTCTGCAAAGAGTTTGGCAAGAATGAAAGGTAGTTGTCCAAACCTCGTTCTTTTCCAATAGAATAACCATGGAAAAGGCAGGAGAGTGGTAAAGTACTGTTTTCTCTAAGTCTGAATGCTGCCCACACTGTGCCTGTGTGCTGCAGCTTGCATCTTCGCCTTTGGGAAGCTGCCGCTCGCCGATTCTCCCGGAGGCGAAGAAGCGGCTTCTTCGCACACAGAGCATTGTGGCGAGCGCAGGGAGCTCCTGAGAGCGGTTTGTGCCGAAAGAAGCCCGGGACCGGCACTTAGCTTCGGAGAGCTGCGTATCTGCGTCTTCTGCGTGTCTTGCCGCTCTACACTCAGCAAAAAGCTTTTCCACCATATCTTGCAAGGAGAAACTCTGCCAGGAAAGAAAACATCCAAAATCTTGTTCTAAAGCTTGCACGGGGGTCTGCAAAGAGTTTGGCAAGAATGAAAGGTAGTTGTCCAAAACTCGTTCTTTTCCAATAGAATAACCATGGATAAGGCAGGAGAGTGGTAAAGTACTGTTTTCTCTAAGTCTGAAGGCTGCCCACACTGTGCCTGCGTGCTGCAGCTTGCATCTTCGCCTTTGGGAAGCTGCCGCTCGCCGATTCTCCCGGAGGCGAAGAAGCGGCTTCTTCGCACACAGAGCATTGTGGCGAGCGCAGGGAGCTCCTGAGAGCGGTTTGTGCCGAAAGAAGCCCGGGACCGGCACTTAGCTTCGGAGAGCTGCGTATCTGCGTCTTCTGCGTGTCTTGCCGCTCTACACTCAGCAAAAAGCTTTTCCACCATATCTTGCAAGGAGAAACTCTGCCAGGAAAGAAAACATCCAAAATCTTGTTCTAAAGCTTGCACGGGGGTCTGCAAAGAGTTTGGCAAGAATGAAAGGTAGTTGTCCAAAACTCGTTCTTTTCCAATAGAATAACCATGGAAAAGGCAGGAGAGTGGTAAAGTACTGTTTTCTCTAAGTCTGAAGGCTGCCCACACTGTGCCTGTGTGCTGCAGCTTGCATCTTCGCCTTTGGGAAGCTGCCGCTCGCCGATTCTCCCGGAGGCGAAGAAGCGGCTTCTTCGCACACAGAGCATTGTGGCGAGCGCAGGGAGCTCCTGAGAGCGGTTTGTGCCGAAAGAAGCCCGGGACCGGCACTTAGCTTCGGAGAGCTGCGTATCTGCGTCTTCTGCGTGTCTTGCCGCTCTACACTCAGCAAAAAGCTTTTTCACCATATCTTGCAAGGAGAAACTCTGCCAGGAAAGAAAACATCCAAAATCTTGTTCTAAAGCTTGCACGGGGGTCTGCAAAGAGTTTGGCAAGAATGAAAGGTAGTTGTCCAAAACTCGTTCTTTTCCAATAGAATAACCATGGAAAAGGCAGGAGAGTGGTAAAGTACTGTTTTCTCTAAGTCTGAATGCTGCCCACACTGTGCCTGTGTGCTGCAGCTTGCATCTTCGCCTTTGGGAAGCTGCCGCTCACCGATTCTCCCGGAGGCGAAGAAGCGGCTTCTTCGCACACAGAGCATTGTGGCGAGCGCAGGGAGCTCCTGAGAGCGGTTTGTGCCGAAAGAAGCCCGGGACCGGCACTTAGCTTCGGAGAGCTGCGTATCCGCGTCTTCTGCGTGTCTTGCCGCTCTACACTCAGCAAAAAGCTTTTCCACCATATCTTGCAAGGAGAAACTCTGCCAGGAAAGAAAACATCCAAAATCTTGTTCTAAAGCTTGCACGGGGGTCTGCAAAGAGTTTGGCAAGAATGAAAGGTAGTTGTCCAAAACTCGTTCTTTTCCAATAGAATAACCATGGAAAAGGCAGGAGAGTGGTAAAGTACTGTTTTCTCTAAGTCTGAAGGCTGCCCACACTGTGCCTGTGTGCTGCAGCTTGCATCTTCGCCTTTGGGAAGCTGCCGCTCGCCGATTCTCCCGCAGGCGAAGAAGCGGCTTCTTCGCACACAGAGCATTGTGGCGAGCGCAGGGAGCTCCTGAGAGCGGTTTGTGCCGAAAGAAGCCCGGGACCGGCACTTAGCTTCGGAGAGCTGCGTATCTGCGTCTTCTGCGTGTCTTGCCGCTCTACACTCAGCCAAAAGCTTTTCCACCATATCTTGCAAGGAGAAACTCTGCCAGGAAAGAAAACATCCAAAATCTTGTTCTAAAGCTTGCACGGGGGTCTGCAAAGAGTTTGGCAAGAATGAAAGGTAGTTGTCCAAAACTCGTTCTTTTCCAATAGAATAACCATGGAAAAGGCAGGAGAGTGGTAAAGTACTGTTTTCTCTAAGTCTGAATGCTGCCCACACTGTGCCTGTGTGCTGCAGCTTGCATCTTCGCCTTTGGGAAGCTGCCGCTCGCCGATTCTCCCGCAGGCGAAGAAGCGGCTTCTTCACACACAGAGCATTGTGGCGAGCGCAGGGAGCTCCTGAGAGCGGTTTGTGCCGAAAGAAGCCCGGGACCGGCACTTAGCTTCGGAGAGCTGCGTATCTGCGTCTTCTGCGTGTCTTGCCGCTCTACACTCAGCCAAAAGCTTTTCCACCATATCTTGCAAGGAGAAACTCTGCCAGGAAAGAAAACATCCAAAATCTTGTTCTAAAGCTTGCACGGGGGTCTGCAAAGAGTTTGGCAAGAATGAAAGGTAGTTGTCCAAAACTCGTTCTTTTCCAATAGAATAACCATGGAAAAGGCAGGAGAGTGGTAAAGTACTGTTTTCTCTAAGTCTGAAGGCTGCCCACACTGTGCCTGTGTGCTGCAGCTTGCATCTTCGCCTTTGGGAAGCTGCCGCTCGCCGATTCTCCCGCAGGCGAAGAAGCGGCTTCTTCACACACAGAGCATTGTGGCGAGCGCAGGGAGCTCCTGAGAGCGGTTTGTGCCGAAAGAAGCCCGGGACCGGCACATAGCTTCGGAGAGCTGCGTATCTGCGTCTTCTGCGTGTCTTGCCGCTCTACACTCAGCAAAAAGCTTTTCCACCATATCTTGCAAGGAGAAACTCTGCCAGGAAAGAAAACATCCAAAATCTTGTTCTAAAGCTTGCACGGGGGTCTGCAAAGAGTTTGGCAAGAATGAAAGGTAGTTGTCCAAAACTCGTTCTTTTCCAATAGAATAACCATGGAAAAGGCAGGAGAGTGGTAAAGTACTGTTTTCTCTAAGTCTGAATGCTGCCCACACTGTGCCTGTGTGCTGCAGCTTGCATCTTCGCCTTTGGGAAGCTGCCGCTCGCCGATTCTCCCGCAGGCGAAGAAGCGGCTTCTTCGCACACAGAGCATTGTGGCGAGCGCAGGGAGCTCCTGAGAGCGGTTTGTGCCGAAAGAAGCCCGGGACCGGCACTTAGCTTCGGAGAGCTGCGTATCTGCGTCTTCTGCGTGTCTTGCCGCTCTACACTCAGCAAAAAGCTTTTCCACCATATCTTGCAAGGAGAAACTCTGCCAGGAAAGAAAACATCCAAAATCTTGTTCTAAAGCTTGCACGGGGGTCTGCAAAGAGTTTGGCAAGAATGAAAGGTAGTTGTCCAAAACTCGTTCTTTTCCAATAGAATAACCATGGAAAAGGCAGGAGAGTGGTAAAGTACTGTTTTCTCTAAGTCTGAAGGCTGCCCACACTGTGCCTGTGTGCTGCAGCTTGCATCTTCGCCTTTGGGAAGCTGCCGCTCGCCGATTCTCCCGCAGGCGAAGAAGCGGCTTCTTCGCACACAGAGCATTGTGGCGAGCGCGGGGAGCTCCTGAGAGCGGTTTGTGCCGAAAGAAGCCCGGGACCGGCACTTAGCTTCGGAGAGCTGCGTATCTGCGTCTTCTGCGTGTCTTGCCGCTCTACACTCAGCAAAAAGCTTTTCCACCATATCTTGCAAGAAGAAACTCTGCCAGGAAAGAAAACATCCAAAATCTTGTTCTAAAGCTTGCACGGAGGTCTGCAAAGAGTTTGGCAAGAATGAAAGGTAGTTGTCCAAAACTCGTTCTTTTCCAATAGAATAACCATGGAAAAGGCAGGAGAGTGGTAAAGTACTGTTTTCTCTAAGTCTGAAGTCTGCCCACACTGTGCCTGTTTGCTGCAGCTTGCATCTTCGCCTTTGGGAAGCTGCCGCTCGCCGATTCTCCCGGAGGCGAAGAAGCGGCTTCTTCGCACACAGAGCATTGTGGCGAGCGCAGGGAGCTCCTGAGAGCGGTTTGTGCCGAAAGAAGCCCGGGACCGGCACTTAGCTTCGGAGAGCTGCGTATCTGCGTCTTCTGCGTGTCTTGCCGCTCTACACTCAGCCAAAAGCTTTTCCAGCATATCTTGCAAGGAGAAACTCTGCCAGGAAAGAAAACATCCAAAATCTTGTTCTAAAGCTTGCACGGGGGTCTGCAAAGAGTTTGGCAAGAATGAAAGGTAGTTGTCCAAAACTCGTTCTTTTCCAATAGAATAACCATGGAAAAGGCAGGAGAGTGGTAAAGTACTGTTTTCTCTAAGTCTGAAGGCTGCCCACACTGTGCCTGTGTGCTGCAGCTTGCATCTTCGCCTTTGGGAAGCTGCCGCTCGCCGATTCTCCCGCAGGCGAAGAAGCGGCTTCTTCGCACACAGAGCATTGTGGCGAGCGCAGGGAGCTCCTGAGAGCGGTTTGTGCCGAAAGAAGCCCGGGACCGGCACTTAGCTTCGGAGAGCTGCGTATCTGCGTCTTCTGCGTGTCTTGCCGCTCTACACTCAGCCAAAAGCTTTTCCACCATATCTTGCAAGGAGAAACTCTGCCAGGAAAGAAAACATCCAAAATCTTGTTCTAAAGCTTGCACGGGGGTCTGCAAAGAGTTTGGCAAGAATGAAAGGTAGTTGTCCAAAACTCGTTCTTTTCCAATAGAATAACCATGGAAAAGGCAGGAGAGTGGTAAAGTACTGTTTTCTCTAAGTCTGAAGGCTGCCCACACTGTGCCTGTGTGCTGCAGCTTGCATCTTCGCCTTTGGGAAGCTGCCGCTCGCCGATTCTCCCGCAGGCGAAGAAGCGGCTTCTTCGCACACAGAGCATTGTGGCGAGCGCAGGGAGCTCCTGAGAGCGGTTTGTGCCGAAAGAAGCCCGGGACCGGCACTTAGCTTCGGAGAGCTGCGTATCTGCGTCTTCTGCGTGTCTTGCCGCTCTACACTCAGCAAAAAGCTTTTCCACCATATCTTGCAAGGAGAAACTCTGCCAGGAAAGAAAACATCCAAAATCTTGTTCTAAAGCTTGCACGGGGGTCTGCAAAGAGTTTGGCAAGAATGAAAGGTAGTTGTCCAAAACTCGTTCTTTTCCAATAGAATAACCATGGAAAAGGCAGGAGAGTGGTAAAGTACTGTTTTCTCTAAGTCTGAAGGCTGCCCACACTGCCTGTGTGCTGCAGCTTGCATCTTCGCCTTTGCGAAGCTGCCGCTCGCCGATTCTCCCGGAGGCGAAGAAGCGGCTTCTTCGCACACAGAGCATTGTGGCGAGCGCAGGGAGCTCCTGAGAGCGGTTTGTGCCGAAAGAAGCCCGGGACCGGCACTTAGCTTCGGAGAGCTGCGTATCTGCGTCTTCTGCGTGTCTTGCCGCTCTACACTCAGCCAAAAGCTTTTCCACCATATCTTGCAAGGAGAAACTCTGCCAGGAAAGAAAACATCCAAAATCTTGTTCTAAAGCTTGCACGGAGGTCTGCAAAGAGTTTGGCAAGAATGAAAGGTAGTTGTCCAAAACTCGTTCTTTTCCAATAGAATAACCATGGAAAAGGCAGGAGAGTGGTAAAGTACTGTTTTCTCTAAGTCTGAATGCTGCCCACACTGTGCCTGTGTGCTGCAGCTTGCATCTTCGCCTTTGGGAAGCTGCCGCTCGCCGATTCTCCCGGAGGCGAAGAAGCGGCTTCTTCGCACACAGAGCATTGTGGCGAGCGCAGGGAGCTCCTGAGAGCGGTTTGTGCCGAAAGAAGCCCGGGACCGGCACTTAGCTTCGGAGAGCTGCGTATCTGCGTCTTCTGCGTGTCTTGCCGCTCTACACTCAGCCAAAAGCTTTTCCACCATATCTTGCAAGAAGAAACTCTGCCAGGAAAGAAAACATCCAAAATCTTGTTCTAAAGCTTGCACGGAGGTCTGCAAAGAGTTTGGCAAGAATGAAAGGTATTGTCCAAAACTCGTTCTTTTCCAATAGAATAACCATGGAAAAGGCAGGAGAGTGGTAAAGTACTGTTTTCTCTAAGTCTGAAGGCTGCCCACACTGTGCCTGTGTGCTGCAGCTTGCATCTTCGCCTTTGGGAAGCTGCCGCTCGCCGATTCTCCCGGAGGCGAAGAAGCGGCTTCTTCGCACACAGAGCATTGTGGCGAGCGCAGGGAGCTCCTGAGAGCGGTTTGTGCCGAAAGAAGCCCGGGACCGGCACTTAGCTTCGGAGAGCTGCGTATCTGCGTCTTCTGCGTGTCTTGCCGCTCTACACTCAGCCAAAAGCTTTTCCACCATATCTTGCAAGGAGAAACTCTGCCAGGAAAGAAAACATCCAAAATCTTGTTCTAAAGCTTGCACGGGGGTCTGCAAAGAGTTTGGCAAGAATGAAAGGTAGTTGTCCAAAACTCGTTCTTTTCCAATAGAATAACCATGGAAAAGGCAGGAGAGTGGTAAAGTACTGTTTTCTCTAAGTCTGAAGGCTGCCCACACTGTGCCTGTGTGCTGCAGCTTGCATCTTCGCCTTTGGGAAGCTGCCGCTCGCCGATTCTCCCGCAGGCGAAGAAGCGGCTTCTTCGCACACAGAGCATTGTGGCGAGCGCAGGGAGCTCCTGAGAGCGGTTTGTGCCGAAAGAAGCCCGGGACCGGCACTTAGCTTCGGAGAGCTGCGTATCTGCGTCTTCTGCGTGTCTTGCCGCTCTACACTCAGCAAAAAGCTTTTCCACCATATCTTGCAAGGAGAAACTCTGCCAGGAAAGAAAACATCCAAAATCTTGTTCTAAAGCTTGCACGGGGGTCTGCAAAGAGTTTGGCAAGAATGAAAGGTAGTTGTCCAAAACTCGTTCTTTTCCAATAGAATAACCATGGAAAAGGCAGGAGAGTGGTAAAGTACTGTTTTCTCTAAGTCTGAATGCTGCCCACACTGTGCCTGTGTGCTGCAGCTTGCATCTTCGCCTTTGGGAAGCTGCCGCTCGCCGATTCTCCCGCAGGCGAAGAAGCGGCTTCTTCGCACACAGAGCATTGTGGCGAGCGCAGGGAGCTCCTGAGAGCGGTTTGTGCCGAAAGAAGCCCGGGACCGGCACTTAGCTTCGGAGAGCTGCGTATCTGCGTCTTCTGCGTGTCTTGCCGCTCTACACTCAGCAAAAAGCTTTTCCACCATATCTTGCAAGGAGAAACTCTGCCAGGAAAGAAAACATCCAAAATCTTGTTCTAAAGCTTGCACGGGGGTCTGCAAAGAGTTTGGCAAGAATGAAAGGTAGTTGTCCAAAACTCGTTCTTTTCCAATAGAATAACCATGGAAAAGGCAGGAGAGTGGTAAAGTACTGTTTTCTCTAAGTCTGAAGGCTGCCCACACTGTGCCTGTGTGCTGCAGCTTGCATCTTCGCCTTTGGGAAGCTGCCGCTCGCCGATTCTCCCGGAGGCGAAGAAGCGGCTTCTTCGCACACAGAGCATTGTGGCGAGCGCAGGGAGCTCCTGAGAGCGGTTTGTGCCGAAAGAAGCCCGGGACCGGCACTTAGCTTCGGAGAGCTGCGTATCTGCGCCTTCTGCGTGTCTTGCCGCTCTACACTCAGCAAAAAGCTTTTCCACCATATCTTGCAAGGAGAAACTCTGCCAGGAAAGAAAACATCCAAAATCTTGTTCTAAAGCTTGCACGGGGGTCTGCAAAGAGTTTGGCAAGAATGAAAGGTAGTTGTCCAAAACTCGTTCTTTTCCAATAGAATAACCATGGAAAAGGCAGGAGAGTGGTAAAGTACTGTTTTCTCTAAGTCTGAATGCTGCCCACACTGTGCCTGTGTGCTGCAGCTTGCATCTTCGCCTTTGGGAAGCTGCCGCTCGCCGATTCTCCCGCAGGCGAAGAAGCGGCTTCTTCGCACACAGAGCATTGTGGCGAGCGCAGGGAGCTCCTGAGAGCGGTTTGTGCCGAAAGAAGCCCGGGACCGGCACTTAGCTTCGGAGAGCTGCGTATCTGCGTCTTCTGCGTGTCTTGCCGCTCTACACTCAGCCAAAAGCTTTTCCACCATATCTTGCAAGGAGAAACTCTGCCAGGAAAGAAAACATCCAAAATCTTGTTCTAAAGCTTGCACGGGGGTCTGCAAAGAGTTTGGCAAGAATGAAAGGTAGTTGTCCAAAACTCGTTCTTTTCCAATAGAATAACCATGGAAAAGGCAGGAGAGTGGTAAAGTACTGTTTTCTCTAAGTCTGAATGCTGCCCACACTGTGCCTGTGTGCTGCAGCTTGCATCTTCGCCTTTGGGAAGCTGCCGCTCGCCGATTCTCCCGGAGGCGAAGAAGCGGCTTCTTCGCACACAGAGCATTGTGGCGAGCGCAGGGAGCTCCTGAGAGCGGTTTGTGCCGAAAGAAGCCCGGGACCGGCACTTAGCTTCGGAGAGCTGCGTATCTGCGTCTTCTGCGTGTCTTGCCGCTCTACACTCAGCCAAAAGCTTTTCCACCATATCTTGCAAGGAGAAACTCTGCCAGGAAAGAAAACATCCAAAATCTTGTTCTAAAGCTTGCACGGAGGTCTGCAAAGAGTTTGGCAAGAATGAAAGGTAGTTGTCCAAAACTCGTTCTTTTCCAATAGAATAACCATGGAAAAGGCAGGAGAGTGGTAAAGTACTGTTTTCTCTAAGTCTGAAGGCTGCCCACACTGTGCCTGTGTGCTGCAGCTTGCATCTTCGCCTTTGGGAAGCTGCCGCTCGCCGATTCTCCCGCAGGCGAAGAAGCGGCTTCTTCGCACACAGAGCATTGTGGCGAGCGCAGGGAGCTCCTGAGAGCGGTTTGTGCCGAAAGAAGCCCGGGACCGGCACTTAGCTTCGGAGAGCTGCGTATCTGCGTCTTCTGCGTGTCTTGCCGCTCTACACTCAGCAAAAAGCTTTTCCACCATATCTTGCAAGGAGAAACTCTGCCAGGAAAGAAAACATCCAAAATCTTGTTCTAAAGCTTGCACGGGGGTCTGCAAAGAGTTTGGCAAGAATGAAAGGTAGTTGTCCAAAACTCGTTCTTTTCCAATAGAATAACCATGGAAAAGGCAGGAGAGTGGTAAAGTACTGTTTTCTCTAAGTCTGAAGGCTGCCCACACTGTGCCTGTGTGCTGCAGCTTGCATCTTCGCCTTTGGGAAGCTGCCGCTCGCCGATTCTCCCGCAGGCGAAGAAGCGGCTTCTTCGCACACAGAGCATTGTGGCGAGCGCAGGGAGCTCCTGAGAGCGGTTTGTGCCGAAAGAAGCCCGGGACCGGCACTTAGCTTCGGAGAGCTGCGTATCTGCGTCTTCTGCGTGTCTTGCCGCTCTACACTCAGCAAAAAGCTTTTCCAGCATATCTTGCAAGGAGAAACTCTGCCAGGAAAGAAAACATCCAAAATCTTGTTCTAAAGCTTGCACGGGGGTCTGCAAAGAGTTTGGCAAGAATGAAAGGTAGTTGTCCAAAACTCGTTCTTTTCCAATAGAATAACCATGGAAAAGGCAGGAGAGTGGTAAAGTACTGTTTTCTCTAAGTCTGAAGGCTGCCCACACTGCCTGTGTGCTGCAGCTTGCATCTTCGCCTTTGCGAAGCTGCCGCTCGCCGATTCTCCCGGAGGCGAAGAAGCGGCTTCTTCGCACACAGAGCATTGTGGCGAGCGCAGGGAGTTCCTGAGAGCGGTTTGTGCCGAAAGAAGCCCGGGACCGGCACTTAGCTTCGGAGAGCTGCGTATCTGCGTCTTCTGCGTGTCTTGCCGCTCTACACTCAGCCAAAAGCTTTTCCACCATATCTTGCAAGGAGAAACTCTGCCAGGAAAGAAAACATCCAAAATCTTGTTCTAAAGCTTGCACGGAGGTCTGCAAAGAGTTTGGCAAGAATGAAAGGTAGTTGTCCAAAACTCGTTCTTTTCCAATAGAATAACCATGGAAAAGGCAGGAGAGTGGTAAAGTACTGTTTTCTCTAAGTCTGAATGCTGCCCACACTGTGCCTGTGTGCTGCAGCTTGCATCTTCGCCTTTGGGAAGCTGCCGCTCGCCGATTCTCCCGGAGGCGAAGAAGCGGCTTCTTCGCACACAGAGCATTGTGGCGAGCGCAGGGAGCTCCTGAGAGCGGTTTGTGCCGAAAGAAGCCCGGGACCGGCACTTAGCTTCGGAGAGCTGCGTATCTGCGTCTTCTGCGTGTCTTGCCGCTCTACACTCAGCAAAAAGCTTTTCCACCATATCTTGCAAGGAGAAACTCTGCCAGGAAAGAAAACATCCAAAATCTTGTTCTAAAGCTTGCACGGGGGTCTGCAAAGAGTTTGGCAAGAATGAAAGGTAGTTGTCCAAAACTCGTTCTTTTCCAATAGAATAACCATGGAAAAGGCAGGAGAGTGGTAAAGTACTGTTTTCTCTAAGTCTGAATGCTGCCCACACTGTGCCTGTGTGCTGCAGCTTGCATCTTCGCCTTTGGGAAGCTGCCGCTCGCCGATTCTCCCGCAGGCGAAGAAGCGGCTTCTTCGCACACAGAGCATTGTGGCGAGCGCAGGGAGCTCCTGAGAGCGGTTTGTGCCGACAGAAGCCCGGGACCGGCACTTAGCTTCGGAGAGCTGCGTATCTGCGTCTTCTGCGTGTCTTGCCGCTCTACACTCAGCAAAAAGCTTTTCCACCATATCTTGCAAGGAGAAACTCTGCCAGGAAAGAAAACATCCAAAATCTTGTTCTAAAGCTTGCACGGGGGTCTGCAAAGAGTTTGGCAAGAATGAAAGGTAGTTGTCCAAAACTCGTTCTTTTCCAATAGAATAACCATGGAAAAGGCAGGAGAGTGGTAAAGTACTGTTTTCTCTAAGTCTGAAGGCTGCCCACACTGTGCCTGTGTGCTGCAGCTTGCATCTTCGCCTTTGGGAAGCTGCCGCTCGCCGATTCTCCCGCAGGCGAAGAAGCGGCTTCTTCGCACACAGAGCATTGTGGCGAGCGCGGGGAGCTCCTGAGAGCGGTTTGTGCCGAAAGAAGCCCGGGACCGGCACTTAGCTTCGGAGAGCTGCGTATCTGCGTCTTCTGCGTGTCTTGCCGCTCTACACTCAGCAAAAAGCTTTTCCACCATATCTTGCAAGAAGAAACTCTGCCAGGAAAGAAAACATCCAAAATCTTGTTCTAAAGCTTGCACGGAGGTCTGCAAAGAGTTTGGCAAGAATGAAAGGTAGTTGTCCAAAACTCGTTCTTTTCCAATAGAATAACCATGGAAAAGGCAGGAGAGTGGTAAAGTACTGTTTTCTCTAAGTCTGAAGTCTGCCCACACTGTGCCTGTTTGCTGCAGCTTGCATCTTCGCCTTTGGGAAGCTGCCGCTCGCCGATTCTCCCGGAGGCGAAGAAGCGGCTTCTTCGCACACAGAGCATTGTGGCGAGCGCAGGGAGCTCCTGAGAGCGGTTTGTGCCGAAAGAAGCCCGGGACCGGCACTTAGCTTCGGAGAGCTGCGTATCTGCGTCTTCTGCGTGTCTTGCCGCTCTACACTCAGCCAAAAGCTTTTCCACCATATCTTGCAAGGAGAAACTCTGCCAGGAAAGAAAACATCCAAAATCTTGTTCTAAAGCTTGCACGGGGGTCTGCAAAGAGTTTGGCAAGAATGAAAGGTAGTTGTCCAAAACTCGTTCTTTTCCAATAGAATAACCATGGAAAAGGCAGGAGAGTGGTAAAGTACTGTTTTCTCTAAGTCTGAAGGCTGCCCACACTGTGCCTGTGTGCTGCAGCTTGCATCTTCGCCTTTGGGAAGCTGCCGCTCGCCGATTCTCCCGCAGGCGAAGAAGCGGCTTCTTCGCACACAGAGCATTGTGGCGAGCGCAGGGAGCTCCTGAGAGCGGTTTGTGCCGAAAGAAGCCCGGGACCGGCACTTAGCTTCGGAGAGCTGCGTATCTGCGTCTTCTGCGTGTCTTGCCGCTCTACACTCAGCCAAAAGCTTTTCCACCATATCTTGCAAGGAGAAACTCTGCCAGGAAAGAAAACATCCAAAATCTTGTTCTAAAGCTTGCACGGGGGTCTGCAAAGAGTTTGGCAAGAATGAAAGGTAGTTGTCCAAAACTCGTTCTTTTCCAATAGAATAACCATGGAAAAGGCAGGAGAGTGGTAAAGTACTGTTTTCTCTAAGTCTGAAGGCTGCCCACACTGTGCCTGTGTGCTGCAGCTTGCATCTTCGCCTTTGGGAAGCTGCCGCTCGCCGATTCTCCCGCAGGCGAAGAAGCGGCTTCTTCGCACACAGAGCATTGTGGCGAGCGCAGGGAGCTCCTGAGAGCGGTTTGTGCCGAAAGAAGCCCGGGACCGGCACTTAGATTCGGAGAGCTGCGTATCTGCGTCTTCTGCGTGTCTTGCCGCTCTACACTCAGCAAAAAGCTTTTCCACCATATCTTGCAAGGAGAAACTCTGCCAGGAAAGAAAACATCCAAAATCTTGTTCTAAAGCTTGCACGGGGGTCTGCAAAGAGTTTGGCAAGAATGAAAGGTAGTTGTCCAAAACTCGTTCTTTTCCAATAGAATAACCATGGAAAAGGCAGGAGAGTGGTAAAGTACTGTTTTCTCTAAGTCTGAAGGCTGCCCACACTGCCTGTGTGCTGCAGCTTGCATCTTCGCCTTTGCGAAGCTGCCGCTCGCCGATTCTCCCGGAGGCGAAGAAGCGGCTTCTTCGCACACAGAGCATTGTGGCGAGCGCAGGGAGCTCCTGAGAGCGGTTTGTGCCGAAAGAAGCCCGGGACCGGCACTTAGCTTCGGAGAGCTGCGTATCTGCGTCTTCTGCGTGTCTTGCCGCTCTACACTCAGCCAAAAGCTTTTCCACCATATCTTGCAAGGAGAAACTCTGCCAGGAAAGAAAACATCCAAAATCTTGTTCTAAAGCTTGCACGGAGGTCTGCAAAGAGTTTGGCAAGAATGAAAGGTAGTTGTCCAAAACTCGTTCTTTTCCAATAGAATAACCATGGAAAAGGCAGGAGAGTGGTAAAGTACTGTTTTCTCTAAGTCTGAATGCTGCCCACACTGTGCCTGTGTGCTGCAGCTTGCATCTTCGCCTTTGGGAAGCTGCCGCTCGCCGATTCTCCCGGAGGCGAAGAAGCGGCTTCTTCGCACACAGAGCATTGTGGCGAGCGCAGGGAGCTCCTGAGAGCGGTTTGTGCCGAAAGAAGCCCGGGACCGGCACTTAGCTTCGGAGAGCTGCGTATCTGCGTCTTCTGCGTGTCTTGCCGCTCTACACTCAGCCAAAAGCTTTTCCACCATATCTTGCAAGAAGAAACTCTGCCAGGAAAGAAAACATCCAAAATCTTGTTCTAAAGCTTGCACGGAGGTCTGCAAAGAGTTTGGCAAGAATGAAAGGTATTGTCCAAAACTCGTTCTTTTCCAATAGAATAACCATGGAAAAGGCAGGAGAGTGGTAAAGTACTGTTTTCTCTAAGTCTGAAGGCTGCCCACACTGTGCCTGTGTGCTGCAGCTTGCATCTTCGCCTTTGGGAAGCTGCCGCTCGCCGATTCTCCCGGAGGCGAAGAAGCGGCTTCTTCGCACACAGAGCATTGTGGCGAGCGCAGGGAGCTCCTGAGAGCGGTTTGTGCCGAAAGAAGCCCGGGACCGGCACTTAGCTTCGGAGAGCTGCGTATCTGCGTCTTCTGCGTGTCTTGCCGCTCTACACTCAGCCAAAAGCTTTTCCACCATATCTTGCAAGGAGAAACTCTGCCAGGAAAGAAAACATCCAAAATCTTGTTCTAAAGCTTGCACGGGGGTCTGCAAAGAGTTTGGCAAGAATGAAAGGTAGTTGTCCAAAACTCGTTCTTTTCCAATAGAATAACCATGGAAAAGGCAGGAGAGTGGTAAAGTACTGTTTTCTCTAAGTCTGAAGGCTGCCCACACTGTGCCTGTGTGCTGCAGCTTGCATCTTCGCCTTTGGGAAGCTGCCGCTCGCCGATTCTCCCGCAGGCGAAGAAGCGGCTTCTTCGCACACAGAGCATTGTGGCGAGCGCAGGGAGCTCCTGAGAGCGGTTTGTGCCGAAAGAAGCCCGGGACCGGCACTTAGCTTCGGAGAGCTGCGTATCTGCGTCTTCTGCGTGTCTTGCCGCTCTACACTCAGCAAAAAGCTTTTCCACCATATCTTGCAAGGAGAAACTCTGCCAGGAAAGAAAACATCCAAAATCTTGTTCTAAAGCTTGCACGGGGGTCTGCAAAGAGTTTGGCAAGAATGAAAGGTAGTTGTCCAAAACTCGTTCTTTTCCAATAGAATAACCATGGAAAAGGCAGGAGAGTGGTAAAGTACTGTTTTCTCTAAGTCTGAATGCTGCCCACACTGTGCCTGTGTGCTGCAGCTTGCATCTTCGCCTTTGGGAAGCTGCCGCTCGCCGATTCTCCCGCAGGCGAAGAAGCGGCTTCTTCGCACACAGAGCATTGTGGCGAGCGCAGGGAGCTCCTGAGAGCGGTTTGTGCCGAAAGAAGCCCGGGACCGGCACTTAGCTTCGGAGAGCTGCGTATCTGCGTCTTCTGCGTGTCTTGCCGCTCTACACTCAGCAAAAAGCTTTTCCACCATATCTTGCAAGGAGAAACTCTGCCAGGAAAGAAAACATCCAAAATCTTGTTCTAAAGCTTGCACGGGGGTCTGCAAAGAGTTTGGCAAGAATGAAAGGTAGTTGTCCAAAACTCGTTCTTTTCCAATAGAATAACCATGGAAAAGGCAGGAGAGTGGTAAAGTACTGTTTTCTCTAAGTCTGAAGGCTGCCCACACTGTGCCTGTGTGCTGCAGCTTGCATCTTCGCCTTTGGGAAGCTGCCGCTCGCCGATTCTCCCGGAGGCGAAGAAGCGGCTTCTTCGCACACAGAGCATTGTGGCGAGCGCAGGGAGCTCCTGAGAGCGGTTTGTGCCGAAAGAAGCCCGGGACCGGCACTTAGCTTCGGAGAGCTGCGTATCTGCGCCTTCTGCGTGTCTTGCCGCTGTACACTCAGCAAAAAGCTTTTCCAGCATATCTTGCAAGGAGAAACTCTGCCAGGAAAGAAAACATCCAAAATCTTGTTCTAAAGCTTGCACGGGGGTCTGCAAAGAGTTTGGCAAGAATGAAAGGTAGTTGTCCAAAACTCGTTCTTTTCCAATAGAATAACCATGGAAAAGGCAGGAGAGTGGTAAAGTACTGTTTTCTCTAAGTCTGAAGGCTGCCCACACTGTGCCTGTGTGCTGCAGCTTGCATCTTCGCCTTTGGGAAGCTGCCGCTCGCCGATTCTCCCGCAGGCGAAGAAGCGGCTTCTTCGCACACAGAGCATTGTGGCGAGCGCAGGGAGCTCCTGAGAGCGGTTTGTGCCGAAAGAAGCCCGGGACCGGCACTTAGCTTCGGAGAGCTGCGTATCTGCGTCTTCTGCGTGTCTTGCCGCTCTACACTCAGCCAAAAGCTTTTCCACCATATCTTGCAAGGAGAAACTCTGCCAGGAAAGAAAACATCCAAAATCTTGTTCTAAAGCTTGCACGGGGGTCTGCAAAGAGTTTGGCAAGAATGAAAGGTAGTTGTCCAAAACTCGTTCTTTTCCAATAGAATAACCATGGAAAAGGCAGGAGAGTGGTAAAGTACTGTTTTCTCTAAGTCTGAATGCTGCCCACACTGTGCCTGTGTGCTGCAGCTTGCATCTTCGCCTTTGGGAAGCTGCCGCTCGCCGATTCTCCCGGAGGCGAAGAAGCGGCTTCTTCGCACACAGAGCATTGTGGCGAGCGCAGGGAGCTCCTGAGAGCGGTTTGTGCCGAAAGAAGCCCGGGACCGGCACTTAGCTTCGGAGAGCTGCGTATCTGCGTCTTCTGCGTGTCTTGCCGCTCTACACTCAGCCAAAAGCTTTTCCACCATATCTTGCAAGGAGAAACTCTGCCAGGAAAGAAAACATCCAAAATCTTGTTCTAAAGCTTGCACGGAGGTCTGCAAAGAGTTTGGCAAGAATGAAAGGTAGTTGTCCAAAACTCGTTCTTTTCCAATAGAATAACCATGGAAAAGGCAGGAGAGTGGTAAAGTACTGTTTTCTCTAAGTCTGAAGGCTGCCCACACTGTGCCTGTGTGCTGCAGCTTGCATCTTCGCCTTTGGGAAGCTGCCGCTCGCCGATTCTCCCGCAGGCGAAGAAGCGGCTTCTTCGCACACAGAGCATTGTGGCGAGCGCAGGGAGCTCCTGAGAGCGGTTTGTGCCGAAAGAAGCCCGGGACCGGCACTTAGCTTCGGAGAGCTGCGTATCTGCGTCTTCTGCGTGTCTTGCCGCTCTACACTCAGCAAAAAGCTTTTCCACCATATCTTGCAAGGAGAAACTCTGCCAGGAAAGAAAACATCCAAAATCTTGTTCTAAAGCTTGCACGGGGGTCTGCAAAGAGTTTGGCAAGAATGAAAGGTAGTTGTCCAAAACTCGTTCTTTTCCAATAGAATAACCATGGAAAAGGCAGGAGAGTGGTAAAGTACTGTTTTCTCTAAGTCTGAAGGCTGCCCACACTGTGCCTGTGTGCTGCAGCTTGCATCTTCGCCTTTGGGAAGCTGCCGCTCGCCGATTCTCCCGCAGGCGAAGAAGCGGCTTCTTCGCACACAGAGCATTGTGGCGAGCGCAGGGAGCTCCTGAGAGCGGTTTGTGCCGAAAGAAGCCCGGGACCGGCACTTAGCTTCGGAGAGCTGCGTATCTGCGTCTTCTGCGTGTCTTGCCGCTCTACACTCAGCAAAAAGCTTTTCCAGCATATCTTGCAAGGAGAAACTCTGCCAGGAAAGAAAACATCCAAAATCTTGTTCTAAAGCTTGCACGGGGGTCTGCAAAGAGTTTGGCAAGAATGAAAGGTAGTTGTCCAAAACTCGTTCTTTTCCAATAGAATAACCATGGAAAAGGCAGGAGAGTGGTAAAGTACTGTTTTCTCTAAGTCTGAAGGCTGCCCACACTGCCTGTGTGCTGCAGCTTGCATCTTCGCCTTTGCGAAGCTGCCGCTCGCCGATTCTCCCGCAGGCGAAGAAGCGGCTTCTTCGCACACAGAGCATTGTGGCGAGCGCAGGGAGCTCCTGAGAGCGGTTTGTGCCGAAAGAAGCCCGGGACCGGCACTTAGCTTCGGAGAGCTGCGTATCTGCGTCTTCTGCGTGTCTTGCCGCTCTACACTCAGCCAAAAGCTTTTCCACCATATCTTGCAAGGAGAAACTCTGCCAGGAAAGAAAACATCCAAAATCTTGTTCTAAAGCTTGCACGCAGGTCTGCAAAGAGTTTGGCAAGAATGAAAGGTAGTTGTCCAAAACTCGTTCTTTTCCAATAGAATAACCATGGAAAAGGCAGGAGAGTGGTAAAGTACTGTTTTCTCTAAGTCTGAATGCTGCCCACACTGTGCCTGTGTGCTGCAGCTTGCATCTTCGCCTTTGGGAAGCTGCCGCTCGCCGATTCTCCCGGAGGCGAAGAAGCGGCTTCTTCGCACACAGAGCATTGTGGCGAGCGCAGGGAGCTCCTGAGAGCGGTTTGTGCCGAAAGAAGCCCGGGACCGGCACTTAGCTTCGGAGAGCTGCGTATCTGCGTCTTCTGCGTGTCTTGCCGCTCTACACTCAGCCAAAAGCTTTTCCACCATATCTTGCAAGGAGAAACTCTGCCAGGAAAGAAAACATCCAAAATCTTGTTCTAAAGCTTGCACGGAGGTCTGCAAAGAGTTTGGCAAGAATGAAAGGTAGTTGTCCAAAACTCGTTCTTTTCCAATAGAATAACCATGGAAAAGGCAGGAGAGTGGTAAAGTACTGTTTTCTCTAAGTCTGAAGGCTGCCCACACTGTGCCTGTGTGCTGCAGCTTGCATCTTCGCCTTTGGGAAGCTGCCGCTCGCCGATTCTCCCGCAGGCGAAGAAGCGGCTTCTTCGCACACAGAGCATTGTGGCGAGCGCAGGGAGCTCCTGAGAGCGGTTTGTGCCGAAAGAAGCCCGGGACCGGCACTTAGCTTCGGAGAGCTGCGTATCTGCGTCTTCTGCGTGTCTTGCCGCTCTACACTCAGCAAAAAGCTTTTCCACCATATCTTGCAAGGAGAAACTCTGCCAGGAAAGAAAACATCCAAAATCTTGTTCTAAAGCTTGCACGGGGGTCTGCAAAGAGTTTGGCAAGAATGAAAGGTAGTTGTCCAAAACTCGTTCTTTTCCAATAGAATAACCATGGAAAAGGCAGGAGAGTGGTAAAGTACTGTTTTCTCTAAGTCTGAATGCTGCCCACACTGTGCCTGTGTGCTGCAGCTTGCATCTTCGCCTTTGGGAAGCTGCCGCTCGCCGATTCTCCCGGAGGCGAAGAAGCGGCTTCTTCGCACACAGAGCATTGTGGCGAGCGCAGGGAGCTCCTGAGAGCGGTTTGTGCCGAAAGAAGCCCGGGACCGGCACTTAGCTTCGGAGAGCTGCGTATCTGCGTCTTCTGCGTGTCTTGCCACTCTACACTCAGCAAAAAGCTTTTCCACCATATCTTGCAAGGAGAAACTCTGCCAGGAAAGAAAACATCCAAAATCTTGTTCTAAAGCTTGCACGGGGGTCTGCAAAGAGTTTGGCAAGAATGAAAGGTAGTTGTCCAAAACTCGTTCTTTTCCAATAGAATAACCATGGAAAAGGCAGGAGAGTGGTAAAGTACTGTTTTCTCTAAGTCTGAAGGCTGCCCACACTGTGCCTGTGTGCTGCAGCTTGCATCTTCGCCTTTGGGAAGCTGCCGCTCGCCGATTCTCCCGCAGGCGAAGAAGCGGCTTCTTCGCACACAGAGCATTGTGGCGAGCGCAGGGAGCTCCTGAGAGCGGTTTGTGCCGAAAGAAGCCCGGGACCGGCACTTAGCTTCGGAGAGCTGCGTATCTGCGTCTTCTGCGTGTCTTGCCGCTCTACACTCAGCAAAAAGCTTTTCCACCATATCTTGCAAGGAGAAACTCTGCCAGGAAAGAAAACATCCAAAATCTTGTTCTAAAGCTTGCACGGGGGTCTGCAAAGAGTTTGGCAAGAATGAAAGGTAGTTGTCCAAAACTCGTTCTTTTCCAATAGAATAACCATGGAAAAGGCAGGAGAGTGGTAAAGTACTGTTTTCTCTAAGTCTGAAGGCTGCCCACACTGTGCCTGTGTGCTGCAGCTTGCATCTTCGCCTTTGGGAAGCTGCCGCTCGCCGATTCTCCCGCAGGCGAAGAAGCGGCTTCTTCGCACACAGAGCATTGTGGCGAGCGCGGGGAGCTCCTGAGAGCGGTTTGTGCCGAAAGAAGCCCGGGACCGGCACTTAGCTTCGGAGAGCTGCGTATCTGCGTCTTCTGCGTGTCTTGCCGCTCTACACTCAGCAAAAAGCTTTTCCACCATATCTTGCAAGAAGAAACTCTGCCAGGAAAGAAAACATCCAAAATCTTGTTCTAAAGCTTGCACGGAGGTCTGCAAAGAGTTTGGCAAGAATGAAAGGTAGTTGTCCAAAACTCGTTCTTTTCCAATAGAATAACCATGGAAAAGGCAGGAGAGTGGTAAAGTACTGTTTTCTCTAAGTCTGAAGGCTGCCCACACTGTGCCTGTGTGCTGCAGCTTGCATCTTCGCCTTTGGGAAGCTGCCGCTCGCCGATTCTCCCGCAGGCGAAGAAGCGGCTTCTTCGCACACAGAGCATTGTGGCGAGCGCAGGGAGCTCCTGAGAGCGGTTTGTGCCGAAAGAAGCCCGGGACCGGCACTTAGCTTCGGAGAGCTGCGTATCTGCGTCTTCTGCGTGTCTTGCCGCTCTACACTCAGCAAAAAGCTTTTCCAGCATATCTTGCAAGGAGAAACTCTGCCAGGAAAGAAAACATCCAAAATCTTGTTCTAAAGCTTGCACGGGGGTCTGCAAAGAGTTTGGCAAGAATGAAAGGTAGTTGTCCAAAACTCGTTCTTTTCCAATAGAATAACCATGGAAAAGGCAGGAGAGTGGTAAAGTACTGTTTTCTCTAAGTCTGAAGGCTGCCCACACTGCCTGTGTGCTGCAGCTTGCATCTTCGCCTTTGCGAAGCTGCCGCTCGCCGATTCTCCCGGAGGCGAAGAAGCGGCTTCTTCGCACACAGAGCATTGTGGCGAGCGCAGGGAGCTCCTGAGAGCGGTTTGTGCCGAAAGAAGCCCGGGACCGGCACTTAGCTTCGGAGAGCTGCGTATCTGCGTCTTCTGCGTGTCTTGCCGCTCTACACTCAGCCAAAAGCTTTTCCACCATATCTTGCAAGGAGAAACTCTGCCAGGAAAGAAAACATCCAAAATCTTGTTCTAAAGCTTGCACGGAGGTCTGCAAAGAGTTTGGCAAGAATGAAAGGTAGTTGTCCAAAACTCGTTCTTTTCCAATAGAATAACCATGGAAAAGGCAGGAGAGTGGTAAAGTACTGTTTTCTCTAAGTCTGAATGCTGCCCACACTGTGCCTGTGTGCTGCAGCTTGCATCTTCGCCTTTGGGAAGCTGCCGCTCGCCGATTCTCCCGGAGGCGAAGAAGCGGCTTCTTCGCACACAGAGCATTGTGGCGAGCGCAGGGAGCTCCTGAGAGCGGTTTGTGCCGAAAGAAGCCCGGGACCGGCACTTAGCTTCGGAGAGCTGCGTATCTGCGTCTTCTGCGTGTCTTGCCGCTCTACACTCAGCCAAAAGCTTTTCCACCATATCTTGCAAGGAGAAACTCTGCCAGGAAAGAAAACATCCAAAATCTTGTTCTAAAGCTTGCACGGAGGTCTGCAAAGAGTTTGGCAAGAATGAAAGGTAGTTGTCCAAAACTCGTTCTTTTCCAATAGAATAACCATGGAAAAGGCAGGAGAGTGGTAAAGTACTGTTTTCTCTAAGTCTGAAGGCTGCCCACACTGTGCCTGTGTGCTGCAGCTTGCATCTTCGCCTTTGGGAAGCTGCCGCTCGCCGATTCTCCCGCAGGCGAAGAAGCGGCTTCTTCGCACACAGAGCATTGTGGCGAGCGCAGGGAGCTCCTGAGAGCGGTTTGTGCCGAAAGAAGCCCGGGACCGGCACTTAGCTTCGGAGAGCTGCGTATCTGCGTCTTCTGCGTGTCTTGCCGCTCTACACTCAGCAAAAAGCTTTTCCACCATATCTTGCAAGGAGAAACTCTGCCAGGAAAGAAAACATCCAAAATCTTGTTCTAAAGCTTGCACGGGGGTCTGCAAAGAGTTTGGCAAGAATGAAAGGTAGTTGTCCAAAACTCGTTCTTTTCCAATAGAATAACCATGGAAAAGGCAGGAGAGTGGTAAAGTACTGTTTTCTCTAAGTCTGAATGCTGCCCACACTGTGCCTGTGTGCTGCAGCTTGCATCTTCGCCTTTGGGAAGCTGCCGCTCGCCGATTCTCCCGGAGGCGAAGAAGCGGCTTCTTCGCACACAGAGCATTGTGGCGAGCGCAGGGAGCTCCTGAGAGCGGTTTGTGCCGAAAGAAGCCCGGGACCGGCACTTAGCTTCGGAGAGCTGCGTATCTGCGTCTTCTGCGTGTCTTGCCGCTCTACACTCAGCCAAAAGCTTTTCCACCATATCTTGCAAGGAGAAACTCTGCCAGGAAAGAAAACATCCAAAATCTTGTTCTAAAGCTTGCACGGGGGTCTGCAAAGAGTTTGGCAAGAATGAAAGGTAGTTGTCCAAAACTCGTTCTTTTCCAATAGAATAACCATGGAAAAGGCAGGAGAGTGGTAAAGTACTGTTTTCTCTAAGTCTGAAGGCTGCCCACACTGTGCCTGTGTGCTGCAGCTTGCATCTTCGCCTTTGGGAAGCTGCCGCTCGCCGATTCTCCCGCAGGCGAAGAAGCGGCTTCTTCGCACACAGAGCATTGTGGCGAGCGCAGGGAGCTCCTGAGAGCGTTTGTGCCGAAAGAAGCCCGGGACCGGCACTTAGCTTCGGAGAGCTGCGTATCTGCGTCTTCTGCGTGTCTTGCCGCTCTACACTCAGCAAAAAGCTTTTCCAGCATATCTTGCAAGGAGAAACTCTGCCAGGAAAGAAAACATCCAAAATCTTGTTCTAAAGCTTGCACGGGGGTCTGCAAAGAGTTTGGCAAGAATGAAAGGTAGTTGTCCAAAACTCGTTCTTTTCCAATAGAATAACCATGGAAAAGGCAGGAGAGTGGTAAAGTACTGTTTTCTCTAAGTCTGAAGGCTGCCCACACTGCCTGTGTGCTGCAGCTTGCATCTTCGCCTTTGCGAAGCTGCCGCTCGCCGATTCTCCCGGAGGCGAAGAAGCGGCTTCTTCGCACACAGAGCATTGTGGCGAGCGCAGGGAGCTCCTGAGAGCGGTTTGTGCCGAAAGAAGCCCGGGACCGGCACTTAGCTTCGGAGAGCTGCGTATCTGCGTCTTCTGCGTGTCTTGCCGCTCTACACTCAGCCAAAAGCTTTTCCACCATATCTTGCAAGGAGAAACTCTGCCAGGAAAGAAAACATCCAAAATCTTGTTCTAAAGCTTGCACGGAGGTCTGCAAAGAGTTTGGCAAGAATGAAAGGTAGTTGTCCAAAACTCGTTCTTTTCCAATAGAATAACCATGGAAAAGGCAGGAGAGTGGTAAAGTACTGTTTTCTCTAAGTCTGAATGCTGCCCACACTGTGCCTGTGTGCTGCAGCTTGCATCTTCGCCTTTGGGAAGCTGCCGCTCGCCGATTCTCCCGCAGGCGAAGAAGCGGCTTCTTCGCACACAGAGCATTGTGGCGAGCGCAGGGAGCTCCTGAGAGCGGTTTGTGCCGAAAGAAGCCCGGGACCGGCACTTAGCTTCGGAGAGCTGCGTATCTGCGTCTTCTGCGTGTCTTGCCGCTCTACACTCAGCAAAAAGCTTTTCCACCATATCTTGCAAGGAGAAACTCTGCCAGGAAAGAAAACATCCAAAATCTTGTTCTAAAGCTTGCACGGAGGTCTGCAAAGAGTTTGGCAAGAATGAAAGGTAGTTGTCCAAAACTCGTTCTTTTCCAATAGAATAACCATGGAAAAGGCAGGAGAGTGGTAAAGTACTGTTTTCTCTAAGTCTGAAGGCTGCCCACACTGTGCCTGTGTGCTGCAGCTTGCATCTTCGCCTTTGGGAAGCTGCCGCTCGCCGATTCTCCCGCAGGCGAAGAAGCGGCTTCTTCGCACACAGAGCATTGTGGCGAGCGCAGGGAGCTCCTGAGAGCGGTTTGTGCCGAAAGAAGCCCGGGACCGGCACTTAGCTTCGGAGAGCTGCGTATCTGCGTCTTCTGCGTGTCTTGCCGCTCTACACTCAGCAAAAAGCTTTTCCACCATATCTTGCAAGGAGAAACTCTGCCAGGAAAGAAAACATCCAAAATCTTGTTCTAAAGCTTGCACGGGGGTCTGCAAAGAGTTTGGCAAGAATGAAAGGTAGTTGTCCAAAACTCGTTCTTTTCCAATAGAATAACCATGGAAAAGGCAGGAGAGTGGTAAAGTACTGTTTTCTCTAAGTCTGAATGCTGCCCACACTGTGCCTGTGTGCTGCAGCTTGCATCTTCGCCTTTGGGAAGCTGCCGCTCGCCGATTCTCCCGGAGGCGAAGAAGCGGCTTCTTCGCACACAGAGCATTGTGGCGAGCGCAGGGAGCTCCTGAGAGCGGTTTGTGCCGAAAGAAGCCCGGGACCGGCACTTAGCTTCGGAGAGCTGCGTATCTGCGTCTTCTGCGTGTCTTGCCGCTCTACACTCAGCCAAAAGCTTTTCCACCATATCTTGCAAGGAGAAACTCTGCCAGGAAAGAAAACATCCAAAATCTTGTTCTAAAGCTTGCACGGGGGTCTGCAAAGAGTTTGGCAAGAATGAAAGGTAGTTGTCCAAAACTCGTTCTTTTCCAATAGAATAACCATGGAAAAGGCAGGAGAGTGGTAAAGTACTGTTTTCTCTAAGTCTGAAGGCTGCCCACACTGTGCCTGTGTGCTGCAGCTTGCATCTTCGCCTTTGGGAAGCTGCCGCTCGCCGATTCTCCCGGAGGCGAAGAAGCGGCTTCTTCGCACACAGAGCATTGTGGCGAGCGCAGGGAGCTCCTGAGAGCGGTTTGTGCCGAAAGAAGCCCGGGACCGGCACTTAGCTTCGGAGAGCTGCGTATCTGCGTCTTCTGCGTGTCTTGCCGCTCTACACTCAGCAAAAAGCTTTTCCAGCATATCTTGCAAGGAGAAACTCTGCCAGGAAAGAAAACATCCAAAATCTTGTTCTAAAGCTTGCACGGGGGTCTGCAAAGAGTTTGGCAAGAATGAAAGGTAGTTGTCCAAAACTCGTTCTTTTCCAATAGAATAACCATGGAAAAGGCAGGAGAGTGGTAAAGTACTGTTTTCTCTAAGTCTGAAGGCTGCCCACACTGTGCCTGTGTGCTGCAGCTTGCATCTTCGCCTTTGGGAAGCTGCCGCTCGCCGATTCTCCCGCAGGCGAAGAAGCGGCTTCTTCGCACACAGAGCATTGTGGCGAGCGCGGGGAGCTCCTGAGAGCGGTTTGTGCCGAAAGAAGCCCGGGACCGGCACTTAGCTTCGGAGAGCTGCGTATCTGCGTCTTCTGCGTGTCTTGCCGCTCTACACTCAGCAAAAAGCTTTTCCACCATATCTTGCAAGAAGAAACTCTGCCAGGAAAGAAAACATCCAAAATCTTGTTCTAAAGCTTGCACGGAGGTCTGCAAAGAGTTTGGCAAGAATGAAAGGTAGTTGTCCAAAACTCGTTCTTTTCCAATAGAATAACCATGGAAAAGGCAGGAGAGTGGTAAAGTACTGTTTTCTCTAAGTCTGAAGGCTGCCCACACTGTGCCTGTGTGCTGCAGCTTGCATCTTCGCCTTTGGGAAGCTGCCGCTCGCCGATTCTCCCGCAGGCGAAGAAGCGGCTTCTTCGCACACAGAGCATTGTGGCGAGCGCAGGGAGCTCCTGAGAGCGGTTTGTGCCGAAAGAAGCCCGGGACCGGCACTTAGCTTCGGAGAGCTGCGTATCTGCGTCTTCTGCGTGTCTTGCCGCTCTACACTCAGCAAAAAGCTTTTCCACCATATCTTGCAAGGAGAAACTCTGCCAGGAAAGAAAACATCCAAAATCTTGTTCTAAAGCTTGCACGGGGGTCTGCAAAGAGTTTGGCAAGAATGAAAGGTAGTTGTCCAAAACTCGTTCTTTTCCAATAGAATAACCATGGAAAAGGCAGGAGAGTGGTAAAGTACTGTTTTCTCTAAGTCTGAATGCTGCCCACACTGTGCCTGTGTGCTGCAGCTTGCATCTTCGCCTTTGGGAAGCTGCCGCTCGCCGATTCTCCCGCAGGCGAAGAAGCGGCTTCTTCGCACACAGAGCATTGTGGCGAGCGCAGGGAGCTCCTGAGAGCGGTTTGTGCCGAAAGAAGCCCGGGACCGGCACTTAGCTTCGGAGAGCTGCGTATCTGCGTCTTCTGCGTGTCTTGCCGCTCTACACTCAGCAAAAAGCTTTTCCACCATATCTTGCAAGGAGAAACTCTGCCAGGAAAGAAAACATCCAAAATCTTGTTCTAAAGCTTGCACGGGGGTCTGCAAAGAGTTTGGCAAGAATGAAAGGTAGTTGTCCAAAACTCGTTCTTTTCCAATAGAATAACCATGGAAAAGGCAGGAGAGTGGTAAAGTACTGTTTTCTCTAAGTCTGAAGGCTGCCCACACTGTGCCTGTGTGCTGCAGCTTGCATCTTCGCCTTTGGGAAGCTGCCGCTCGCCGATTCTCCCGGAGGCGAAGAAGCGGCTTCTTCGCACACAGAGCATTGTGGCGAGCGCAGGGAGCTCCTGAGAGCGGTTTGTGCCGAAAGAAGCCCGGGACCGGCACTTAGCTTCGGAGAGCTGCGTATCTGCGTCTTCTGCGTGTCTTGCCACTCTACACTCAGCAAAAAGCTTTTCCACCATATCTTGCAAGGAGAAACTCTGCCAGGAAAGAAAACATCCAAAATCTTGTTCTAAAGCTTGCACGGGGGTCTGCAAAGAGTTTGGCAAGAATGAAAGGTAGTTGTCCAAAACTCGTTCTTTTCCAATAGAATAACCATGGAAAAGGCAGGAGAGTGGTAAAGTACTGTTTTCTCTAAGTCTGAAGGCTGCCCACACTGTGCCTGTGTGCTGCAGCTTGCATCTTCGCCTTTGGGAAGCTGCCGCTCGCCGATTCTCCCGCAGGCGAAGAAGCGGCTTCTTCGCACACAGAGCATTGTGGCGAGCGCAGGGAGCTCCTGAGAGCGGTTTGTGCCGAAAGAAGCCCGGGACCGGCACTTAGCTTCGGAGAGCTGCGTATCTGCGTCTTCTGCGTGTCTTGCTGCTCTACACTCAGCCAAAAGCTTTTCCACCATATCTTGCAAGGAGAAACTCTGCCAGGAAAGAAAACATCCAAAATCTTGTTCTAAAGCTTGCACGGAGGTCTGCAAAGAGTTTGGCAAGAATGAAAGGTAGTTGTCCAAAACTCGTTCTTTTCCAATAGAATAACCATGGAAAAGGCAGGAGAGTGGTAAAGTACTGTTTTCTCTAAGTCTGAAGGCTGCCCACACTGTGCCTGTGTGCTGCAGCTTGCATCTTCGCCTTTGGGAAGCTGCCGCTCGCCGATTCTCCCGCAGGCGAAGAAGCGGCTTCTTCGCACACAGAGCATTGTGGCGAGCGCAGGGAGCTCCTGAGAGCGGTTTGTGCCGAAAGAAGCCCGGGACCGGCACTTAGCTTCGGAGAGCTGCGTATCTGCGTCTTCTGCGTGTCTTGCCGCTCTACACTCAGCCAAAAGCTTTTCCACCATATCTTGCAAGGAGAAACTCTGCCAGGAAAGAAAACATCCAAAATCTTGTTCTAAAGCTTGCACGGGGGTCTGCAAAGAGTTTGGCAAGAATGAAAGGTAGTTGTCCAAAACTCGTTCTTTTCCAATAGAATAACCATGGAAAAGGCAGGAGAGTGGTAAAGTACTGTTTTCTCTAAGTCTGAAGGCTGCCCACACTGTGCCTGTGTGCTGCAGCTTGCATCTTCGCCTTTGGGAAGCTGCCGCTCGCCGATTCTCCCGCAGGCGAAGAAGCGGCTTCTTCGCACACAGAGCATTGTGGCGAGCGCAGGGAGCTCCTGAGAGCGGTTTGTGCCGAAAGAAGCCCGGGACCGGCACTTAGCTTCGGAGAGCTGCGTATCTGCGTCTTCTGCGTGTCTTGCCGCTCTACACTCAGCAAAAAGCTTTTCCACCATATCTTGCAAGGAGAAACTCTGCCAGGAAAGAAAACATCCAAAATCTTGTTCTAAAGCTTGCACGGGGGTCTGCAAAGAGTTTGGCAAGAATGAAAGGTAGTTGTCCAAAACTCGTTCTTTTCCAATAGAATAACCATGGAAAAGGCAGGAGAGTGGTAAAGTACTGTTTTCTCTAAGTCTGAATGCTGCCCACACTGTGCCTGTGTGCTGCAGCTTGCATCTTCGCCTTTGGGAAGCTGCCGCTCGCCGATTCTCCCGCAGGCGAAGAAGCGGCTTCTTCGCACACAGAGCATTGTGGCGAGCGCGGGGAGCTCCTGAGAGCGGTTTGTGCCGAAAGAAGCCCGGGACCGGCACTTAGCTTCGGAGAGCTGCGTATCTGCGTCTACTGCGTGTCTTGCCGCTCTACACTCAGCAAAAAGCTTTTCCACCCATATCTTGCAAGGAGAAACTCTGCCAGGAAAGAAAACATCCAAAATCTTGTTCTAAAGCTTGCACGGAGGTCTGCAAAGAGTTTGGCAAGAATGAAAGGTAGTTGTCCAAAACTCGTTCTTTTCCAATAGAATAACCATGGAAAAGGCAGGAGAGTGGTAAAGTACTGTTTTCTCTAAGTCTGAATGCTGCCCACACTGTGCCTGTGTGCTGCAGCTTGCATCTTCGCCTTTGGGAAGCTGCCGCTCGCCGATTCTCCCGCAGGCGAAGAAGCGGCTTCTTCGCACACAGAGCATTGTGGCGAGCGCAGGGAGCTCCTGAGAGCGGTTTGTGCCGAAAGAAGCCCGGGACCGGCACTTAGCTTCGGAGAGCTGCGTATCTGCGTCTTCTGCGTGTCTTGCCGCTCTACACTCAGCCAAAAGCTTTTCCACCATATCTTGCAAGGAGAAACTCTGCCAGGAAAGAAAACATCCAAAATCTTGTTCTAAAGCTTGCATGGGGGTCTGCAAAGAGTTTGGCAAGAATGAAAGGTAGTTGTCCAAAACTCGTTCTTTTCCAATAGAATAACCATGGAAAAGGCAGGAGAGTGGTAAAGTACTGTTTTCTCTAAGTCTGAAGGCTGCCCACACTGTGCCTGTGTGCTGCAGCTTGCATCTTCGCCTTTGGGAAGCTGCCGCTCGCCGATTCTCCCGGAGGCGAAGAAGCGGCTTCTTCGCACACAGAGCATTGTGGCGAGCGCAGGGAGCTCCTGAGAGCGGTTTGTGCCGAAAGAAGCCCGGGACCGGCACTTAGCTTCGGAGAGCTGCGTATCTGCGCCTTCTGCGTGTCTTGCCGCTCTACACTCAGCAAAAAGCTTTTCCACCATATCTTGCAAGGAGAAACTCTGCCAGGAAAGAAAACATCCAAAATCTTGTTCTAAAGCTTGCACGGGGGTCTGCAAAGAGTTTGGCAAGAATGAAAGGTAGTTGTCCAAAACTCGTTCTTTTCCAATAGAATAACCATGGAAAAGGCAGGAGAGTGGTAAAGTACTGTTTTCTCTAAGTCTGAAGGCTGCCCACACTGTGCCTGTGTGCTGCAGCTTGCATCTTCGCCTTTGGGAAGCTGCCGCTCGCCGATTCTCCCGCAGGCGAAGAAGCGGCTTCTTCGCACACAGAGCATTGTGGCGAGCGCAGGGAGCTCCTGAGAGCGGTTTGTGCCGAAAGAAGCCCGGGACCGGCACTTAGCTTCGGAGAGCTGCGTATCTGCGTCTTCTGCGTGTCTTGCCGCTCTACACTCAGCAAAAAGCTTTTCCACCATATCTTGCAAGGAGAAACTCTGCCAGGAAAGAAAACATCCAAAATCTTGTTCTAAAGCTTGCACGGAGGTCTGCAAAGAGTTTGGCAAGAATGAAAGGTAGTTGTCCAAAACTCGTTCTTTTCCAATAGAATAACCATGGAAAACGCAGGAGAGTGGTAAAGTACTGGTTTCTCTAAGTCTGAAGGCTGCCCACACTGTGCCTGTGTGCTGCAGCTTGCATCTTCGCCTTTGGGAAGCTGCCGCTCGCCGATTCTCCCGCAGGCGAAGAAGCGGCTTCTTCGCACACAGAGCATTGTGGCGAGCGCAGGGAGCTCCTGAGAGCGGTTTGTGCCGAAAGAAGCCCGGGACCGGCACTTAGCTTCGGAGAGCTGCGTATCTGCGTCTTCTGCGTGTCTTGCCGCTCTACACTCAGCCAAAAGCTTTTCCACCATATCTTGCAAGGAGAAACTCTGCCAGGAAAGAAAACATCCAAAATCTTGTTCTAAAGCTTGCACGGAGGTCTGCAAAGAGTTTGGCAAGAATGAAAGGTAGTTGTCCAAAACTCGTTCTTTTCCAATAGAATAACCATGGAAAAGGCAGGAGAGTGGTAAAGTACTGTTTTCTCTAAGTCTGAAGGCTGCCCACACTGTGCCTGTGTGCTGCAGCTTGCATCTTCGCCTTTGGGAAGCTGCCGCTCGCCGATTCTCCCGCAGGCGAAGAAGCGGCTTCTTCGCACACAGAGCATTGTGGCGAGCGCAGGGAGCTCCTGAGAGCGGTTTGTGCCGAAAGAAGCCCGGGACCGGCACTTAGCTTCGGAGAGCTGCGTATCTGCGTCTTCTGCGTGTCTTGCCGCTGTACACTCAGCAAAAAGCTTTTCCAGCATATCTTGCAAGGAGAAACTCTGCCAGGAAAGAAAACATCCAAAATCTTGTTCTAAAGCTTGCACGGGGGTCTGCAAAGAGTTTGGCAAGAATGAAAGGTAGTTGTCCAAAACTCGTTCTTTTCCAATAGAATAACCATGGAAAAGGCAGGAGAGTGGTAAAGTACTGTTTTCTCTAAGTCTGAAGGCTGCCCACACTGTGCCTGTGTGCTGCAGCTTGCATCTTCGCCTTTGGGAAGCTGCCGCTCGCCGATTCTCCCGCAGGCGAAGAAGCGGCTTCTTCGCACACAGAGCATTGTGGCGAGCGCAGGGAGCTCCTGAGAGCGGTTTGTGCCGAAAGAAGCCCGGGACCGGCACTTAGCTTCGGAGAGCTGCGTATCTGCGTCTTCTGCGTGTCTTGCCGCTCTACACTCAGCAAAAAGCTTTTCCAGCATATCTTGCAAGGAGAAACTCTGCCAGGAAAGAAAACATCCAAAATCTTGTTCTAAAGCTTGCACGGGGGTCTGCAAAGAGTTTGGCAAGAATGAAAGGTAGTTGTCCAAAACTCGTTCTTTTCCAATAGAATAACCATGGAAAAGGCAGGAGAGTGGTAAAGTACTGTTTTCTCTAAGTCTGAAGGCTGCCCACACTGCCTGTGTGCTGCAGCTTGCATCTTCGCCTTTGCGAAGCTGCCGCTCGCCGATTCTCCCGGAGGCGAAGAAGCGGCTTCTTCGCACACAGAGCATTGTGGCGAGCGCAGGGAGCTCCTGAGAGCGGTTTGTGCCGAAAGAAGCCCGGGACCGGCACTTAGCTTCGGAGAGCTGCGTATCTGCGTCTTCTGCGTGTCTTGCCGCTCTACACTCAGCCAAAAGCTTTTCCACCATATCTTGCAAGGAGAAACTCTGCCAGGAAAGAAAACATCCAAAATCTTGTTCTAAAGCTTGCACGGAGGTCTGCAAAGAGTTTGGCAAGAATGAAAGGTAGTTGTCCAAAACTCGTTCTTTTCCAATAGAATAACCATGGAAAAGGCAGGAGAGTGGTAAAGTACTGTTTTCTCTAAGTCTGAATGCTGCCCACACTGTGCCTGTGTGCTGCAGCTTGCATCTTCGCCTTTGCGAAGCTGCCGCTCGCCGATTCTCCCGCAGGCGAAGAAGCGGCTTCTTCGCACACAGAGCATTGTGGCGAGCGCAGGGAGCTCCTGAGAGCGGTTTGTGCCGAAAGAAGCCCGGGACCGGCACTTAGCTTCGGAGAGCTGCGTATCTGCGTCTTCTGCGTGTCTTGCCGCTCTACACTCAGCCAAAAGCTTTTCCACCATATCTTGCAAGGAGAAACTCTGCCAGGAAAGAAAACATCCAAAATCTTGTTCTAAAGCTTGCACGGAGGTCTGCAAAGAGTTTGGCAAGAATGAAAGGTAGTTGTCCAAAACTCGTTCTTTTCCAATAGAATAACCATGGAAAAGGCAGGAGAGTGGTAAAGTACTGTTTTCTCTAAGTCTGAAGGCTGCCCACACTGTGCCTGTGTGCTGCAGCTTGCATCTTCGCCTTTGGGAAGCTGCCGCTCGCCGATTCTCCCGCAGGCGAAGAAGCGGCTTCTTCGCACACAGAGCATTGTGGCGAGCGCAGGGAGCTCCTGAGAGCGGTTTGTGCCGAAAGAAGCCCGGGACCGGCACTTAGCTTCGGAGAGCTGCGTATCTGCGTCTTCTGCGTGTCTTGACGCTCTACACTCAGCAAAAAGCTTTTCCACCATATCTTGCAAGGAGAAACTCTGCCAGGAAAGAAAACATCCAAAATCTTGTTCTAAAGCTTGCACGGGGGTCTGCAAAGAGTTTGGCAAGAATGAAAGGTAGTTGTCCAAAACTCGTTCTTTTCCAATAGAATAACCATGGAAAAGGCAGGAGAGTGGTAAAGTACTGTTTTCTCTAAGTCTGAATGCTGCCCACACTGTGCCTGTGTGCTGCAGCTTGCATCTTCGCCTTTGGGAAGCTGCCGCTCGCCGATTCTCCCGCAGGCGAAGAAGCGGCTTCTTCGCACACAGAGCATTGTGGCGAGCGCAGGGAGCTCCTGAGAGCGGTTTGTGCCGAAAGAAGCCCGGGACCGGCACTTAGCTTCGGAGAGCTGCGTATCTGCGTCTTCTGCGTGTCTTGCCGCTCTACACTCAGCCAAAAGCTTTTCCACCATATCTTGCAAGGAGAAACTCTGCCAGGAAAGAAAACATCCAAAATCTTGTTCTAAAGCTTGCACGGGGGTCTGCAAAGAGTTTGGCAAGAATGAAAGGTAGTTGTCCAAAACTCGTTCTTTTCCAATAGAATAACCATGGAAAAGGCAGGAGAGTGGTAAAGTACTGTTTTCTCTAAGTCTGAAGGCTGCCCACACTGTGCCTGTGTGCTGCAGCTTGCATCTTCGCCTTTGGGAAGCTGCCGCTCGCCGATTCTCCCGGAGGCGAAGAAGCGGCTTCTTCGCACACAGAGCATTGTGGCGAGCGCAGGGAGCTCCTGAGAGCGGTTTGTGCCGAAAGAAGCCCGGGACCGGCACTTAGCTTCGGAGAGCTGCGTATCTGCGTCTTCTGCGTGTCTTGCCGCTCTACACTCAGCAAAAAGCTTTTCCAGCATATCTTGCAAGGAGAAACTCTGCCAGGAAAGAAAACATCCAAAATCTTGTTCTAAAGCTTGCACGGGGGTCTGCAAAGAGTTTGGCAAGAATGAAAGGTAGTTGTCCAAAACTCGTTCTTTTCCAATAGAATAACCATGGAAAAGGCAGGAGAGTGGTAAAGTACTGTTTTCTCTAAGTCTGAAGGCTGCCCACACTGTGCCTGTGTGCTGCAGCTTGCATCTTCGCCTTTGGGAAGCTGCCGCTCGCCGATTCTCCCGCAGGCGAAGAAGCGGCTTCTTCGCACACAGAGCATTGTGGCGAGCGCGGGGAGCTCCTGAGAGCGGTTTGTGCCGAAAGAAGCCCGGGACCGGCACTTAGCTTCGGAGAGCTGCGTATCTGCGTCTTCTGCGTGTCTTGCCGCTCTACACTCAGCAAAAAGCTTTTCCACCATATCTTGCAAGAAGAAACTCTGCCAGGAAAGAAAACATCCAAAATCTTGTTCTAAAGCTTGCACGGAGGTCTGCAAAGAGTTTGGCAAGAATGAAAGGTAGTTGTCCAAAACTCGTTCTTTTCCAATAGAATAACCATGGAAAAGGCAGGAGAGTGGTAAAGTACTGTTTTCTCTAAGTCTGAAGGCTGCCCACACTGTGCCTGTGTGCTGCAGCTTGCATCTTCGCCTTTGGGAAGCTGCCGCTCGCCGATTCTCCCGCAGGCGAAGAAGCGGCTTCTTCGCACACAGAGCATTGTGGCGAGCGCAGGGAGCTCCTGAGAGCGGTTTGTGCCGAAAGAAGCCCGGGACCGGCACTTAGCTTCGGAGAGCTGCGTATCTGCGTCTTCTGCGTGTCTTGCCGCTCTACACTCAGCAAAAAGCTTTTCCAGCATATCTTGCAAGGAGAAACTCTGCCAGGAAAGAAAACATCCAAAATCTTGTTCTAAAGCTTGCACGGGGGTCTGCAAAGAGTTTGGCAAGAATGAAAGGTAGTTGTCCAAAACTCGTTCTTTTCCAATAGAATAACCATGGAAAAGGCAGGAGAGTGGTAAAGTACTGTTTTCTCTAAGTCTGAAGGCTGCCCACACTGCCTGTGTGCTGCAGCTTGCATCTTCGCCTTTGCGAAGCTGCCGCTCGCCGATTCTCCCGGAGGCGAAGAAGCGGCTTCTTCGCACACAGAGCATTGTGGCGAGCGCAGGGAGCTCCTGAGAGCGGTTTGTGCCGAAAGAAGCCCGGGACCGGCACTTAGCTTCGGAGAGCTGCGTATCTGCGTCTTCTGCGTGTCTTGCCGCTCTACACTCAGCCAAAAGCTTTTCCACCATATCTTGCAAGGAGAAACTCTGCCAGGAAAGAAAACATCCAAAATCTGGTTCTAAAGCTTGCACGGAGGTCTGCAAAGAGTTTGGCAAGAATGAAAGGTAGTTGTCCAAAACTCGTTCTTTTCCAATAGAATAACCATGGAAAAGGCAGGAGAGTGGTAAAGTACTGTTTTCTCTAAGTCTGAATGCTGCCCACACTGTGCCTGTGTGCTGCAGCTTGCATCTTCGCCTTTGGGAAGCTGCCGCTCGCCGATTCTCCCGGAGGCGAAGAAGCGGCTTCTTCGCACACAGAGCATTGTGGCGAGCGCAGGGAGCTCCTGAGAGCGGTTTGTGCCGAAAGAAGCCCGGGACCGGCACTTAGCTTCGGAGAGCTGCGTATCTGCGTCTTCTGCGTGTCTTGCCGCTCTACACTCAGCCAAAAGCTTTTCCACCATATCTTGCAAGGAGAAACTCTGCCAGGAAAGAAAACATCCAAAATCTTGTTCTAAAGCTTGCACGGGGGTCTGCAAAGAGTTTGGCAAGAATGAAAGGTAGTTGTCCAAAACTCGTTCTTTTCCAATAGAATAACCATGGAAAAGGCAGGAGAGTGGTAAAGTACTGTTTTCTCTAAGTCTGAAGGCTGCCCACACTGTGCCTGTGTGCTGCAGCTTGCATCTTCGCCTTTGGGAAGCTGCCGCTCGCCGATTCTCCCGGAGGCGAAGAAGCGGCTTCTTCGCACACAGAGCATTGTGGCGAGCGCAGGGAGCTCCTGAGAGCGGTTTGTGCCGAAAGAAGCCCGGGACCGGCACTTAGCTTCGGAGAGCTGCGTATCTGCGTCTTCTGCGTGTCTTGCCGCTGTACACTCAGCAAAAAGCTTTTCCAGCATATCTTGCAAGGAGAAACTCTGCCAGGAAAGAAAACATCCAAAATCTTGTTCTAAAGCTTGCACGGGGGTCTGCAAAGAGTTTGGCAAGAATGAAAGGTAGTTGTCCAAAACTCGTTCTTTTCCAATAGAATAACCATGGAAAAGGCAGGAGAGTGGTAAAGTACTGTTTTCTCTAAGTCTGAAGGCTGCCCACACTGTGCCTGTGTGCTGCAGCTTGCATCTTCGCCTTTGGGAAGCTGCCGCTCGCCGATTCTCCCGCAGGCGAAGAAGCGGCTTCTTCGCACACAGAGCATTGTGGCGAGCGCGGGGAGCTCCTGAGAGCGGTTTGTGCCGAAAGAAGCCCGGGACCGGCACTTAGCTTCGGAGAGCTGCGTATCTGCGTCTTCTGCGTGTCTTGCCGCTCTACACTCAGCAAAAAGCTTTTCCACCATATCTTGCAAGAAGAAACTCTGCCAGGAAAGAAAACATCCAAAATCTTGTTCTAAAGCTTGCACGGAGGTCTGCAAAGAGTTTGGCAAGAATGAAAGGTAGTTGTCCAAAACTCGTTCTTTTCCAATAGAATAACCATGGAAAAGGCAGGAGAGTGGTAAAGTACTGTTTTCTCTAAGTCTGAAGTCTGCCCACACTGTGCCTGTGTGCTGCAGCTTGCATCTTCGCCTTTGGGAAGCTGCCGCTCGCCGATTCTCCCGCAGGCGAAGAAGCGGCTTCTTCGCACACAGAGCATTGTGGCGAGCGCAGGGAGCTCCTGAGAGCGGTTTGTGCCGAAAGAAGCCCGGGACCGGCACTTAGCTTCGGAGAGCTGCGTATCTGCGTCTTCTGCGTGTCTTGCCGCTCTACACTCAGCAAAAAGCTTTTCCACCATATCTTGCAAGGAGAAACTCTGCCAGGAAAGAAAACATCCAAAATCTTGTTCTAAAGCTTGCACGGGGGTCTGCAAAGAGTTTGGCAAGAATGAAAGGTAGTTGTCCAAAACTCGTTCTTTTCCAATAGAATAACCATGGAAAAGGCAGGAGAGTGGTAAAGTACTGTTTTCTCTAAGTCTGAATGCTGCCCACACTGTGCCTGTGTGCTGCAGCTTGCATCTTCGCCTTTGGGAAGCTGCCGCTCGCCGATTCTCCCGGAGGCGAAGAAGCGGCTTCTTCGCACACAGAGCATTGTGGCGAGCGCAGGGAGCTCCTGAGAGCGGTTTGTGCCGAAAGAAGCCCGGGACCGGCACTTAGCTTCGGAGAGCTGCGTATCTGCGTCTTCTGCGTGTCTTGCCGCTCTACACTCAGCCAAAAGCTTTTCCACCATATCTTGCAAGGAGAAACTCTGCCAGGAAAGAAAACATCCAAAATCTTGTTCTAAAGCTTGCACGGGGGTCTGCAAAGAGTTTGGCAAGAATGAAAGGTAGTTGTCCAAAACTCGTTCTTTTCCAATAGAATAACCATGGAAAAGGCAGGAGAGTGGTAAAGTACTGTTTTCTCTAAGTCTGAAGGCTGCCCACACTGTGCCTGTGTGCTGCAGCTTGCATCTTCGCCTTTGGGAAGCTGCCGCTCGCCGATTCTCCCGGAGGCGAAGAAGCGGCTTCTTCGCACACAGAGCATTGTGGCGAGCGCAGGGAGCTCCTGAGAGCGGTTTGTGCCGAAAGAAGCCCGGGACCGGCACTTAGCTTCGGAGAGCTGCGTATCTGCGTCTTCTGCGTGTCTTGCCACTCTACACTCAGCAAAAAGCTTTTCCACCATATCTTGCAAGGAGAAACTCTGCCAGGAAAGAAAACATCCAAAATCTTGTTCTAAAGCTTGCACGGGGGTCTGCAAAGAGTTTGGCAAGAATGAAAGGTAGTTGTCCAAAACTCGTTCTTTTCCAATAGAATAACCATGGAAAAGGCAGGAGAGTGGTAAAGTACTGTTTTCTCTAAGTCTGAAGGCTGCCCACACTGTGCCTGTGTGCTGCAGCTTGCATCTTCGCCTTTGGGAAGCTGCCGCTCGCCGATTCTCCCGCAGGCGAAGAAGCGGCTTCTTCGCACACAGAGCATTGTGGCGAGCGCAGGGAGCTCCTGAGAGCGGTTTGTGCCGAAAGAAGCCCGGGACTGGCACTTAGCTTCGGAGAGCTGCGTATCTGCGTCTTCTGCGTGTCTTGCCGCTCTACACTCAGCAAAAAGCTTTTCCACCATATCTTGCAAGGAGAAACTCTGCCAGGAAAGAAAACATCCAAAATCTTGTTCTAAAGCTTGCACGGGGGTCTGCAAAGAGTTTGGCAAGAATGAAAGGTAGTTGTCCAAAACTCGTTCTTTTCCAATAGAATAACCATGGAAAAGGCAGGAGAGTGGTAAAGTACTGTTTTCTCTAAGTCTGAAGGCTGCCCACACTGTGCCTGTGTGCTGCAGCTTGCATCTTCGCCTTTGGGAAGCTGCCGCTCGCCGATTCTCCCGCAGGCGAAGAAGCGGCTTCTTCGCACACAGAGCATTGTGGCGAGCGCAGGGAGCTCCTGAGAGCGGTTTGTGCCGAAAGAAGCCCGGGACCGGCACTTAGCTTCGGAGAGCTGCGTATCTGCGTCTTCTGCGTGTCTTGCCGCTCTACACTCAGCAAAAAGCTTTTCCACCATATCTTGCAAGGAGAAACTCTGCCAGGAAAGAAAACATCCAAAATCTTGTTCTAAAGCTTGCACGGGGGTCTGCAAAGAGTTTGGCAAGAATGAAAGGTAGTTGTCCAAAACTCGTTCTTTTCCAATAGAATAACCATGGAAAAGGCAGGAGAGTGGTAAAGTACTGTTTTCTCTAAGTCTGAAGGCTGCCCACACTGTGCCTATGTGCTGCAGCTTGCATCTTCGCCTTTGGGAAGCTGCCGCTCGCCGATTCTCCCGCAGGCGAAGAAGCGGCTTCTTCGCACACAGAGCATTGTGGCGAGCGCAGGGAGCTCCTGAGAGCGGTTTGTGCCGAAAGAAGCCCGGGACCGGCACTTAGCTTCGGAGAGCTGCGTATCTGCGTCTTCTGCGTGTCTTGCCGCTCTACACTCAGCAAAAAGCTTTTCCAGCATATCTTGCAAGGAGAAACTCTGCCAGGAAAGAAAACATCCAAAATCTTGTTCTAAAGCTTGCACGGGGGTCTGCAAAGAGTTTGGCAAGAATGAAAGGTAGTTGTCCAAAACTCGTTCTTTTCCAATAGAATAACCATGGAAAAGGCAGGAGAGTGGTAAAGTACTGTTTTCTCTAAGTCTGAAGGCTGCCCACACTGCCTGTGTGCTGCAGCTTGCATCTTCGCCTTTGCGAAGCTGCCGCTCGCCGATTCTCCCGGAGGCGAAGAAGCGGCTTCTTCGCACACAGAGCATTGTGGCGAGCGCAGGGAGCTCCTGAGAGCGGTTTGTGCCGAAAGAAGCCCGGGACCGGCACTTAGCTTCGGAGAGCTGCGTATCTGCGTCTTCTGCGTGTCTTGCCGCTCTACACTCAGCCAAAAGCTTTTCCACCATATCTTGCAAGGAGAAACTCTGCCAGGAAAGAAAACATCCAAAATCTTGTTCTAAAGCTTGCACGGAGGTCTGCAAAGAGTTTGGCAAGAATGAAAGGTAGTTGTCCAAAACTCGTTCTTTTCCAATAGAATAACCATGGAAAAGGCAGGAGAGTGGTAAAGTACTGTTTTCTCTAAGTCTGAATGCTGCCCACACTGTGCCTGTGTGCTGCAGCTTGCATCTTCGCCTTTGCGAAGCTGCCGCTCGCCGATTCTCCCGGAGGCGAAGAAGCGGCTTCTTCGCACACAGAGCATTGTGGCGAGCGCAGGGAGCTCCTGAGAGCGGTTTGTGCCGAAAGAAGCCCGGGACCGGCACTTAGCTTCGGAGAGCTGCGTATCTGCGTCTTCTGCGTGTCTTGCCGCTCTACACTCAGCCAAAAGCTTTTCCACCATATCTTGCAAGGAGAAACTCTGCCAGGAAAGAAAACATCCAAAATCTTGTTCTAAAGCTTGCACGGAGGTCTGCAAAGAGTTTGGCAAGAATGAAAGGTAGTTGTCCAAAACTCGTTCTTTTCCAATAGAATAACCATGGAAAAGGCAGGAGAGTGGTAAAGTACTGTTTTCTCTAAGTCTGAAGGCTGCCCACACTGTGCCTGTGTGCTGCAGCTTGCATCTTCGCCTTTGGGAAGCTGCCGCTCGCCGATTCTCCCGCAGGCGAAGAAGCGGCTTCTTCGCACACAGAGCATTGTGGCGAGCGCAGGGAGCTCCTGAGAGCGGTTTGTGCCGAAAGAAGCCCGGGACCGGCACTTAGCTTCGGAGAGCTGCGTATCTGCGTCTTCTGCGTGTCTTGACGCTCTACACTCAGCAAAAAGCTTTTCCACCATATCTTGCAAGGAGAAACTCTGCCAGGAAAGAAAACATCCAAAATCTTGTTCTAAAGCTTGCACGGGGGTCTGCAAAGAGTTTGGCAAGAATGAAAGGTAGTTGTCCAAAACTCGTTCTTTTCCAATAGAATAACCATGGAAAAGGCAGGAGAGTGGTAAAGTACTGTTTTCTCTAAGTCTGAATGCTGCCCACACTGTGCCTGTGTGCTGCAGCTTGCATCTTCGCCTTTGGGAAGCTGCCGCTCGCCGATTCTCCCGCAGGCGAAGAAGCGGCTTCTTCGCACACAGAGCATTGTGGCGAGCGCAGGGAGCTCCTGAGAGCGGTTTGTGCCGAAAGAAGCCCGGGACCGGCACTTAGCTTCGGAGAGCTGCGTATCTGCGTCTTCTGCGTGTCTTGCCGCTCTACACTCAGCCAAAAGCTTTTCCACCATATCTTGCAAGGAGAAACTCTGCCAGGAAAGAAAACATCCAAAATCTTGTTCTAAAGCTTGCACGGGGGTCTGCAAAGAGTTTGGCAAGAATGAAAGGTAGTTGTCCAAAACTCGTTCTTTTCCAATAGAATAACCATGGAAAAGGCAGGAGAGTGGTAAAGTACTGTTTTCTCTAAGTCTGAAGGCTGCCCACACTGTGCCTGTGTGCTGCAGCTTGCATCTTCGCCTTTGGGAAGCTGCCGCTCGCCGATTCTCCCGGAGGCGAAGAAGCGGCTTCTTCGCACACAGAGCATTGTGGCGAGCGCAGGGAGCTCCTGAGAGCGGTTTGTGCCGAAAGAAGCCCGGGACCGGCACTTAGCTTCGGAGAGCTGCGTATCTGCGTCTTCTGCGTGTCTTGCCGCTCTACACTCAGCAAAAAGCTTTTCCAGCATATCTTGCAAGGAGAAACTCTGCCAGGAAAGAAAACATCCAAAATCTTGTTCTAAAGCTTGCACGGGGGTCTGCAAAGAGTTTGGCAAGAATGAAAGGTAGTTGTCCAAAACTCGTTCTTTTCCAATAGAATAACCATGGAAAAGGCAGGAGAGTGGTAAAGTACTGTTTTCTCTAAGTCTGAAGGCTGCCCACACTGTGCCTGTGTGCTGCAGCTTGCATCTTCGCCTTTGGGAAGCTGCCGCTCGCCGATTCTCCCGCAGGCGAAGAAGCGGCTTCTTCGCACACAGAGCATTGTGGCGAGCGCGGGGAGCTCCTGAGAGCGGTTTGTGCCGAAAGAAGCCCGGGACCGGCACTTAGCTTCGGAGAGCTGCGTATCTGCGTCTTCTGCGTGTCTTGCCGCTCTACACTCAGCAAAAAGCTTTTCCACCATATCTTGCAAGAAGAAACTCTGCCAGGAAAGAAAACATCCAAAATCTTGTTCTAAAGCTTGCACGGAGGTCTGCAAAGAGTTTGGCAAGAATGAAAGGTAGTTGTCCAAAACTCGTTCTTTTCCAATAGAATAACCATGGAAAAGGCAGGAGAGTGGTAAAGTACTGTTTTCTCTAAGTCTGAAGGCTGCCCACACTGTGCCTGTGTGCTGCAGCTTGCATCTTCGCCTTTGGGAAGCTGCCGCTCGCCGATTCTCCCGCAGGCGAAGAAGCGGCTTCTTCGCACACAGAGCATTGTGGCGAGCGCAGGGAGCTCCTGAGAGCGGTTTGTGCCGAAAGAAGCCCGGGACCGGCACTTAGCTTCGGAGAGCTGCGTATCTGCGTCTTCTGCGTGTCTTGCCGCTCTACACTCAGCAAAAAGCTTTTCCAGCATATCTTGCAAGGAGAAACTCTGCCAGGAAAGAAAACATCCAAAATCTTGTTCTAAAGCTTGCACGGGGGTCTGCAAAGAGTTTGGCAAGAATGAAAGGTAGTTGTCCAAAACTCGTTCTTTTCCAATAGAATAACCATGGAAAAGGCAGGAGAGTGGTAAAGTACTGTTTTCTCTAAGTCTGAAGGCTGCCCACACTGCCTGTGTGCTGCAGCTTGCATCTTCGCCTTTGCGAAGCTGCCGCTCGCCGATTCTCCCGGAGGCGAAGAAGCGGCTTCTTCGCACACAGAGCATTGTGGCGAGCGCAGGGAGCTCCTGAGAGCGGTTTGTGCCGAAAGAAGCCCGGGACCGGCACTTAGCTTCGGAGAGCTGCGTATCTGCGTCTTCTGCGTGTCTTGCCGCTCTACACTCAGCCAAAAGCTTTTCCACCATATCTTGCAAGGAGAAACTCTGCCAGGAAAGAAAACATCCAAAATCTTGTTCTAAAGCTTGCACGGAGGTCTGCAAAGAGTTTGGCAAGAATGAAAGGTAGTTGTCCAAAACTCGTTCTTTTCCAATAGAATAACCATGGAAAAGGCAGGAGAGTGGTAAAGTACTGTTTTCTCTAAGTCTGAATGCTGCCCACACTGTGCCTGTGTGCTGCAGCTTGCATCTTCGCCTTTGCGAAGCTGCCGCTCGCCGATTCTCCCGGAGGCGAAGAAGCGGCTTCTTCGCACACAGAGCATTGTGGCGAGCGCAGGGAGCTCCTGAGAGCGGTTTGTGCCGAAAGAAGCCCGGGACCGGCACTTAGCTTCGGAGAGCTGCGTATCTGCGTCTTCTGCGTGTCTTGCCGCTCTACACTCAGCCAAAAGCTTTTCCACCATATCTTGCAAGGAGAAACTCTGCCAGGAAAGAAAACATCCAAAATCTTGTTCTAAAGCTTGCACGGAGGTCTGCAAAGAGTTTGGCAAGAATGAAAGGTAGTTGTCCAAAACTCGTTCTTTTCCAATAGAATAACCATGGAAAAGGCAGGAGAGTGGTAAAGTACTGTTTTCTCTAAGTCTGAAGGCTGCCCACACTGTGCCTGTGTGCTGCAGCTTGCATCTTCGCCTTTGGGAAGCTGCCGCTCGCCGATTCTCCCGCAGGCGAAGAAGCGGCTTCTTCGCACACAGAGCATTGTGGCGAGCGCAGGGAGCTCCTGAGAGCGGTTTGTGCCGAAAGAAGCCCGGGACCGGCACTTAGCTTCGGAGAGCTGCGTATCTGCGTCTTCTGCGTGTCTTGCCGCTCTACACTCAGCAAAAAGCTTTTCCACCATATCTTGCAAGGAGAAACTCTGCCAGGAAAGAAAACATCCAAAATCTTGTTCTAAAGCTTGCACGGGGGTCTGCAAAGAGTTTGGCAAGAATGAAAGGTAGTTGTCCAAAACTCGTTCTTTTCCAATAGAATAACCATGGAAAAGGCAGGAGAGTGGTAAAGTACTGTTTTCTCTAAGTCTGAATGCTGCCCACACTGTGCCTGTGTGCTGCAGCTTGCATCTTCGCCTTTGGGAAGCTGCCGCTCGCCGATTCTCCCGCAGGCGAAGAAGCGGCTTCTTCGCACACAGAGCATTGTGGCGAGCGCAGGGAGCTCCTGAGAGCGGTTTGTGCCGAAAGAAGCCCGGGACCGGCACTTAGCTTCGGAGAGCTGCGTATCTGCGCCTTCTGCGTGTCTTGCCGCTCTACACTCAGCAAAAAGCTTTTCCACCATATCTTGCAAGGAGAAACTCTGCCAGGAAAGAAAACATCCAAAATCTTGTTCTAAAGCTTGCACGGGGGTCTGCAAAGAGTTTGGCAAGAATGAAAGGTAGTTGTCCAAAACTCGTTCTTTTCCAATAGAATAACCATGGAAAAGGCAGGAGAGTGGTAAAGTACTGTTTTCTCTAAGTCTGAAGGCTGCCCACACTGTGCCTGTGTGCTGCAGCTTGCATCTTCGCCTTTGGGAAGCTGCCGCTCGCCGATTCTCCCGGAGGCGAAGAAGCGGCTTCTTCGCACACAGAGCATTGTGGCGAGCGCAGGGAGCTCCTGAGAGCGGTTTGTGCCGAAAGAAGCCCGGGACCGGCACTTAGCTTCGGAGAGCTGCGTATCTGCGTCTTCTGCGTGTCTTGCCGCTCTACACTCAGCAAAAAGCTTTTCCAGCATATCTTGCAAGGAGAAACTCTGCCAGGAAAGAAAACATCCAAAATCTTGTTCTAAAGCTTGCACGGGGGTCTGCAAAGAGTTTGGCAAGAATGAAAGGTAGTTGTCCAAAACTCGTTCTTTTCCAATAGAATAACCATGGAAAAGGCAGGAGAGTGGTAAAGTACTGTTTTCTCTAAGTCTGAAGGCTGCCCACACTGTGCCTGTGTGCTGCAGCTTGCATCTTCGCCTTTGGGAAGCTGCCGCTCGCCGATTCTCCCGCAGGCGAAGAAGCGGCTTCTTCGCACACAGAGCATTGTGGCGAGCGCGGGGAGCTCCTGAGAGCGGTTTGTGCCGAAAGAAGCCCGGGACCGGCACTTAGCTTCGGAGAGCTGCGTATCTGCGTCTTCTGCGTGTCTTGCCGCTCTACACTCAGCAAAAAGCTTTTCCACCATATCTTGCAAGAAGAAACTCTGCCAGGAAAGAAAACATCTAAAATCTTGTTCTAAAGCTTGCACGGAGGTCTGCAAAGAGTTTGGCAAGAATGAAAGGTAGTTGTCCAAAACTCGTTCTTTTCCAATAGAATAACCATGGAAAAGGCAGGAGAGTGGTAAAGTACTGTTTTCTCTAAGTCTGAATGCTGCCCACACTGTGCCTGTGTGCTGCAGCTTGCATCTTCGCCTTTGGGAAGCTGCCGCTCGCCGATTCTCCCGCAGGCGAAGAAGCGGCTTCTTCGCACACAGAGCATTGTGGCGAGCGCAGGGAGCTCCTGAGAGCGGTTTGTGCCGAAAGAAGCCCGGGACCGGCACTTAGCTTCGGAGAGCTGCGTATCTGCGTCTTCTGCGTGTCTTGCCGCTCTACACTCAGCAAAAAGCTTTTCCACCATATCTTGCAAGGAGAAACTCTGCCAGGAAAGAAAACATCCAAAATCTTGTTCTAAAGCTTGCACGGGGGTCTGCAAAGAGTTTGGCAAGAATGAAAGGTAGTTGTCCAAAACTCGTTCTTTTCCAATAGAATAACCATGGAAAAGGCAGGAGAGTGGTAAAGTACTGTTTTCTCTAAGTCTGAAGGCTGCCCACACTGTGCCTGTGTGCTGCAGCTTGCATCTTCGCCTTTGGGAAGCTGCCGCTCGCCGATTCTCCCGGAGGCGAAGAAGCGGCTTCTTCGCACACAGAGCATTGTGGCGAGCGCAGGGAGCTCCTGAGAGCGGTTTGTGCCGAAAGAAGCCCGGGACCGGCACTTAGCTTCGGAGAGCTGCGTATCTGCGTCTTCTGCGTGTCTTGCCACTCTACACTCAGCAAAAAGCTTTTCCACCATATCTTGCAAGGAGAAACTCTGCCAGGAAAGAAAACATCCAAAATCTTGTTCTAAAGCTTGCACGGGGGTCTGCAAAGAGTTTGGCAAGAATGAAAGGTAGTTGTCCAAAACTCGTTCTTTTCCAATAGAATAACCATGGAAAAGGCAGGAGAGTGGTAAAGTACTGTTTTCTCTAAGTCTGAAGGCTGCCCACACTGTGCCTGTGTGCTGCAGCTTGCATCTTCGCCTTTGGGAAGCTGCCGCTCGCCGATTCTCCCGCAGGCGAAGAAGCGGCTTCTTCGCACACAGAGCATTGTGGCGAGCGCAGGGAGCTCCTGAGAGCGGTTTGTGCCGAAAGAAGCCCGGGACTGGCACTTAGCTTCGGAGAGCTGCGTATCTGCGTCTTCTGCGTGTCTTGCCGCTCTACACTCAGCAAAAAGCTTTTCCACCATATCTTGCAAGGAGAAACTCTGCCAGGAAAGAAAACATCCAAAATCTTGTTCTAAAGCTTGCACGGGGGTCTGCAAAGAGTTTGGCAAGAATGAAAGGTAGTTGTCCAAAACTCGTTCTTTTCCAATAGAATAACCATGGAAAAGGCAGGAGAGTGGTAAAGTACTGTTTTCTCTAAGTCTGAAGGCTGCCCACACTGTGCCTGTGTGCTGCAGCTTGCATCTTCGCCTTTGGGAAGCTGCCGCTCGCCGATTCTCCCGCAGGCGAAGAAGCGGCTTCTTCGCACACAGAGCATTGTGGCGAGCGCAGGGAGCTCCTGAGAGCGGTTTGTGCCGAAAGAAGCCCGGGACCGGCACTTAGCTTCGGAGAGCTGCGTATCTGCGTCTTCTGCGTGTCTTGCCGCTCTACACTCAGCCAAAAGCTTTTCCACCATATCTTGCAAGGAGAAACTCTGCCAGGAAAGAAAACATCCAAAATCTTGTTCTAAAGCTTGCACGGAGGTCTGCAAAGAGTTTGGCAAGAATGAAAGGTAGTTGTCCAAAACTCGTTCTTTTCCAATAGAATAACCATGGAAAAGGCAGGAGAGTGGTAAAGTACTGTTTTCTCTAAGTCTGAATGCTGCCCACACTGTGCCTGTGTGCTGCAGCTTGCATCTTCGCCTTTGGGAAGCTGCCGCTCGCCGATTCTCCCGCAGGCGAAGAAGCGGCTTCTTCGCACACAGAGCATTGTGGCGAGCGCAGGGAGCTCCTGAGAGCGGTTTGTGCCGAAAGAAGCCCGGGACCGGCACTTAGCTTCGGAGAGCTGCGTATCTGCGTCTTCTGCGTGTCTTGCCGCTCTACACTCAGCAAAAAGCTTTTCCACCATATCTTGCAAGGAGAAACTCTGCCAGGAAAGAAAACATCCAAAATCTTGTTCTAAAGCTTGCACGGGGGTCTGCAAAGAGTTTGGCAAGAATGAAAGGTAGTTGTCCAAAACTCGTTCTTTTCCAATAGAATAACCATGGAAAAGGCAGGAGAGTGGTAAAGTACTGTTTTCTCTAAGTCTGAAGGCTGCCCACACTGTGCCTGTGTGCTGCAGCTTGCATCTTCGCCTTTGGGAAGCTGCCGCTCGCCGATTCTCCCGCAGGCGAAGAAGCGGCTTCTTCGCACACAGAGCATTGTGGCGAGCGCAGGGAGCTCCTGAGAGCGGTTTGTGCCGAAAGAAGCCCGGGACCGGCACTTAGCTTCGGAGAGCTGCGTATCTGCGTCTTCTGCGTGTCTTGCCGCTCTACACTCAGCAAAAAGCTTTTCCACCATATCTTGCAAGGAGAAACTCTGCCAGGAAAGAAAACATCCAAAATCTTGTTCTAAAGCTTGCACGGGGGTCTGCAAAGAGTTTGGCAAGAATGAAAGGTAGTTGTCCAAAACTCGTTCTTTTCCAATAGAATAACCATGGAAAAGGCAGGAGAGTGGTAAAGTACTGTTTTCTCTAAGTCTGAATGCTGCCCACACTGTGCCTGTGTGCTGCAGCTTGCATCTTCGCCTTTGGGAAGCTGCCGCTCGCCGATTCTCCCGCAGGCGAAGAAGCGGCTTCTTCGCACACAGAGCATTGTGGCGAGCGCAGGGAGCTCCTGAGAGCGGTTTGTGCCGAAAGAAGCCCGGGACCGGCACTTAGCTTCGGAGAGCTGCGTATCTGCGTCTACTGCGTGTCTTGCCGCTCTACACTCAGCAAAAAGCTTTTCCAGCATATCTTGCAAGGAGAAACTCTGCCAGGAAAGAAAACATCCAAAATCTTGTTCTAAAGCTTGCACGGAGGTCTGCAAAGAGTTTGGCAAGAATGAAAGGTAGTTGTCCAAAACTCGTTCTTTTCCAATAGAATAACCATGGAAAAGGCAGGAGAGTGGTAAAGTACTGGTTTCTCTAAGTCTGAAGGCTGCCCACACTGTGCCTGTGTGCTGCAGCTTGCATCTTCGCCTTTGGGAAGCTGCCGCTCGCCGATTCTCCCGGAGGCGAAGAAGCGGCTTCTTCGCACACAGAGCATTGTGGCGAGCGCAGGGAGCTCCTGAGAGCGGTTTGTGCCGAAAGAAGCCCGGGACCGGCACTTAGCTTCGGAGAGCTGCGTATCTGCGTCTTCTGCGTGTCTTGCCGCTCTACACTCAGCAAAAAGCTTTTCCACCATATCTTGCAAGGAGAAACTCTGCCAGGAAAGAAAACATCCAAAATCTTGTTCTAAAGCTTGCACGGGGGTCTGCAAAGAGTTTGGCAAGAATGAAAGGTAGTTGTCCAAAACTCGTTCTTTTCCAATAGAATAACCATGGATAAGGCAGGAGAGTGGTAAAGTACTGTTTTCTCTAAGTCTGAAGGCTGCCCACACTGTGCCTGTGTGCTGCAGCTTGCATCTTCGCCTTTGGGAAGCTGCCGCTCGCCGATTCTCCCGGAGGCGAAGAAGCGGCTTCTTCGCACACAGAGCATTGTGGCGAGCGCAGGGAGCTCCTGAGAGCGGTTTGTGCCGAAAGAAGCCCGGGACCGGCACTTAGCTTCGGAGAGCTGCGTATCTGCGTCTTCTGCGTGTCTTGCCGCTCTACACTCAGCAAAAAGCTTTTCCACCATATCTTGCAAGGAGAAACTCTGCCAGGAAAGAAAACATCCAAAATCTTGTTCTAAAGCTTGCACGGGGGTCTGCAAAGAGTTTGGCAAGAATGAAAGGTAGTTGTCCAAAACTCGTTCTTTTCCAATAGAATAACCATGGAAAAGGCAGGAGAGTGGTAAAGTACTGTTTTCTCTAAGTCTGAAGGCTGCCCACACTGTGCCTGTGTGCTGCAGCTTGCATCTTCGCCTTTGGGAAGCTGCCGCTCGCCGATTCTCCCGGAGGCGAAGAAGCGGCTTCTTCGCACACAGAGCATTGTGGCGAGCGCGGGGAGCTCCTGAGAGCGGTTTGTGCCGAAAGAAGCCCGGGACCGGCACTTAGCTTCGGAGAGCTGCGTATCTGCGTCTACTGCGTGTCTTGCCGCTCTACACTCAGCCAAAAGCTTTTCCACCATATCTTGCAAGGAGAAACTCTGCCAGGAAAGAAAACATCCAAAATCTTGTTCTAAAGCTTGCACGGATGTCTGCAAAGAGTTTGGCAAGAATGAAAGGTAGTTGTCCAAAACTCGTTCTTTTCCAAAAGAATAACCATGGAAAAGGCAGGAGAGTGGTAAAGTACTGTTTTCTCTAAGTCTGAATGCTGCCCACACTGTGCCTGTGTGCTGCAGCTTGCATCTTCGCCTTTGGGAAGCTGCCGCTCGCCGATTCTCCCGGAGGCGAAGAAGCGGCTTCTTCGCACACAGAGCATTGTGGCGAGCGCAGGGAGCTCCTGAGAGCGGTTTGTGCCGAAAGAAGCCCGGGACCGGCACTTAGCTTCGGAGAGCTGCGTATCTGCGTCTTCTGCGTGTCTTGCCGCTCTACACTCAGCAAAAAGCTTTTCCACCATATCTTGCAAGGAGAAACTCTGCCAGGAAAGAAAACATCCAAAATCTGGTTCTAAAGCTTGCACGGAGGTCTGCAAAGAGTTTGGCAAGAATGAAAGGTAGTTGTCCAAAACTCGTTCTTTTCCAATATAATAACCATGGAAAACGCAGGAGAGTGGTAAAGTACTGTTTTCGCTAAGTCTGAAGGCTGCCCACACTGTGCCTGTGTGCTGCAGCTTGCATCTTCGCCTTTGGGAAGCTGCCGCTCGCCGATTCTCCCGGAGGCGAAGAAGCGGCTTCTTCGCACACAGAGCATTGTGGCGAGCGCAGGGAGCTCCTGAGAGCGGTTTGTGCCGAAAGAAGCCCGGGACCGGCACTTAGCTTCGGAGAGCTGCGTATCTGCGGCTTCTGCGTGTCTTGCCGCTGTACACTCAGCAAAAAGCTTTTCCACCATATCTTGCAAGGAGAAACTCTGCCAGGAAAGAAAACATCCAAAATCTTGTTCTAAAGCTTGCACGGGGGTCTGCAAAGAGTTTGGCAAGAATGAAAGGTAGTTGTCCAAAACTCGTTCTTTTCCAATAGAATAACCATGGAAAAGGCAGGAGAGTGGTAAAGTACTGTTTTCTCTAAGTCTGAATGCTGCCCACACTGTGCCTGTGTGCTGCAGCTTGCATCTTCGCCTTTGGGAAGCTGCCGCTCGCCGATTCTCCCGCAGGCGAAGAAGCGGCTTCTTCGCACACAGAGCATTGTGGCGAGCGCGGGGAGCTCCTGAGAGCGGTTTGTGCCGAAAGAAGCCCGGGACCGGCACTTAGCTTCGGAGAGCTGCGTATCTGCGTCTACTGCGTGTCTTGCCGCTCTACACTCAGCCAAAAGCTTTTCCACCATATCTTGCAAGGAGAAACTCTGCCAGGAAAGAAAACATCCAAAATCTTGTTCTAAAGCTTGCACGGAGGTCTGCAAAGAGTTTGGCAAGAATGAAAGGTAGTTGTCCAAAACTCGTTCTTTTCCAATAGAATAACCATGGAAAACGCAGGAGAGTGGTAAAGTACTGGTTTCTCTAAGTCTGAAGGCTGCCCACACTGTGCCTGTGTGCTGCAGCTTGCATCTTCGCCTTTGGGAAGCTGCCGCTCGCCGATTCTCCCGCAGGCGAAGAAGCGGCTTCTTCGCACACAGAGCATTGTGGCGAGCGCAGGGAGCTCCTGAGAGCGGTTTGTGCCGAAAGAAGCCCGGGACCGGCACTTAGCTTCGGAGAGCTGCGTATCTGCGTCTTCTGCGTGTCTTGCCGCTCTACACTCAGCAAAAAGCTTTTCCACCATATCTTGCAAGGAGAAACTCTGCCAGGAAAGAAAACATCCAAAATCTTGTTCTAAAGCTTGCACGGGGGTCTGCAAAGAGTTTGGCAAGAATGAAAGGTAGTTGTCCAAAACTCGTTCTTTTCCAATAGAATAACCATGGATAAGGCAGGAGAGTGGTAAAGTACTGTTTTCTCTAAGTCTGAAGGCTGCCCACACTGTGCCTGTGTGCTGCAGCTTGCATCTTCGCCTTTGGGAAGCTGCCGCTCGCCGATTCTCCCGGAGGCGAAGAAGCGGCTTCTTCGCACACAGAGCATTGTGGCGAGCGCAGGGAGCTCCTGAGAGCGGTTTGTGCCGAAAGAAGCCCGGGACCGGCACTTAGCTTCGGAGAGCTGCGTATCTGCGTCTTCTGCGTGTCTTGCCGCTCTACACTCAGCAAAAAGCTTTTCCACCATATCTTGCAAGGAGAAACTCTGCCAGGAAAGAAAACATCCAAAATCTTGTTCTAAAGCTTGCACGGGGGTCTGCAAAGAGTTTGGCAAGAATGAAAGGTAGTTGTCCAAAACTCGTTCTTTTCCAATAGAATAACCATGGAAAAGGCAGGAGAGTGGTAAAGTACTGTTTTCTCTAAGTCTGAAGGCTGCCCACACTGTGCCTGTGTGCTGCAGCTTGCATCTTCGCCTTTGGGAAGCTGCCGCTCGCCGATTCTCCCGGAGGCGAAGAAGCGGCTTCTTCGCACACAGAGCATTGTGGCGAGCGCGGGGAGCTCCTGAGAGCGGTTTGTGCCGAAAGAAGCCCGGGACCGGCACTTAGCTTCGGAGAGCTGCGTATCTGCGTCTACTGCGTGTCTTGCCGCTCTACACTCAGCCAAAAGCTTTTCCACCATATCTTGCAAGGAGAAACTCTGCCAGGAAAGAAAACATCCAAAATCTTGTTCTAAAGCTTGCACGGATGTCTGCAAAGAGTTTGGCAAGAATGAAAGGTAGTTGTCCAAAACTCGTTCTTTTCCAAAAGAATAACCATGGAAAAGGCAGGAGAGTGGTAAAGTACTGTTTTCTCTAAGTCTGAATGCTGCCCACACTGTGCCTGTGTGCTGCAGCTTGCATCTTCGCCTTTGGGAAGCTGCCGCTCGCCGATTCTCCCGGAGGCGAAGAAGCGGCTTCTTCGCACACAGAGCATTGTGGCGAGCGCAGGGAGCTCCTGAGAGCGGTTTGTGCCGAAAGAAGCCCGGGACCGGCACTTAGCTTCGGAGAGCTGCGTATCTGCGTCTTCTGCGTGTCTTGCCGCTCTACACTCAGCAAAAAGCTTTTCCACCATATCTTGCAAGGAGAAACTCTGCCAGGAAAGAAAACATCCAAAATCTGGTTCTAAAGCTTGCACGGAGGTCTGCAAAGAGTTTGGCAAGAATGAAAGGTAGTTGTCCAAAACTCGTTCTTTTCCAATATAATAACCATGGAAAACGCAGGAGAGTGGTAAAGTACTGTTTTCGCTAAGTCTGAAGGCTGCCCACACTGTGCCTGTGTGCTGCAGCTTGCATCTTCGCCTTTGGGAAGCTGCCGCTCGCCGATTCTCCCGGAGGCGAAGAAGCGGCTTCTTCGCACACAGAGCATTGTGGCGAGCGCAGGGAGCTCCTGAGAGCGGTTTGTGCCGAAAGAAGCCCGGGACCGGCACTTAGCTTCGGAGAGCTGCGTATCTGCGTCTTCTGCGTGTCTTGCCGCTGTACACTCAGCAAAAAGCTTTTCCACCATATCTTGCAAGGAGAAACTCTGCCAGGAAAGAAAACATCCAAAATCTTGTTCTAAAGCTTGCACGGGGGTCTGCAAAGAGTTTGGCAAGAATGAAAGGTAGTTGTCCAAAACTCGTTCTTTTCCAATAGAATAACCATGGAAAAGGCAGGAGAGTGGTAAAGTACTGTTTTCTCTAAGTCTGAATGCTGCCCACACTGTGCCTGTGTGCTGCAGCTTGCATCTTCGCCTTTGGGAAGCTGCCGCTCGCCGATTCTCCCGCAGGCGAAGAAGCGGCTTCTTCGCACACAGAGCATTGTGGCGAGCGCGGGGAGCTCCTGAGAGCGGTTTGTGCCGAAAGAAGCCCGGGACCGGCACTTAGCTTCGGAGAGCTGCGTATCTGCGTCTACTGCGTGTCTTGCCGCTCTACACTCAGCCAAAAGCTTTTCCACCATATCTTGCAAGGAGAAACTCTGCCAGGAAAGAAAACATCCAAAATCTTGTTCTAAAGCTTGCACGGAGGTCTGCAAAGAGTTTGGCAAGAATGAAAGGTAGTTGTCCAAACCTCGTTCTTTTCCAATAGAATAACCATGGAAAAGGCAGGAGAGTGGTAAAGTACTGTTTTCTCTAAGTCTGAAGGCTGCCCACACTGTGCCTGTGTGCTGCAGCTTGCATCTTCGCCTTTGGGAAGCTGCCGCTCGCCGATTCTCCTGCAGGCGAAGAAGCGGCTTCTTCGCACACAGAGCATTGTGGCGAGCGCGGGGAGCTCCTGAGAGCGGTTTGTGCCGAAAGAAGCCCGGGACCGGCACTTAGCTTCGGAGAGCTGCGTATCTGCGTCTTCTGCGTGTCTTGCCGCTCTACACTCAGCCAAAAGCTTTTCCACCATATCTTGCAAGGAGAAACTCTGCCAGGAAAGAAAACATCCAAAATCTTGTTCTAAAGCTTGCACGGATGTCTGCAAAGAGTTTGGCAAGAATGAAAGGTAGTTGTCCAAAACTCGTTCTTTTCCAAAAGAATAACCATGGAAAAGGCAGGAGAGTTGTAAAGTACTGTTTTCTCTAAGTCTGAATGCTGCCCACACTGTGCCTGTGTGCTGCAGCTTGCATCTTCGCCTTTGGGAAGCTGCCGCTCGCCGATTCTCCCGGAGGCGAAGAAGCGGCTTCTTCGCACACAGAGCATTGTGGCGAGCGCAGGGAGCTCCTGAGAGCGGTTTGTGCCGAAAGAAGCCCGGGACCGGCACTTAGCTTCGGAGAGCTGCGTATCTGCGTCTTCTGCGTGTCTTGCCGCTCTACACTCAGCAAAAAGCTTTTCCACCATATCTTGCAAGGAGAAACTCTGCCAGGAAAGAAAACATCCAAAATCTTGTTCTAAAGCTTGCACGGAGGTCTGCAAAGAGTTTGGCAAGAATGAAAGGTAGTTGTCCAAAACTCGTTCTTTTCCAATATAATAACCATGGAAAACGCAGGAGAGTGGTAAAGTACTGTTTTCGCTAAGTCTGAAGGCTGCCCACACTGTGCCTGTGTGCTGCAGCTTGCATCTTCGCCTTTGGGAAGCTGCCGCTCGCCGATTCTCCCGGAGGCGAAGAAGCGGCTTCTTCGCACACAGAGCATTGTGGCGAGCGCAGGGAGCTCCTGAGAGCGGTTTGTGCCGAAAGAAGCCCGGGACCGGCACTTAGCTTCGGAGAGCTGCGTATCTGCGTCTTCTGCGTGTCTTGCCGCTCTACACTCAGCAAAAAGCTTTTCCACCATATCTTGCAAGGAGAAACTCTGCCAGGAAAGAAAACATCCAAAATCTTGTTCTAAAGCTTGCACGGGGGTCTGCAAAGAGTTTGGCAAGAATGAAAGGTAGTTGTCCAAAACTCGTTCTTTTCCAATAGAATAACCATGGAAAAGGCAGGAGAGTGGTAAAGTACTGTTTTCGCTAAGTCTGAATGCTGCCCACACTGTGCCTGTGTGCTGGAGCTTGCATCTTCGCCTTTGGGAAGCTGCCGCTCGCCGATTCTCCCGCAGGCGAAGAAGCGGCTTCTTCGCACACAGAGCATTGTGGCGAGCGCGGGGAGCTCCTGAGAGCGGTTTGTGCCGAAAGAAGCCCGGGACCGGCACTTAGCTTCGGAGAGCTGCGTATCTGCGTCTACTGCGTGTCTTGCCGCTCTACACTCAGCAAAAAGCTTTTCCACCATATCTTGCAAGGAGAAACTCTGCCAGGAAAGAAAACATCCAAAATCTTGTTCTAAAGCTTGCACGGGGGTCTGCAAAGAGTTTGGCAAGAATGAAAGGTAGTTGTCCAAAACTCGTTCTTTTCCAATAGAATAACCATGGAAAAGGCAGGAGAGTGGTAAAGTACTGTTTTCTCTAAGTCTGAATGCTGCCCACACTGTGCCTGTGTGCTGCAGCTTGCATCTTCGCCTTTGGGAAGCTGCCGCTCGCCGATTCTCCCGGAGGCGAAGAAGCGGCTTCTTCGCACACAGAGCATTGTGGCGAGCGCGGGGAGCTCCTGAGAGCGGTTTGTGCCGAAAGAAGCCCGGGACCGGCACTTAGCTTCGGAGAGCTGCGTATCTGCGTCTTCTGCGTGTCTTGCCGCTCTACACTCAGCCAAAAGCTTTTCCACCATATCTTGCAAGGAGAAACTCTGCCAGGAAAGAAAACATCCAAAATCTTGTTCTAAAGCTTGCACGGATGTCTGCAAAGAGTTTGGCAAGAATGAAAGGTAGTTGTCCAAAACTCGTTCTTTTCCAAAAGAATAACCATGGAAAAGGCAGGAGAGTTGTAAAGTACTGTTTTCTCTAAGTCTGAATGCTGCCCACACTGTGCCTGTGTGCTGCAGCTTGCATCTTCGCCTTTGGGAAGCTGCCGCTCGCCGATTCTCCCGGAGGCGAAGAAGCGGCTTCTTCGCACACAGAGCATTGTGGCGAGCGCAGGGAGCTCCTGAGAGCGGTTTGTGCCGAAAGAAGCCCGGGACCGGCACTTAGCTTCGGAGAGCTGCGTATCTGCGTCTTCTGCGTGTCTTGCCGCTCTACACTCAGCAAAAAGCTTTTCCACCATATCTTGCAAGGAGAAACTCTGCCAGGAAAGAAAACATCCAAAATCTTGTTCTAAAGCTTGCACGGAGGTCTGCAAAGAGTTTGGCAAGAATGAAAGGTAGTTGTCCAAAACTCGTTCTTTTCCAATATAATAACCATGGAAAAGGCAGGAGAGTGGTAAAGTACTGTTTTCGCTAAGTCTGAAGGCTGCCCACACTGTGCCTGTGTGCTGCAGCTTGCATCTTCGCCTTTGGGAAGCTGCCGCTCGCCGATTCTCCCGGAGGCGAAGAAGCGGCTTCTTCGCACACAGAGCATTGTGGCGAGCGCAGGGAGCTCCTGAGAGCGGTTTGTGCCGAAAGAAGCCCGGGACCGGCACTTAGCTTCGGAGAGCTGCGTATCTGCGTCTTCTGCGTGTCTTGCCGCTCTACACTCAGCAAAAAGCTTTTCCACCATATCTTGCAAGGAGAAACTCTGCCAGGAAAGAAAACATCCAAAATCTTGTTCTAAAGCTTGCACGGGGGTCTGCAAAGAGTTTGGCAAGAATGAAAGGTAGTTGTCCAAAACTCGTTCTTTTCCAATAGAATAACCATGGAAAAGGCAGGAGAGTGGTAAAGTACTGTTTTCTCTAAGTCTGAATGCTGCCCACACTGTGCCTGTGTGCTGCAGCTTGCATCTTCGCCTTTGGGAAGCTGCCGCTCGCCGATTCTCCCGCAGGCGAAGAAGCGGCTTCTTCGCACACAGAGCATTGTGGCGAGCGCGGGGAGCTCCTGAGAGCGGTTTGTGCCGAAAGAAGCCCGGGACCGGCACTTAGCTTCGGAGAGCTGCGTATCTGCGTCTACTGCGTGTCTTGCCGCTCTACACTCAGCAAAAAGCTTTTCCACCATATCTTGCAAGGAGAAACTCTGCCAGGAAAGAAAACATCCAAAATCTTGTTCTAAAGCTTGCACGGGGGTCTGCAAAGAGTTTGGCAAGAATGAAAGGTAGTTGTCCAAAACTCGTTCTTTTCCAATAGAATAACCATGGAAAAGGCAGGAGAGTGGTAAAGTACTGTTTTCTCTAAGTCTGAATGCTGCCCACACTGTGCCTGTGTGCTGCAGCTTGCATCTTCGCCTTTGGGAAGCTGCCGCTCGCCGATTCTCCCGGAGGCGAAGAAGCGGCTTCTTCGCACACAGAGCATTGTGGCGAGCGCAGGGAGCTCCTGAGAGCGGTTTGTGCCGAAAGAAGCCCGGGACCGGCACTTAGCTTCGGAGAGCTGCGTATCTGCGTCTTCTGCGTGTCTTGCCGCTCTACACTCAGCCAAAAGCTTTTCCACCATATCTTGCAAGGAGAAACTCTGCCAGGAAAGAAAACATCCAAAATCTTGTTCTAAAGCTTGCACGCAGGTCTGCAAAGAGTTTGGCAAGAATGAAAGGTAGTTGTCCAAAACTCGTTCTTTTCCAATAGAATAACCATGGAAAAGGCAGGAGAGTGGTAAAGTACTGTTTTCTCTAAGTCTGAAGGCTGCCCACACTGTGCCTGTGTGCTGCAGCTTGCATCTTCGCCTTTGGGAAGCTGCCGCTCGCCGATTCTCCCGGAGGCGAAGAAGCGGCTTCTTCGCACACAGAGCATTGTGGCGAGCGCAGGGAGCTCCTGAGAGCGGTTTGTGCCGAAAGAAGCCCGGGACCGGCACTTAGCTTCGGAGAGCTGCGTATCTGCGTCTTCTGCGTGTCTTGCCGCTCTACACTCAGCAAAAAGCTTTTCCACCATATCTTGCAAGGAGAAACTCTGCCAGGAAAGAAAACATCCAAAATCTTGTTCTAAAGCTTGCACGGGGGTCTGCAAAGAGTTTGGCAAGAATGAAAGGTAGTTGTCCAAAACTCGTTCTTTTCCAATAGAATAACCATGGAAAAGGCAGGAGAGTGGTAAAGTACTGTTTTCTCTAAGTCTGAAGGCTGCCCATACTGTGCCTGTGTGCTGCAGCTTGCATCTTCGCCTTTGGGAAGCTGCCGCTCGCCGATTCTCCCGGAGGCGAAGAAGCGGCTTCTTCGCACACAGAGCATTGTGGCGAGCGCAGGGAGCTCCTGAGAGCGGTTTGTGCCGAAAGAAGCCCGGGACCGGCACTTAGCTTCGGAGAGCTGCGTATCTGCGTCTTCTGCGTGTCTTGCCGCTCTACACTCAGCAAAAAGCTTTTCCACCATATCTTGCAAGGAGAAACTCTGCCAGGAAAGAAAACATCCAAAATCTTGTTCTAAAGCTTGCACGGGGGTCTGCAAAGAGTTTGGCAAGAATGAAAGGTAGTTGTCCAAAACTCGTTCTTTTCCAATAGAATAACCATGGAAAAGGCAGGAGAGTGGTAAAGTACTGTTTTCTCTAAGTCTGAATGCTGCCCACACTGTGCCTGTTTGCTGCAGCTTGCATCTTCGCCTTTGGGAAGCTGCCGCTCGCCGATTCTCCCGGAGGCGAAGAAGCGGCTTCTTCGCACACAGAGCATTGTGGCGAGCGCAGGGAGCTCCTGAGAGCGGTTTGTGCCGAAAGAAGCCCGGGACCGGCACTTAGCTTCGGAGAGCTGCGTATCTGCGTCTTCTGCGTGTCTTGCCGCTCTACACTCAGCCAAAAGCTTTTCCACCATATCTTGCAAGGAGAAACTCTGCCAGGAAAGAAAACATCCAAAATCTTGTTCTAAAGCTTGCACGCAGGTCTGCAAAGACTCTGGCAAGAATGAAAGGTAGTTGTCCAAAACTCGTTCTTTTCCAATAGAATAACCATGGAAAAGGCAGGAGAGTGGTAAAGTACTGTTTTCTCTAAGTCTGAAGGCTGCCCATACTGTGCCTGTGTGCTGCAGCTTGCATCTTCGCCTTTGGGAAGCTGCCGCTCGCCGATTCTCCCGCAGGCGAAGAAGCGGCTTCTTCGCACACAGAGCATTGTGGCGAGCGCAGGGAGCTCCTGAGAGCGGTTTGTGCCGAAAGAAGCCCGGGACCGGCACTTAGCTTCGGAGAGCTGCGTATCTGCGTCTTCTGCGTGTCTTGCCGCTCTACACTCAGCAAAAAGCTTTTCCACCATATCTTGCAAGGAGAAACTCTGCCAGGAAAGAAAACATCCAAAATCTTGTTCTAAAGCTTGCACGGGGGTCTGCAAAGAGTTTGGCAAGAATGAAAGGTAGTTGTCCAAAACTCGTTCTTTTCCAATAGAATAACCATGGAAAAGGCAGGAGAGTGGTAAAGTACTGTTTTCTCTAAGTCTGAAGGCTGCCCATACTGTGCCTGTGTGCTGCAGCTTGCATCTTCGCCTTTGGGAAGCTGCCGCTCGCCGATTCTCCCGCAGGCGAAGAAGCGGCTTCTTCGCACACAGAGCATTGTGGCGAGCGCAGGGAGCTCCTGAGAGCGGTTTGTGCCGAAAGAAGCCCGGGACCGGCACTTAGCTTCGGAGAGCTGCGTATCTGCGTCTTCTGCGTGTCTTGCCGCTCTACACTCAGCAAAAAGCTTTTCCACCATATCTTGCAAGGAGAAACTCTGCCAGGAAAGAAAACATCCAAAATCTTGTTCTAAAGCTTGCACGCAGGTCTGCAAAGAGTTTGGCAAGAATGAAAGGTAGTTGTCCAAAACTCGTTCTTTTCCAATAGAATAACCATGGATAAGGCAGGAGAGTGGTAAAGTACTGTTTTCTCTAAGTCTGAATGCTGCCCACACTGTGCCTGTTTGCTGCAGCTTGCATCTTCGCCTTTGGGAAGCTGCCGCTCGCCGATTCTCCCGCAGGCGAAGAAGCGGCTTCTTCGCACACAGAGCATTGTGGCGAGCGCAGGGAGCTCCTGAGAGCGGTTTGTGCCGAAAGAAGCCCGGGACCGGCACTTAGCTTCGGAGAGCTGCGTATCTGCGTCTTCTGCGTGTCTTGCCGCTCTACACTCAGCAAAAAGCTTTTTCCAGCATATCTTGCAAGGAGAAACTCTGCCAGGAAAGAAAACATCCAAAATCTTGTTCTAAAGCTTGCACGGGGGTCTGCAAAGAGTTTGGCAAGAATGAAAGGTAGTTGTCCAAAACTCGTTCTTTTCCAATAGAATAACCATGGAAAAGGCAGGAGAGTGGTAAAGTACTGTTTTCTCTAAGTCTGAAGGCTGCCCACACTGTGCCTGTGTGCTGCAGCTTGCATCTTCGCCTTTGGGAAGCTGCCGCTCGCCGATTCTCCCGGAGGCGAAGAAGCGGCTTCTTCGCACACAGAGCATTGTGGCGAGCGCAGGGAGCTCCTGAGAGCGGTTTGTGCCGAAAGAAGCCCGGGACCGGCACTTAGCTTCGGAGAGCTGCGTATCTGCGTCTTCTGCGTGTCTTGCCGCTCTACACTCAGCAAAAAGCTTTTCCACCATATCTTGCAAGGAGAAACTCTGCCAGGAAAGAAAACATCCAAAATCTTGTTCTAAAGCTTGCACGGGGGTCTGCAAAGAGTTTGGCAAGAATGAAAGGTAGTTGTCCAAAACTCGTTCTTTTCCAATAGAATAACCATGGAAAAGGCAGGAGAGTGGTAAAGTACTGTTTTCTCTAAGTCTGAAGGCTGCCCACACTGTGCCTGTGTGCTGCAGCTTGCATCTTCGCCTTTGGGAAGCTGCCGCTCGCCGATTCTCCCGGAGGCGAAGAAGCGGCTTCTTCGCACACAGAGCATTGTGGCGAGCGCAGGGAGCTCCTGAGAGCGGTTTGTGCCGAAAGAAGCCCGGGACCGGCACTTAGCTTCGGAGAGCTGCGTATCTGCGTCTTCTGCGTGTCTTGCCGCTCTACACTCAGCCAAAAGCTTTTCCACCATATCTTGCAAGGAGAAACTCTGCCAGGAAAGAAAACATCCAAAATCTTGTTCTAAAGCTTGCACGGAGGTCTGCAAAGACTCTGGCAAGAATGAAAGGTAGTTGTCCAAAACTCGTTCTTTTCCAATAGAATAACCATGGAAAAGGCAGGAGAGTGGTAAAGTACTGTTTTCTCTAAGTCTGAAGGCTGCCCACACTGTGCCTGTGTGCTGCAGCTTGCATCTTCGCCTTTGGGAAGCTGCCGCTCGCCGATTCTCCCGGAGGCGAAGAAGCGGCTTCTTCGCACACAGAGCATTGTGGCGAGCGCAGGGAGCTCCTGAGAGCGGTTTGTGCCGAAAGAAGCCGGGGACCGGCACTTAGCTTCGGAGAGCTGCGTATCTGCGTCTTCTGTGTGTCTTGCCGCTCTACACTCAGCCAAAAGCTTTTCCACCATATCTTGCAAGGAGAAACTCTGCCAGGAAAGTAAACATCCAAAATCTTGTTCTAAAGCTTGCACGGGGGTCTGCAAAGAGTTTGGCAAGAATGAAAGGTAGTTGTCCAAAACTCGTTCTTTTCCAATAGAATAACCATGGAAAAGGCAGGAGAGTGGTAAAGTACTGTTTTCTCTAAGTCTGAAGGCTGCCCACACTGTGCCTGTGTGCTGCAGCTTGCATCTTCGCCTTTGGGAAGCTGCCGCTCGCCGATTCTCCCGCAGGCGAAGAAGCGGCTTCTTCGCACACAGAGCATTGTGGCGAGCGCAGGGAGCTCCTGAGAGCGGTTTGTGCCGAAAGAAGCCCGGGACCGGCACTTAGCTTCGGAGAGCTGCGTATCTGCGTCTTCTGCGTGTCTTGCCGCTCTACACTCAGCCAAAAGCTTTTCCACCATATCTTGCAAGGAGAAACTCTGCCAGGAAAGAAAACATCCAAAATCTTGTTCTAAAGCTTGCACGGGGGTCTGCAAAGAGTTTGGCAAGAATGAAAGGTAGTTGTCCAAAACTCGTTCTTTTCCAATAGAATAACCATGGAAAAGGCAGGAGAGTGGTAAAGTACTGTTTTCTCTAAGTCTGAATGCTGCCCACACTGTGCCTGTTTGCTGCAGCTTGCATCTTCGCCTTTGGGAAGCTGCCGCTCGCCGATTCTCCCGCAGGCGAAGAAGCGGCTTCTTCGCACACAGAGCATTGTGGCGAGCGCAGGGAGCTCCTGAGAGCGGTTTGTGCCGAAAGAAGCCCGGGACCGGCACTTAGCTTCGGAGAGCTGCGTATCTGCGTCTTCTGCGTGTCTTGCCGCTCTACACTCAGCAAAAAGCTTTTCCACCATATCTTGCAAGGAGAAACTCTGCCAGGAAAGAAAACATCCAAAATCTTGTTCTAAAGCTTGCACGGGGGTCTGCAAAGAGTTTGGCAAGAATGAAAGGTAGTTGTCCAAAACTCGTTCTTTTCCAATAGAATAACCATGGAAAAGGCAGGAGAGTGGTAAAGTACTGTTTTCTCTAAGTCTGAATGCTGCCCACACTGTGCCTGTGTGCTGCAGCTTGCATCTTCGCCTTTGGGAAGCTGCCGCTCGCCGATTCTCCCGCAGGCGAAGAAGCGGCTTCTTCGCACACAGAGCATTGTGGCGAGCGCAGGGAGCTCCTGAGAGCGGTTTGTGCCGAAAGAAGCCCGGGACCGGCACTTAGCTTCGGAGAGCTGCGTATCTGCGTCTTCTGCGTGTCTTGCCGCTCTACACTCAGCCAAAAGCTTTTCCACCATATCTTGCAAGGAGAAACTCTGCCAGGAAAGAAAACATCCAAAATCTTGTTCTAAAGCTTGCACGGGGGTCTGCAAAGAGTTTGGCAAGAATGAAAGGTAGTTGTCCAAAACTCGTTCTTTTCCAATAGAATAACCATGGAAAAGGCAGGAGAGTGGTAAAGTACTGTTTTCTCTAAGTCTGAAGGCTGCCCACACTGTGCCTGTGTGCTGCAGCTTGCATCTTCGCCTTTGGGAAGCTGCCGCTCGCCGATTCTCCCGCAGGCGAAGAAGCGGCTTCTTCGCACACAGAGCATTGTGGCGAGCGCAGGGAGCTCCTGAGAGCGGTTTGTGCCGAAAGAAGCCCGGGACCGGCACTTAGCTTCGGAGAGCTGCGTATCTGCGTCTTCTGCGTGTCTTGCCGCTCTACACTCAGCAAAAAGCTTTTCCACCATATCTTGCAAGGAGAAACTCTGCCAGGAAAGAAAACATCCAAAATCTTGTTCTAAAGCTTGCACGGGGGTCTGCAAAGAGTTTGGCAAGAATGAAAGGTAGTTGTCCAAAACTCGTTCTTTTCCAATAGAATAACCATGGAAAAGGCAGGAGAGTGGTAAAGTACTGTTTTCTCTAAGTCTGAAGGCTGCCCACACTGTGCCTGTGTGCTGCAGCTTGCATCTTCGCCTTTGGGAAGCTGCCGCTCGCCGATTCTCCCGGAGGCGAAGAAGCGGCTTCTTCGCACACAGAGCATTGTGGCGAGCGCAGGGAGCTCCTGAGAGCGGTTTGTGCCGAAAGAAGCCCGGGACCGGCACTTAGCTTCGGAGAGCTGCGTATCTGCGTCTTCTGCGTGTCTTGCCGCTCTACACTCAGCCAAAAGCTTTTCCACCATATCTTGCAAGGAGAAACTCTGCCAGGAAAGAAAACATCCAAAATCTTGTTCTAAAGCTTGCACGGGGGTCTGCAAAGAGTTGGGCAAGAATGAAAGGTAGTTGTCCAAAACTCGTTCTTTTCCAATATAATAACCATGGAAAAGGCAGGAGAGTGGTAAAGTACTGTTTTCTCTAAGTCTGAAGGCTGCCCACACTGTGCCTGTGTGCTGCAGCTTGCATCTTCGCCTTTGGGAAGCTGCCGCTCGCCGATTCTCCCGCAGGCGAAGAAGCGGCTTCTTCGCACACAGAGCATTGTGGCGAGCGCAGGGAGCTCCTGAGAGCGGTTTGTGCCGAAAGAACCCCGGGACCGGCACTTAGCTTCGGAGAGCTGCGTATCTGCGTCTTCTGCGTGTCTTGCCGCTCTACACTCAGCAAAAAGCTTTTCCACCATATCTTGCAAGGAGAAACTCTGCCAGGAAAGAAAACATCCAAAATCTTGTTCTAAAGCTTGCACGGGGGTCTGCAAAGAGTTTGGCAAGAATGAAAGGTAGTTGTCCAAAACTCGTTCTTTTCCAATAGAATAACCATGGAAAAGGCAGGAGAGTGGTAAAGTACTGTTTTCTCTAAGTCTGAAGGCTGCCCACACTGTGCCTGTGTGCTGCAGCTTGCATCTTCGCCTTTGGGAAGCTGCCGCTCGCCGATTCTCCCGGAGGCGAAGAAGCGGCTTCTTCGCACACAGAGCATTGTGGCGAGCGCAGGGAGCTCCTGAGAGCGGTTTGTGCCGAAAGAAGCCCGGGACCGGCACTTAGCTTCGGAGAGCTGCGTATCTGCGTCTTCTGCGTGTCTTGCCGCTCTACACTCAGCAAAAAGCTTTTCCACCATATCTTGCAAGGAGAAACTCTGCCAGGAAAGAAAACATCCAAAATCTTGTTCTAAAGCTTGCACGGGGGTCTGCAAAGAGTTTGGCAAGAATGAAAGGTAGTTGTCCAAAACTCGTTCTTTTCCAATAGAATAACCATGGATAAGGCAGGAGAGTGGTAAAGTACTGTTTTCTCTAAGTCTGAAGGCTGCCCACACTGTGCCTGTGTGCTGCAGCTTGCATCTTCGCCTTTGGGAAGCTGCTGCTCGCCGATTCTCCCGGAGGCGAAGAAGCGGCTTCTTCACACACAGAGCATTGTGGCGAGCGCAGGGAGCTCCTGAGAGCGGTTTGTGCCGAAAGAAGCCCGGGACCGGCACTTAGCTTCGGAGAGCTGCGTATCTGCGTCTTCTGCGTGTCTTGCCGCTCTACACTCAGCCAAAAGCTTTTCCACCATATCTTGCAAGGAGAAACTCTGCCAGGAAAGAAAACATCCAAAATCTTGTTCTAAAGCTTGCACGGGGGTCTGCAAAGAGTTTGGCAAGAATGAAAGGTAGTTGTCCAAAACTCGTTCTTTTCCAATAGAATAACCATGGAAAAGGCAGGAGAGTGGTAAAGTACTGTTTTCTCTAAGTCTGAAGGCTGCCCACACTGTGCCTGTGTGCTGCAGCTTGCATCTTCGCCTTTGGGAAGCTGCCGCTCGCCGATTCTCCCGCAGGCGAAGAAGCGGCTTCTTCGCACACAGAGCATTGTGGCGAGCGCAGGGAGCTCCTAAGAGCGGTTTGTGCCGAAAGAAGCCCGGGACCGGCACTTAGCTTCGGAGAGCTGCGTATCTGCGTCTTCTGCGTGTCTTGCCGCTCTACACTCAGCCAAAAGCTTTTCCACCATATCTTGCAAGGAGAAACTCTGCCAGGAAAGAAAACATCCAAAATCTTGTTCTAAAGCTTGCATGGGGGTCTGCAAAGAGTTTGGCAAGAATGAAAGGTAGTTGTCCAAAACTCGTTCTTTTCCAATAGAATAACCATGGAAAAGGCAGGAGAGTGGTAAAGTACTGTTTTCTCTAAGTCTGAAGGCTGCCCATACTGTGCCTGTGTGCTGCAGCTTGCATCTTCGCCTTTGGGAAGCTGCCGCTCGCCGATTCTCCCGCAGGCGAAGAAGCGGCTTCTTCGCACACAGAGCATTGTGGCGAGCGCAGGGAGCTCCTGAGAGCGGTTTGTGCCGAAAGAAGCCCGGGACCGGCACTTAGCTTCGGAGAGCTGCGTATCTGCGTCTTCTGCGTGTCTTGCCGCTCTACACTCAGCAAAAAGCTTTTCCACCATATCTTGCAAAGAGAAACTCTGCCAGGAAAGAAAACATCCAAAATCTTGTTCTAAAGCTTGCACGGGGGTCTGCAAAGAGTTTGGCAAGAATGAAAGGTAGTTGTCCAAAACTCGTTCTTTTCCAATAGAATAACCATGGAAAAGGCAGGAGAGTGGTAAAGTACTGTTTTCTCTAAGTCTGAATGCTGCCCACACTGTGCCTGTTTGCTGCAGCTTGCATCTTCGCCTTTGGGAAGCTGCCGCTCGCCGATTCTCCCGGAGGCGAAGAAGCGGCTTCTTCGCACACAGAGCATTGTGGCGAGCGCAGGGAGCTCCTGAGAGCGGTTTGTGCCGAAAGAAGCCCGGGACCGGCACTTAGCTTCGGAGAGCTGCGTATCTGCGTCTTCTGCGTGTCTTGCCGCTCTACACTCAGCAAAAAGCTTTTCCACCATATCTTGCAAGGAGAAACTCTGCCAGGAAAGAAAACATCCAAAATCTTGTTCTAAAGCTTGCACGCAGGTCTGCAAAGAGTTTGGCAAGAATGAAAGGTAGTTGTCCAAAACTCGTTCTTTTCCAATAGAATAACCATGGAAAAGGCAGGAGAGTGGTAAAGTACTGTTTTCTCTAAGTCTGAAGGCTGCCCACACTGTGCCTGCGTGCTGCAGCTTGCATCTTCGCCTTTGGGAAGCTGCCGCTCGCCGATTCTCCCGGAGGCGAAGAAGCGGCTTCTTCGCACACAGAGCATTGTGGCGAGCGCAGGGAGCTCCTGAGAGCGGTTTGTGCCGAAAGAAGCCCGGGACCGGCACTTAGCTTCGGAGAGCTGCGTATCTGCGTCTTCTGCGTGTCTTGCCGCTCTACACTCAGCCAAAAGCTTTTCCACCATATCTTGCAAGGAGAAACTCTGCCAGGAAAGAAAACATCCAAAATCTTGTTCTAAAGCTTGCACGGGGGTCTGCAAAGAGTTTGGCAAGAATGAAAGGTAGTTGTCCAAAACTCGTTCTTTTCCAATAGAATAACCATGGAAAAGGCAGGAGAGTGGTAAAGTACTGTTTTCTCTAAGTCTGAAGGCTGCCCACACTGTGCCTGTGTGCTGCAGCTTGCATCTTCGCCTTTGGGAAGCTGCCGCTCGCCGATTCTCCCGCAGGCGAAGAAGCGGCTTCTTCGCACACAGAGCATTGTGGCGAGCGCAGGGAGCTCCTGAGAGCGGTTTGTGCCGAAAGAAGCCCGGGACCGGCACTTAGCTTCGGAGAGCTGCGTATCTGCGTCTTCTGCGTGTCTTGCCGCTCTACACTCAGCCAAAAGCTTTTCCACCATATCTTGCAAGGAGAAACTCTGCCAGGAAAGAAAACATCCAAAATCTTGTTCTAAAGCTTGCACGGGGGTCTGCAAAGAGTTTGGCAAGAATGAAAGGTAGTTGTCCAAAACTCGTTCTTTTCCAATAGAATAACCATGGAAAAGGCAGGAGAGTGGTAAAGTACTGTTTTCTCTAAGTCTGAAGGCTGCCCACACTGTGCCTGTGTGCTGCAGCTTGCATCTTCGCCTTTGGGAAGCTGCCGCTCGCCGATTCTCCCGGAGGCGAAGAAGCGGCTTCTTCGCACACAGAGCATTGTGGCGAGCGCAGGGAGCTCCTGAGAGCGGTTTGTGCCGAAAGAAGCCCGGGACCGGCACTTAGCTTCGGAGAGCTGCGTATCTGCGTCTTCTGCGTGTCTTGCCGCTCTACACTCAGCCAAAAGCTTTTCCACCATATCTTGCAAGGAGAAACTCTGCCAGGAAAGAAAACATCCAAAATCTTGTTCTAAAGCTTGCACGGAGGTCTGCAAAGACTCTGGCAAGAATGAAAGGTAGTTGTCCAAAACTCGTTCTTTTCCAATAGAATAACCATGGAAAAGGCAGGAGAGTGGTAAAGTACTGTTTTCTCTAAGTCTGAAGGCTGCCCACACTGTGCCTGTGTGCTGCAGCTTGCATCTTCGCCTTTGGGAAGCTGCCGCTCGCCGATTCTCCCGGAGGCGAAGAAGCGGCTTCTTCGCACACAGAGCATTGTGGCGAGCGCAGGGAGCTCCTGAGAGCGGTTTGTGCCGAAAGAAGCCCGGGACCGGCACTTAGCTTCGGAGAGCTGCGTATCTGCGTCTTCTGCGTGTCTTGCCGCTCTACACTCAGCCAAAAGCTTTTCCACCATATCTTGCAAGGAGAAACTCTGCCAGGAAAGTAAACATCCAAAATCTTGTTCTAAAGCTTGCACGGGGGTCTGCAAAGAGTTTGGCAAGAATGAAAGGTAGTTGTCCAAAACTCGTTCTTTTCCAATAGAATAACCATGGAAAAGGCAGGAGAGTGGTAAAGTACTGTTTTCTCTAAGTCTGAAGGCTGCCCACACTGTGCCTGTGTGCTGCAGCTTGCATCTTCGCCTTTGGGAAGCTGCCGCTCGCCGATTCTCCCGCAGGCGAAGAAGCGGCTTCTTCGCACACAGAGCATTGTGGCGAGCGCAGGGAGCTCCTGAGAGCGGTTTGTGCCGAAAGAAGCCCGGGACCGGCACTTAGCTTCGGAGAGCTGCGTATCTGCGTCTTCTGCGTGTCTTGCCGCTCTACACTCAGCCAAAAGCTTTTCCACCATATCTTGCAAGGAGAAACTCTGCCAGGAAAGAAAACATCCAAAATCTTGTTCTAAAGCTTGCACGGGGGTCTGCAAAGAGTTTGGCAAGAATGAAAGGTAGTTGTCCAAAACTCGTTCTTTTCCAATAGAATAACCATGGAAAAGGCAGGAGAGTGGTAAAGTACTGTTTTCTCTAAGTCTGAATGCTGCCCACACTGTGCCTGTTTGCTGCAGCTTGCATCTTCGCCTTTGGGAAGCTGCCGCTCGCCGATTCTCCCGCAGGCGAAGAAGCGGCTTCTTCACACACAGAGCATTGTGGCGAGCGCAGGGAGCTCCTGAGAGCGGTTTGTGCCGAAAGAAGCCCGGGACCGGCACTTAGCTTCGGAGAGCTGCGTATCTGCGTCTTCTGCGTGTCTTGCCGCTCTACACTCAGCAAAAAGCTTTTCCACCATATCTTGCAAGGAGAAACTCTGCCAGGAAAGAAAACATCCAAAATCTTGTTCTAAAGCTTGCACGGGGGTCTGCAAAGAGTTTGGCAAGAATGAAAGGTAGTTGTCCAAAACTCGTTCTTTTCCAATAGAATAACCATGGAAAAGGCAGGAGAGTGGTAAAGTACTGTTTTCTCTAAGTCTGAATGCTGCCCACACTGTGCCTGTGTGCTGCAGCTTGCATCTTCGCCTTTGGGAAGCTGCCGCTCGCCGATTCTCCCGCAGGCGAAGAAGCGGCTTCTTCGCACACAGAGCATTGTGGCGAGCGCAGGGAGCTCCTGAGAGCGGTTTGTGCCGAAAGAAGCCCGGGACCGGCACTTAGCTTCGGAGAGCTGCGTATCTGCGTCTTCTGCGTGTCTTGCCGCTCTACACTCAGCCAAAAGCTTTTCCACCATATCTTGCAAGGAGAAACTCTGCCAGGAAAGAAAACATCCAAAATCTTGTTCTAAAGCTTGCACGGGGGTCTGCAAAGAGTTTGGCAAGAATGAAAGGTAGTTGTCCAAAACTCGTTCTTTTCCAATAGAATAACCATGGAAAAGGCAGGAGAGTGGTAAAGTACTGTTTTCTCTAAGTCTGAAGGCTGCCCACACTGTGCCTGTGTGCTGCAGCTTGCATCTTCGCCTTTGGGAAGCTGCCGCTCGCCGATTCTCCCGCAGGCGAAGAAGCGGCTTCTTCGCACACAGAGCATTGTGGCGAGCGCAGGGAGCTCCTGAGAGCGGTTTGTGCCGAAAGAAGCCCGGGACCGGCACTTAGCTTCGGAGAGCTGCGTATCTGCGTCTTCTGCGTGTCTTGCCGCTCTACACTCAGCAAAAAGCTTTTCCACCATATCTTGCAAGGAGAAACTCTGCCAGGAAAGAAAACATCCAAAATCTTGTTCTAAAGCTTGCACGGGGGTCTGCAAAGAGTTTGGCAAGAATGAAAGGTAGTTGTCCAAAACTCGTTCTTTTCCAATAGAATAACCATGGAAAAGGCAGGAGAGTGGTAAAGTACTGTTTTCTCTAAGTCTGAAGGCTGCCCACACTGTGCCTGTGTGCTGCAGCTTGCATCTTCGCCTTTGGGAAGCTGCCGCTCGCCGATTCTCCCGGAGGCGAAGAAGCGGCTTCTTCACACACAGAGCATTGTGGCGAGCGCAGGGAGCTCCTGAGAGCGGTTTGTGCCGAAAGAAGCCCGGGACCGGCACTTAGCTTCGGAGAGCTGCGTATCTGCGTCTTCTGCGTGTCTTGCCGCTCTACACTCAGCCAAAAGCTTTTCCACCATATCTTGCAAGGAGAAACTCTGCCAGGAAAGAAAACATCCAAAATCTTGTTCTAAAGCTTGCACGGGGGTCTGCAAAGAGTTTGGCAAGAATGAAAGGTAGTTGTCCAAAACTCGTTCTTTTCCAATAGAATAACCATGGAAAAGGCAGGAGAGTGGTAAAGTACTGTTTTCTCTAAGTCTGAAGGCTGCCCACACTGTGCCTGTGTGCTGCAGCTTGCATCTTCGCCTTTGGGAAGCTGCCGCTCGCCGATTCTCCCGGAGGCGAAGAAGCGGCTTCTTCGCACACAGAGCATTGTGGCGAGCGCAGGGAGCTCCTGAGAGCGGTTTGTGCCGAAAGAAGCCCGGGACCGGCACTTAGCTTCGGAGAGCTGCGTATCTGCGTCTTCTGCGTGTCTTGCCGCTCTACACTCAGCAAAAAGCTTTTCCACCATATCTTGCAAGGAGAAACTCTGCCAGGAAAGAAAACATCCAAAATCTTGTTCTAAAGCTTGCACGGGGGTCTGCAAAGAGTTTGGCAAGAATGAAAGGTAGTTGTCCAAAACTCGTTCTTTTCCAATAGAATAACCATGGAAAAGGCAGGAGAGTGGTAAAGTACTGTTTTCTCTAAGTCTGAAGGCTGCCCACACTGTGCCTGTGTGCTGCAGCTTGCATCTTCGCCTTTGGGAAGCTGCCGCTCGCCGATTCTCCCGGAGGCGAAGAAGCGGCTTCTTCGCACACAGAGCATTGTGGCGAGCGCAGGGAGCTCCTGAGAGCGGTTTGTGCCGAAAGAAGCCCGGGACCGGCACTTAGCTTCGGAGAGCTGCGTATCTGCGTCTTCTGCGTGTCTTGCCGCTCTACACTCAGCAAAAAGCTTTTCCACCATATCTTGCAAGGAGAAACTCTGCCAGGAAAGAAAACATCCAAAATCTTGTTCTAAAGCTTGCACGGGGGTCTGCAAAGAGTTTGGCAAGAATGAAAGGTAGTTGTCCAAAACTCGTTCTTTTCCAATAGAATAACCATGGAAAAGGCAGGAGAGTGGTAAAGTACTGTTTTCTCTAAGTCTGAAGGCTGCCCACACTGTGCCTGTGTGCTGCAGCTTGCATCTTCACCTTTGGGAAGCTGCCGCTCGCCGATTCTCCCGCAGGCGAAGAAGCGGCTTCTTCGCACACAGAGCATTGTGGCGAGCGCAGGGAGCTCCTAAGAGCGGTTTGTGCCGAAAGAAGCCCGGGACCGGCACTTAGCTTCGGAGAGCTGCGTATCTGCGTCTTCTGCGTGTCTTGCCGCTCTACACTCAGCCAAAAGCTTTTCCACCATATCTTGCAAGGAGAAACTCTGCCAGGAAAGAAAACATCCAAAATCTTGTTCTAAAGCTTGCACGGGGGTCTGCAAAGAGTTTGGCAAGAATGAAAGGTAGTTGTCCAAAACTCGTTCTTTTCCAATAGAATAACCATGGAAAAGGCAGGAGAGTGGTAAAGTACTGTTTTCTCTAAGTCTGAAGGCTGCCCACACTGTGCCTGTGTGCTGCAGCTTGCATCTTCGCCTTTGGGAAGCTGCCGCTCGCCGATTCTCCCGCAGGCGAAGAAGCGGCTTCTTCGCACACAGAGCATTGTGGCGAGCGCAGGGAGCTCCTGAGAGCGGTTTGTGCCGAAAGAAGCCCGGGACCGGCACTTAGCTTCGGAGAGCTGCGTATCTGCGTCTTCTGCGTGTCTTGCCGCTCTACACTCAGCAAAAAGCTTTTCCACCATATCTTGCAAAGAGAAACTCTGCCAGGAAAGAAAACATCCAAAATCTTGTTCTAAAGCTTGCACGGGGGTCTGCAAAGAGTTTGGCAAGAATGAAAGGTAGTTGTCCAAAACTCATTCTTTTCCAATAGAATCACCATGGAAAAGGCAGGAGAGTGGTAAAGTACTGTTTTCTCTAAGTCTGAATGCTGCCCACACTGTGCCTGTTTGCTGCAGCTTGCATCTTCGCCTTTGGGAAGCTGCCGCTCGCCGATTCTCCCGGAGGCGAAGAAGCGGCTTCTTCGCACACAGAGCATTGTGGCGAGCGCAGGGAGCTCCTGAGAGCGGTTTGTGCCGAAAGAAGCCCGGGACCGGCACTTAGCTTCGGAGAGCTGCGTATCTGCGTCTTCTGCGTGTCTTGCCGCTCTACACTCAGCAAAAAGCTTTTCCACCATATCTTGCAAGGAGAAACTCTGCCAGGAAAGAAAACATCCAAAATCTTGTTCTAAAGCTTGCACGCAGGTCTGCAAAGAGTTTGGCAAGAATGAAAGGTAGTTGTCCAAAACTCGTTCTTTTCCAATAGAATAACCATGGAAAAGGCAGGAGAGTGGTAAAGTACTGTTTTCTCTAAGTCTGAAGGCTGCCCACACTGTGCCTGTGTGCTGCAGCTTGCATCTTCGCCTTTGGGAAGCTGCCGCTCGCCGATTCTCCCGCAGGCGAAGAAGCGGCTTCTTCGCACACAGAGCATTGTGGCGAGCGCAGGGAGCTCCTGAGAGCGGTTTGTGCCGAAAGAAGCCCGGGACCGGCACTTAGCTTCGGAGAGCTGCGTATCTGCGTCTTCTGCGTGTCTTGCCGCTCTACACTCAGCCAAAAGCTTTTCCACCATATCTTGCAAGGAGAAACTCTGCCAGGAAAGAAAACATCCAAAATCTTGTTCTAAAGCTTGCACGGGGGTCTGCAAAGAGTTTGGCAAGAATGAAAGGTAGTTGTCCAAAACTCGTTCTTTTCCAATAGAATAACCATGGAAAAGGCAGGAGAGTGGTAAAGTACTGTTTTCTCTAAGTCTGAAGGCTGCCCACACTGTGCCTGTGTGCTGCAGCTTGCATCTTCGCCTTTGGGAAGCTGCCGCTCGCCGATTCTCCCGGAGGCGAAGAAGCGGCTTCTTCGCACACAGAGCATTGTGGCGAGCGCAGGGAGCTCCTGAGAGCGGTTTGTGCCGAAAGAAGCCCGGGACCGGCACTTAGCTTCGGAGAGCTGCGTATCTGCGTCTTCTGCGTGTCTTGCCGCTCTACACTCAGCCAAAAGCTTTTCCACCATATCTTGCAAGGAGAAACTCTGCCAGGAAAGAAAACATCCAAAATCTTGTTCTAAAGCTTGCACGGGGGTCTGCAAAGAGTTTGGCAAGAATGAAAGGTAGTTGTCCAAAACTCGTTCTTTTCCAATAGAATAACCATGGAAAAGGCAGGAGAGTGGTAAAGTACTGTTTTCTCTAAGTCTGAAGGCTGCCCACACTGTGCCTGTGTGCTGCAGCTTGCATCTTCGCCTTTGGGAAGCTGCCGCTCGCCGATTCTCCCGCAGGCGAAGAAGCGGCTTCTTCGCACACAGAGCATTGTGGCGAGCGCAGGGAGCTCCTGAGAGCGGTTTGTGCCGAAAGAAGCCCGGGACCGGCACTTAGCTTCGGAGAGCTGCGTATCTGCGTCTTCTGCGTGTCTTGCCGCTCTACACTCAGCAAAAAGCTTTTCCACCATATCTTGCAAGGAGAAACTCTGCCAGGAAAGAAAACATCCAAAATCTTGTTCTAAAGCTTGCACGGGGGTCTGCAAAGAGTTTGGCAAGAATGAAAGGTAGTTGTCCAAAACTCGTTCTTTTCCAATAGAATAACCATGGAAAAGGCAGGAGAGTGGTAAAGTACTGTTTTCTCTAAGTCTGAAGGCTGCCCACACTGTGCCTGTGTGCTGCAGCTTGCATCTTCGCCTTTGGGAAGCTGCCGCTCGCCGATTCTCCCGGAGGCGAAGAAGCGGCTTCTTCGCACACAGAGCATTGTGGCGAGCGCAGGGAGCTCCTGAGAGCGGTTTGTGCCGAAAGAAGCCCGGGACCGGCACTTAGCTTCGGAGAGCTGCGTATCTGCGTCTTCTGCGTGTCTTGCCGCTCTACACTCAGCAAAAAGCTTTTCCACCATATCTTGCAAGGAGAAACTCTGCCAGGAAAGAAAACATCCAAAATCTTGTTCTAAAGCTTGCACGGGGGTCTGCAAAGAGTTTGGCAAGAATGAAAGGTAGTTGTCCAAAACTCGTTCTTTTCCAATAGAATAACCATGGAAAAGGCAGGAGAGTGGTAAAGTACTGTTTTCTCTAAGTCTGAAGGCTGCCCACACTGTGCCTGTGTGCTGCAGCTTGCATCTTCGCCTTTGGGAAGCTGCCGCTCGCCGATTCTCCCGCAGGCGAAGAAGCGGCTTCTTCGCACACAGAGCATTGTGGCGAGCGCAGGGAGCTCCTGAGAGCGGTTTGTGCCGAAAGAAGCCCGGGACCGGCACTTAGCTTCGGAGAGCTGCGTATCTGCGTCTTCTGCGTGTCTTGCCGCTCTACACTCAGCAAAAAGCTTTTCCACCATATCTTGCAAGGAGAAACTCTGCCAGGAAAGAAAACATCCAAAATCTTGTTCTAAAGCTTGCACGGGGGTCTGCAAAGAGTTGGGCAAGAATGAAAGGTAGTTGTCCAAAACTCGTTCTTTTCCAATAGAATAACCATGGAAAAGGCAGGAGAGTGGTAAAGTACTGTTTTCTCTAAGTCTGAAGGCTGCCCACACTGTGCCTGTGTGCTGCAGCTTGCATCTTCGCCTTTGGGAAGCTGCCGCTCGCCGATTCTCCCGCAGGCGAAGAAGCGGCTTCTTCGCACACAGAGCATTGTGGCGAGCGCAGGGAGCTCCTGAGAGCGGTTTGTGCCGAAAGAACCCCGGGACCGGCACTTAGCTTCGGAGAGCTGCGTATCTGCGTCTTCTGCGTGTCTTGCCGCTCTACACTCAGCAAAAAGCTTTTCCACCATATCTTGCAAGGAGAAACTCTGCCAGGAAAGAAAACATCCAAAATCTTGTTCTAAAGCTTGCACGGGGGTCTGCAAAGAGTTTGGCAAGAATGAAAGGTAGTTGTCCAAAACTCGTTCTTTTCCAATAGAATAACCATGGAAAAGGCAGGAGAGTGGTAAAGTACTGTTTTCTCTAAGTCTGAAGGCTGCCCACACTGTGCCTGTGTGCTGCAGCTTGCATCTTCGCCTTTGGGAAGCTGCCGCTCACCGATTCTCCGGAGGCGAAGAAGCGGCTTCTTCGCACACAGAGCATTGTGGCGAGCGCAGGGAGCTCCTGAGAGCGGTTTGTGCCGAAAGAAGCCCGGGACCGGCACTTAGCTTCGGAGAGCTGCGTATCTGCGTCTTCTGCGTGTCTTGCCGCTCTACACTCAGCAAAAAGCTTTTCCACCATATCTTGCAAGGAGAAACTCTGCCAGGAAAGAAAACATCCAAAATCTTGTTCTAAAGCTTGCACGGGGGTCTGCAAAGAGTTTGGCAAGAATGAAAGGTAGTTGTCCAAAACTCGTTCTTTTCCAATAGAATAACCATGGAAAAGGCAGGAGAGTGGTAAAGTACTGTTTTCTCTAAGTCTGAAGGCTGCCCACACTGTGCCTGTGTGCTGCAGCTTGCATCTTCGCCTTTGGGAAGCTGCCGCTCGCCGATTCTCCCCGGAGGCGAAGAAGCGGCTTCTTCGCACACAGAGCATTGTGGCGAGCGCAGGGAGCTCCTGAGAGCGGTTTGTGCCGAAAGAAGCCCGGGACCGGCACTTAGCTTCGGAGAGCTGCGTATCTGCGTCTTCTGTGTGTCTTGCCGCTCTACACTCAGCCAAAAGCTTTTCCACCATATCTTGCAAGGAGAAACTCTGCCAGGAAAGAAAACATCCAAAATCTTGTTCTAAAGCTTGCACGGGGGTCTGCAAAGAGTTTGGCAAGAATGAAAGGTAGTTGTCCAAAACTCGTTCTTTTCCAATAGAATAACCATGGAAAAGGCAGGAGAGTGGTAAAGTACTGTTTTCTCTAAGTCTGAAGGCTGCCCACACTGTGCCTGTGTGCTGCAGCTTGCATCTTCGCCTTTGGGAAGCTGCCGCTCGCCGATTCTCCCGCAGGCGAAGAAGCGGCTTCTTCGCACACAGAGCATTGTGGCGAGCGCAGGGAGCTCCTGAGAGCGGTTTGTGCCGAAAGAAGCCCGGGACCGGCACTTAGCTTCGGAGAGCTGCGTATCTGCGTCTTCTGCGTGTCTTGCCGCTCTACACTCAGCAAAAAGCTTTTCCACCATATCTTGCAAGGAGAAACTCTGCCAGGAAAGAAAACATCCAAAATCTTGTTCTAAAGCTTGCACGGGGGTCTGCAAAGAGTTTGGCAAGAATGAAAGGTAGTTGTCCAAAACTCGTTCTTTTCCAATAGAATAACCATGGAAAAGGCAGGAGAGTGGTAAAGTACTGTTTTCTCTAAGTCTGAAGGCTGCCCACACTGTGCCTGTGTGCTGCAGCTTGCATCTTCGCCTTTGGGAAGCTGCCGCTCGCCGATTCTCCCGGAGGCGAAGAAGCGGCTTCTTCGCACACAGAGCATTGTGGCGAGCGCAGGGAGCTCCTGAGAGCGGTTTGTGCCGAAAGAAGCCCGGGACCGGCACTTAGCTTCGGAGAGCTGCGTATCTGCGTCTTCTGCGTGTCTTGCCGCTCTACACTCAGCAAAAAGCTTTTCCACCATATCTTGCAAAGAGAAACTCTGCCAGGAAAGAAAACATCCAAAATCTTGTTCTAAAGCTTGCACGGGGGTCTGCAAAGAGTTTGGCAAGAATGAAAGGTAGTTGTCCAAAACTCGTTCTTTTCCAATAGAATAACCATGGAAAAGGCAGGAGAGTGGTAAAGTACTGTTTTCTCTAAGTCTGAATGCTGCCCACACTGTGCCTGTTTGCTGCAGCTTGCATCTTCGCCTTTGGGAAGCTGCCGCTCGCCGATTCTCCCGGAGGCGAAGAAGCGGCTTCTTCGCACACAGAGCATTGTGGCGAGCGCAGGGAGCTCCTGAGAGCGGTTTGTGCCGAAAGAAGCCCGGGACCGGCACTTAGCTTCGGAGAGCTGCGTATCTGCGTCTTCTGCGTGTCTTGCCGCTCTACACTCAGCAAAAAGCTTTTCCACCATATCTTGCAAGGAGAAACTCTGCCAGGAAAGAAAACATCCAAAATCTTGTTCTAAAGCTTGCACGCAGGTCTGCAAAGAGTTTGGCAAGAATGAAAGGTAGTTGTCCAAAACTCGTTCTTTTCCAATAGAATAACCATGGAAAAGGCAGGAGAGTGGTAAAGTACTGTTTTCTCTAAGTCTGAAGGCTGCCCACACTGTGCCTGTGTGCTGCAGCTTGCATCTTCGCCTTTGGGAAGCTGCCGCTCGCCGATTCTCCCGGAGGCGAAGAAGCGGCTTCTTCGCACACAGAGCATTGTGGCGAGCGCAGGGAGCTCCTGAGAGCGGTTTGTGCCGAAAGAAGCCCGGGACCGGCACTTAGCTTCGGAGAGCTGCATATCTGCGTCTTCTGCGTGTCTTGCCGCTCTACACTCAGCCAAAAGCTTTTCCACCATATCTTGCAAGGAGAAACTCTGCCAGGAAAGAAAACATCCAAAATCTTGTTCTAAAGCTTGCACGGGGGTCTGCAAAGAGTTTGGCAAGAATGAAAGGTAGTTGTCCAAAACTCGTTCTTTTCCAATAGAATAACCATGGAAAAGGCAGGAGAGTGGTAAAGTACTGTTTTCTCTAAGTCTGAAGGCTGCCCACACTGTGCCTGTGTGCTGCAGCTTGCATCTTCGCCTTTGGGAAGCTGCCGCTCGCCGATTCTCCCGCAGGCGAAGAAGCGGCTTCTTCGCACACAGAGCATTGTGGCAAGCGCAGGGAGCTCCTGAGAGCGGTTTGTGCCGAAAGAAGCCTGGGACCGGCACTTAGCTTCGGAGAGCTGCGTATCTGCGTCTTCTGCGTGTCTTGCCGCTCTACACTCAGCAAAAAGCTTTTCCACCATATCTTGCAAAGAGAAACTCTGCCAGGAAAGAAAACATCCAAAATCTTGTTCTAAAGATTACACGGGGGTCTGCAAAGAGTTTGGCAAGAATGAAAGGTAGTTGTCCAAAACTCGTTCTTTTCCAATAGAATAACCATGGAAAAGGCAGGAGAGTGGTAAAGTACTGTTTTCTCTAAGTCTGAATGCTGCCCACACTGTGCCTGTTTGCTGCAGCTTGCATCTTCGCCTTTGGGAAGCTGCCGCTCGCCGATTCTCCCGGAGGCGAAGAAGCGGCTTCTTCGCACACAGAGCATTGTGGCGAGCGCAGGGAGCTCCTGAGAGCGGTTTGTGCCGAAAGAAGCCCGGGACCGGCACTTAGCTTCGGAGAGCTGCGTATCTGCGTCTTCTGCGTGTCTTGCCGCTCTACACTCAGCAAAAAGCTTTTCCACCATATCTTGCAAGGAGAAACTCTGCCAGGAAAGAAAACATCCAAAATCTTGTTCTAAAGCTTGCACGCAGGTCTGCAAAGAGTTTGGCAAGAATGAAAGGTAGTTGTCCAAAACTCGTTCTTTTCCAATAGAATAACCATGGAAAAGGCAGGAGAGTGGTAAAGTACTGTTTTCTCTAAGTCTGAAGGCTGCCCACACTGTGCCTGTGTGCTGCAGCTTGCATCTTCGCCTTTGGGAAGCTGCCGCTCGCCGATTCTCCCGGAGGCGAAGAAGCGGCTTCTTCGCACACAGAGCATTGTGGCGAGCGCAGGGAGCTCCTGAGAGCGGTTTGTGCCGAAAGAAGCCCGGGACCGGCACTTAGCTTCGGAGAGCTGCGTATCTGCGTCTTCTGCGTGTCTTGCCGCTCTACACTCAGCCAAAAGCTTTTCCACCATATCTTGCAAGGAGAAACTCTGCCAGGAAAGAAAACATCCAAAATCTTGTTCTAAAGCTTGCACGGGGGTCTGCAAAGAGTTTGGCAAGAATGAAAGGTAGTTGTCCAAAACTCGTTCTTTTCCAATAGAATATAACAACGGAAAAGGCAGGAGAGTGGTAAAGTACTGGTTTCTCTAAGTCTGAATGCAGCCCACACTGTGCCTGCATGGTGCGGCTTGCATCTTCGCCTTTGGCAAGCTGCCGCTCGCAGTGTCTCCCGAGGCGAAGAAGCGGCTTCTTTGCACACAGAGCATTGGGCCGGTCGCGGTGAGCACCTAAGAGCGGCTTCTGCCGAAAGAAGCCCGGGACCGGCACTTAGCTTCGGAGAGCTGCGTATCTGCGTCTTCTGCGTGTCTTGCCGCTCTACACTCAGCAAAAAGCTTTTCCACCATATCTTGCAAAGAGAAACTCTGCCAGGAAAGAAAACATCCCCGATCTTCTTCTAAAAGTTGCACAGAGGACTGCAGGGTGTTTAAGAAGATGAAAAAGATAGTGTCCCGAAACTCCTTTTATTCGAATATAACGTGAATGAAACGGCAGGAGAATGCTAATGTACTCGTTTCTATCAATTTGAAAGCTTCACACGCTATATCCGTGTGCTGCGGCTTGCATCTTCGCCTTTGGGAAGCGGCCGTTCTCTCCATCTCCCGGAGGCGAAGAAGTGGCTTCTTCGCGCACAGAGCATTGTGCCGGTGGCGGTGTTCTCCGGAGAGCGGCTTCTGACGAAAGACGCCCTGGCAGGGGGCTTAGTTTCGGAGAGCTCTTTACTCTGCCTTCTGCCTCTCTGGTCGCATAAAACTTAGCAAAAAGCTTTTTTACTATGTCTTGCAAGGACCAACTGTGCCAGTATGGAAAGCATCTCCGCTCTTGTTCTAGAAGTTGCACGGAGGTCTGCAGAGTGTTTAGCAAGAAGCAAAAGAAAGTTGTCCAAAACTCCTTCTTTTGGAATGGTAATGTGAATGGAAAAGGCCGGAGAGTGGTAAGGTACTGTTTTCTTTAGGTTTGAGAGCTGCACACACAATCCCCATGTTGTGCGACTTTTTTCTTCGCTTTTAAAGACGCGGCCGCGGTCTCCGTCTCCCGGAGGCGAAGAAGCCGCTTCTTTGCACACAGAGCATTGTGCCGGTCGCGCTGCGCTCCGGAGCACGGCTTCTGCGGAAAGACGCCCGGGAGCGGTCCTTACCTTCGGAGAGCTCCGTATCTCTGAATCTGCGTCTCTTGTCGCCTACATCTTAGCAAAAAGCTTTTCTACTAGGTCTCGCAAGGAGAAACTCTCCCAGTACAAAAAGCATCCCGGATCTTTTTCTGGAAGTTGCACGGAGTGTCAGCAGAGTGTTAGGCAAGAAGCAAAAGAAAGTTGTCCAAAACCCCTTTTCTTCCAACGTTAATGTGAATTGAAAAGGCAGGAGAATGAGGAAGTGCTGTTTTCTGTCCGTTTGAAAGCTGTCACAAGGAGAAACTCTATCAGCACCTCAAGTTTTCCTCCATTTTACTCCCGATCTTTCTTTTGCTGTGCAGTCAAGAAGCACCCCACTTTCTTAGTTATGCTGCAGGTTGTCTTCAAATGGCTTTGCTTTCTGTCCCCTCCTCCCCATTTCTAACAGGCACAAGCACATTCCCTTCCCGGAACAAAATCCTGGTAATAGAGCCAGGAAGACTACGCTTTGACTTTGAGAACCAAAACCTATCTAAGAGAAAATAGTCCATTCTTTGAGACCCAATATCACACATCTGTGTGCAGGAGGAAGAGGGGTGCGTGCGTGCGTGAATGGGAAGTGTACTCGCCAACAAACTAGAGCCAATATTAGTAACCAACATGTAACAAGTGTGGACGTATCTAATTCCCGGCTCTTTTTTGGATCTTTTTTCTTCAAGGTTATTTTGCTTTTAAAGATTTTCTAGTCATTTGAAAGATTCTTCTTGGTTTGTGTGAGAATAGAAATCTCCATAAAGCTTACTACGTAAAAGCAGGGTAATCTTTTGGACTTGATGATGACTATTTGGGAGATGATATTTCCATCTGCATAAATCAATTTCCTTGTTTTGGAAATATTTTTGTCACGGAAAGTAGTAAGTTTCAAGATGTGTTTTTAGAAGGTGTAAAAATTGAGATCCTCATTTGTAGCAAAGCAATACAAAGAATATCCCTTAAAACCATCCACTCCATCATTTCATTTTTGTATTTTTGTCTTTTCAATAGCTAGTTCTCACTTTCAGGTGGCTTTTAAATGCCATGGTTTGACACAATTTTGTTATTCATTTCTAAGCTTCAAAATGATATTTAAGAAGAGTAATTTCCTGTAACTACTGGACAGTTTGCAAATTAACATCAAAGTGGAGGGAGGGAGGGAAGGAAGTGGCAGAAGGACGTGGCAGAAAGAAGGACATAGTGGAAGGAAGGCAGTGAAGGAAGGAAGTGGGGGAAGGAAAGAAAAGAAAGAAGGAAAGAGAGAAAGAAAAAGAAAGAAAGAAAGAAAGAAAGAAAGAAAGAAAGAAAGAAAGAAAGAAAGAAAGAAAGAAAGAAAGAAAGAAAGAAAGAAAGAAAGAAAGAAAGAAAGAAAGAAAGAAAGAAAGAAAGAAAGAAAGAAAGAAAAGAAAGAAAGAGAGAAAGAAAGAAAGAAAAAGAAAGAAAGAAAAGGAAGGGAAAAAGAAGGAACAAGGGAAAGAGGGAAAGGGGAAAGGGGGAAAGAAAGAAAGAAAGAAAGAAAGAAAGAAAGAAAGAAAGAAAAGAAAGAAAGAAAGAAAGAAAGAAAGAAAGAAAGAAAGAAAGAAAGAAAGAAAGAAAGAAAGAAAGAAAGAAAGAAAGAAAGAAAGAAAGAAAGAAAGAAAGAAAGAGAAAGAAAGAAAGAAAGAGAGAAAGAGAGAAAGAGAGAAAGAGAGAAAGAGAGAAAGAGAGAAAGAGAGAAAGAAAGAAAGAAAGAAAGAAAGAAAGAAAGAAAGAGAGAGAGAAAGAAAGAAGAAAGAGAGAAAGAGAGAAAGAGAGAAAGAGAGAAAGAGAGAAAGAGAGAAAGAGAAGAGAGAAAGAGAGAAAGAAAGAAAGAAAGAAAGAAAGAAAGAAAGAAAGAAAGAAAGAAAGAAAGAAAGAAAGAAAGAAAGAAAGAAAGAAAGAAAGAAAGAAAGAAAGAGAAGGGAAGAAAATTCCCAAATGTCAGAAACGTTAAAGATGATAAAATACTTGCGTGTATGATAAAGAGCGAGGACTAGATATTAGATATAGTATTGCTAAATGGCACATAAATGTGAGACCCAAACAGTTCAACTCATTGGATAGCAGTTTCTCAGCATGAATATGTTATTTCTAGCTTCAACTTCTTACTGCTACTGTACAGAATGATTACCATAGAATAATGGAATGGTTGGCTTTGGAAGGGACCTTAAATTCACCTACCTCCTCCCCACCATGTCATTGTCAGGGACACCTTCCACTAGACCGCCTTAAGCTCAAAGACCCATTCAAGCTGGCCTTGATCACTTCCAGGAATTGGTCACCCACAACATGTTCTAGTGTCTCCCAACCATCTTGGCAAGGAATTTCTTCCCAATAGCCAAAGGAAACCTATACTCTTCAGGTTTTAAAGCCATCCACACTTTTCCTATTGCTCCGTGCCCTTGTGTAGCTCACTTGCCTCCTTCTGGTAGGCTGTCTTCAGCTACTGGAGAGCTGCTCTAACAATTTGCCCAGAGTCTGCTCTTCTCCAGGCTGAGAAAACGCCTGCGGGACTCTGACTTGATGACAGACTTCATGTGCTGCACTGGGGGCTCAGACCATTCTTCTTCTTGGAATTGTTGTAGGATGCTCAACCCCTGTTGACTGTGGTACAGGTACACAGTTCATTGTGGTACAGGTAATAAATAGATGATTGTTTTAATAAAGACACAATTGAAATGATAAGAGCTAAATTTTAACGCAAAATTAATTGGAGAAAGATTCCTAAACCTGTGGCCCGTTACCCCAGCCCATCCATTGATTGTAAATGACATTCCTTGCAGATGTTATGATACATGAACCAAAGCCAAGTGATGGATACTGCTTAAGATAGATGTTCTACCTGCTTACTGCAATATGGTCTTATCAGTCTAAAACAATCCCCCGAACATTAAGAACAAGAGATTACATCATGAAGTAATGAAGTGCTTTGGTTGAAAGTAAAAGGCATTTGAAAGAAATGGGTTTGGGGGCTAACGCAGCAAGATCTCAGAAATGGAGTGCCAGCTTAGTTCTCTGCTTCAGAGACAAGTGAAGCAATTCAGAAGTGTCCTCCTGTGAAAAAGGTTGACAGATCTTTCTGCACAACAGTTAACAGACGGCATCAGAAATGTGTGCAAATAACATACTAGCCACTACAAGTTTGTCCTCCAGGAGTGGAAGGGCCACTCAGACGCATAGCAGTGGTCTTGCTGCTGTGCCTGTTCAAATAGACAGAAAAGAATGAGGAAAACAAATTTTTCCATCTAGTTTGTTTCAGTATTGGTACAAAGACTATTTTCCCGCCCTCAGGAGACAGCAAAAACAGTCAACAACTGAAATGCTTCAGAAATGGAAATGATCTGAATCACAAATATTTCTTTTCACATCAAATTTAAAGCCTAAGTCATAACTGTCAAACAGATAGAACTACTTAAAGATGAATGTACTATACATACTAAAATATTCCCAGAGATAACTATTGTGTCCTTAGTCTGTTTAAAAGTCTAGACTTCCTGGTAAAAAAACTTGTACAGCGCTGAGGTAGCTCCACGACATTCTCTTTTCAGATTAATTAAACTCTTCAGTCTCACCACCGTTACCAATGGATTTCTGTAAGTCCTTGAAAACCAGTAATTTCCCTTTTTTCCTTCTATGAAAAAAATGACAGTGACAAGAGTTATTTGCACTCCCTATTTTCTGAAACAAGCCTGAACATCAAGCCTTAAGAACTTTATCATGAGTTTTACTTCAAACTAAATTTTAAGAGAATGGCAGAAAGAATGGGAGCCTCAAGCAAAAGAATTTAGGCTTCTAATTCTTGGGTTGTCTTCTTACTTACCTAAGACAAGAAGTGGAAAGAGAATAGATTAGAGTTAGCAGCTGTTTAAGATTTGCACGTACTCTTCCACTCTTCCAAGAGGTCAAGGATGCTTTTCTGGCCCTCCTTCCCTCCACAAGCTGCAGCTTCCTTCAAAGCACATTCACCTGCTGTGCAATGGAGCTCCCCACGAGCTCCATTGTGTTCCTCCACGGTTCTCCAGGGACTGCTGGGAGACAACCTGCTTGATGATGATGTCCTCCAGGGACTGTGGGGGATTCTTTGCTGTGTCAACTGGAGCACCTTCTCCTCCTTCTTGTCTCACTTTAGTATCATGCAGCTGCTTCTCATACTTCTTTTTTCCCTCACTTGTCACTGCCTATTCATATGTTTTGTACTTTTGACAATATATTTTCACAATGACTGATGGGCTCAGTTGCAGAAATGTGTCTTGCTAGAAAATTGGATACTATAGAAAACCATGATTTTACAGCAAAGAATAGTGGAAGTACAAATATACTGCTAAAGAACCGGAAAATTGACAATCATTCATTGTAATACGTCCCCTCATTTTGCCTTCTTTCTCCTTAAGATCTGGAAAGACTACTGGGCACTGAAAAACACTACAGTGTTGTTTCAAAGAAAAGACTTTTTTAGGATTCTAAGGCGCATGTTCCAATTGCTTGAGAAAATTGAGAAAAGGCACTTTGTCTTTTGTGATAAATATCATTAGCCAGTAGGGACAAAGTCTGACCAACAAGAGCAGATCAAAATCTGATGAGACCAAGCAATATACCTTGAGTGGCCAGGACAGAACCATTGAGTCATTGAATCTGTTGAATTGGAAGGACCCCATCAGGATCATCATCAGTCCAACTCCTGGCCCTGCCTGGGGCCATCCTTGAGAATCACACCATATGCCTGAGAGCAATGTCCCAAACTCAGACAGGTGTGATGGTGTGACCACTCCCTGGAAAGACTCTTCCAGTGCCCAGCCATTCTCTGGTTAAAAACTTTTTCCGGATACCCAACCTAAACCTCCCCTGACTCAGCTGCATGCCATTTCTTTGAGTCCTGTCTTTGTAGACCTCATTTGAGGACTTTCTAATACCAAGGTGATTCCGCCCCAGAGCAGAGCAGAGCAGAGCAGAGCAGAGAAGAGCAGAGCAGAGCAGAGCAGAGCAGAGCAGAGCAAGACAATCCCCTTCCTTGCCCAGCTGGTGATACTGTGCCTGATGCACCCCAGGACAGGCTTGGCCCTCCTGGCTGCCAGGGCACTGCTGATGCACATTCAGCTTGCCATTGGCCAGGAGCCTGGGTCCCTTTCTGCAGTGCTTCTCCCAGCCTCTTGCTCCCTCCCCAGTCTATACACCCACCAGGATTGCCCTGTTGCAGGTGCTGAATCCAGCACTTGCCCTTGTTCCACTCCATCTGGTTGGTGATTGCCTGTGGGAATCCTCAAAAACAGAGGGGTTTGGGAAAGCTGCAAAAGGAAGGCCTCAGAGACAGCAGAACTGTCATTGGAGCTAAGCAGTAGTCATAAGGTTTGTCAGCAGAAAAATTAGATGAGAAGTAGAAAAGTAAGGACAAATGGAACAATGGTCTGTGTATTAATGCTTGTCTAGAATAACTCCCTAAGCTACAGCAAAGTATATCTAGCGCGATGTTAGGTAGTTCTAAGCTTAATAATGGAGCTCTGTGCGTTGTATCTTAAGGCTTACAAGCAGGTCTTTTATTCGAAAGAAGCGAGCATCGTTCTAAGCCCAGGTACATGTCTTTATAGTGATTGGACAGAAGTACTGTCAATATGCTTTTGCTTTGTGTGATTGGTCAAAAAACTTTTCAAGTAAGTTGTAACATTAAGTTCTTTGTCTGCTGCTGGGGACGTGAGCTGCTGGCAGCTTCCCATTGTCATCACCATGTCATGAGACTGATGCTGGAAAAAAACCAGCTTGAGACGCCGTCCCCAGCAGTCCCGCCCCTTTTGTGATTTGTGCATAGACTCCCGGCCAGCAAGAATTGCCCATCTCTCCTATTTGGCAAGATCTCTCTGCAAGGTCTCTGTGCCCTCAAGGGAGTTAGTTCACAGCTCCTCCCAATGTAGTGTCTTTGGCAAACTGTCTTAATATTCCTTCAAGTGCTGTGTCCAGGTTGTTCAAAAGATGTTGAAGAGAACTGGCCCAATGATGATACTGTCTTAGCCACTGAAATAAGTGCTTCATACTTCCTCTTGTGCAGAAATCACAACAAATTTCTTTTCTATCCATGCAGATATCTTTTCTTATGCTCATGCTTTTTATCCCAACAGCAGCTGACACGACATTTACAGGCACAGCAACAGCACACTTTTCCTGCTCTTACTAGACTTAACAATTTTACAACCGGTCAATCAGTGACCTTTGCAACTAAAGTCAGACCTTCAGCATTTCTCATTAAATGAATGTCTTCAGAAGAAAACTTTGCTGCCTACTCTGTACGACTGAAGAATAGATGATAATGAGTTAGCATCACAATCAGTTAAGTACAGAGCCTATACTTTAGCAGGGAAAAAATTAAAAGAAGAGCTCTTTTATGCAACAACTATCTGAGAAACAAAACAACTAGGATCTTCCACAGGGTTCCCTGCAGTAGAAATGTACTTGTATGAATGCAGAAGATAAAAGATGTGGTTTTGAAAGGCTATGTCCTTGCTAAGCTAAATTGGATCTCATCCTGTAGATGAAAGATCAAGGAGCTCAAAGCGGAGCTAGAGAGACATGTCCAGATAATGAGACAGAGCAAAGCATTTTCCAAGATAATTAAGCATTCTGGTGGACTGGCCAGTTAGGTTAAATCTGCCACACCCATTCACTTTCGGGGACTGAACTGTGGAGTGCTAAACCGTATCTGCTGCTGTGCAAAGTAAAAGAGATCCATCCAAATTGTATGGTTAGTGTGAACACTCTCACTCTCAATTGTAAAACACTTCATAAGCTATTAATCAGTCTTAGGAACAAAATGAAATAAAGCTGTTATGCCATCTGGGAATGGGAAAACATGTTCAAAATATTTTTTTCTCTATGCTTTCTTCTTTTTTCTTTTTCTTTTTTTTTTTTTTTTTTTTTTTTTTTTAATCCCACATTATGTGATTGATAATTTCAACCATTCTGGAATGCTTTTAACAGATGAACCCAGCACAGTAGTTTTATTACAGGCTCTTGTCCCTTACATGCTTCAGGACAGGTTTGGAATATACTCCACAGTCAATTAGTGGTTTTTTATCTCTTTTCCCAGAGACAACTTTTAAAGGACTACTTAACCCCTAAAAATCATAATTTCTCTGGTTTCTCCAAGCTTTTTGAGAAAGCTGTTTTGGTTTTGTTTTGGTTTGTTGTTTGTTTTGTTTTATTGCATCATTCCTAATGTCTTCAGACCTACTACAAGAAGAAGTTAAAAATAGATCTTATTTGAAGAGACTGTTAAAGCTAATGAACTGCCAGTCTTGGTATTTGTATCTTTCTAAATCCTTTAAATTCCAAGGTTGCCTTCCTGAATCCTCAGTTACTTAGAAAACATTGTGTTTATAAAACAGACCCAGTTCAATTGCTTCTGCAAACTCACCTTCATTTTATAGGATTGTACTTCAAGAAATCTTGCTTCATTCAAACATTGAAAGTACAGATTTGACATCATCTGTGACCCTTCGATCTGTCTGAACTGTATTTCATTGTGTGAGTTTCTCAGTTGCTTCAAATAAGGACAGAATCTTTTCAATTTGCATAGCATGTTATCTGAAGATCTCCTGTCTGCTTTCTTCACTTGCTTTAATGGGAAGACAAGGGAAATACATTTTGAATGTTATCTTTTAGAGTCTACTTTTACCTACCAGTGTGCTTATATGGACTAGAACCAATGTCAGCTTGAAAGAAGGTATTGTCACGATCCGCTGATACCAAGGGGTTGGTTAACTGGTTGGTTGGTTAACTGATCTCGGAGTGCAACAGACAACCTGGAAAGGGGATTGCAGTATCAATCCAAACAAATGCACCTTTATAGAATGACCACAGCAAATGCCTGAAAGGAATCAGGGAGAGGAAAAGAATAAAAAAGAGGGGGAGAAAGAGAGAGGAGTATAGCTACCAAACATGGAGAGACTAAGTCCTCTTAGTCCAGCCGATAGAGTTTGCCTAGTCACGTTGGGAAGATCTCAAGTCCTGGTTAACTCAAGGTTCTATTATAGTCCATTGCTGAGGGGGGAAACAGAATCTTGAAATGGCTGAGATACAATCAAGAAGAAGAAGAAGTCTATTGAAATTGCTGAGGGGGAAAAAGATATTGAAGACGGGTACAGACAGTCCATGTTCTCAGCAGGATAAGTCAGTATCAGCAGTGAGTGGGACCCACTGTTTCAGGACTGCTTTCTGGGGGAAACCAGTCTAGGTCCGGTGAACACATCTGTAGGCAACACTCAGCAGGCATCCTGCTTCAGTCAGGCCAGCACCCCTGCATCAGAATTACAGGTGTCTCAGTCTCAGTCCTTGGTAGGGGGGCTTCAACCTCGGTGCCTCACGCTGGTAGTGGAGATGAAGGATTTTCCATGGGGGGGCTACCAAGTTGCCCCAGCAAGTTCATCTGGCCAAGAGGTGGGAAAATTCCTGGTCTATTGTCGTGAAGCAGGTGCAAGCATATAGGCCGGGTCGCCCTTTGGCAGGCCCTGCTAGAAGCAGTCACTGAAGACACAGCTGTGAACAATCACTTGGCAGGCCAGAATTCTGCTCAGGGGCCTCAGGATTTTTGGTGTTCATCCATTACTGGCAGGCCAGAATTCCCATCGGTGTCTTTAGGGTCCCAGTGTCTGTCCTGGGAATGGTCGTGAGGCAAATGAGGGGAACTTTAGACTGTCTTTCACACGTATCAGAAAATCTATTTACTGAAATGGCCAAAAAGAATGCATAACATTTACAATTGAGGGGGAAAAAGAAAACCAAACTCAAACCGTTGGAGCAATATCATTCTAGAGAATGCCATGTCTCTATGAAAAATACAAAAAAATTTCTGTTTTCAAACGCACCCACAAATCACCATTTTGCATCTTTTTTGTTGTTGTTGTTGTTGTTTGTTTTAAAGCTCTGGCACTTATCTGATTCCTTTTTGAGTTAGTTCAGCTCATTAATCTAGTAAGAAAGCTGCTAAAATTAAACTGAAAAACCTATGGGGAACAGGATGCCACTTCAGCCATGTTGTAGGGAAGCATTAGGTCAGCCTTCTGTCTTGTAGAAATATGTCTGTCATATAGGAAAATCAATGTGTAGCACTATCTTATTTTGAACTTTCTCATTGCTACTGGGTTCCTGAATGATCAAGATGGTTTAAACCAACAACAGGCAGCCCTCTAAGATACTCCCCAAACTATTGCAATGGAATAACTTGATCAGGTGAAGAGCTCGCTATGCAAAAGCTGAATATGATGTCAAGAATGCTTTGTTGTGGATTACCATTGTTTGGGATCATTTATCCCTTACCCTCCCATGTAGGTATAGGAAAAATTTAAGAAACCACAAGGCTTTTACAGCTGTTCTTGTATTTTGGGATCGTAAGGACTTGGGTTGGTAAACAAAACTGTGGTGAGTTTTACTATTGACTTTATCGCTGTTTCACTTTGAATTAACTGCTTTGCATTTCAGCTTACCCATCAGTATAATGAGAAGAAGAATATCTTCCTTCCTGCCCAAAAGATGTTGAATTATGCCTGTGATGTCACGGACTTAAAGACGAAAACCATTGTGATTGAAAGGAAGTATTGGCATGCCACAAGGTAACTGGAGTGAGCTGTGTTTCCTCCTCAGCTTCACTGTGATAGTAGAATTTTAATTAGCAGTTCCAAAACTTTGTCTTAGCATAGTCTGGTGACATATCTCAGTAGAGCAGTGTCCTAGGGTGACTTTATGATGTTGTATCCCCAGCCATCTGTTCTGTTAATGCTGGATATTATATTCTCTGCCTTCAAGACTGCTTCTGAGAGCAAAGGTGGGGAGAAGAAGAAGTACGGAGTTTGTTATCACAGGCTGCACTCACTCTTCTAAAAGCAACACTGCTCCACATTCTGTGCTGCACTGTGTTGTCTGGGCACTGATGGAGCAGAACAGAGTGTTCTTTGCTTTTCAGTTGGTTTAGCTGGCTGAGGCAGAGTTTTCCCTGGACTGTCTTTTTTCTTTCCCTTTTCTTGGAACTGTTCAAACCTGCTCCAGACTGGGACCTGGAGAGCACTGAGAGCTTGCACTTTGTGGCCTATGGGGGCCTACTCTGGGCAGCAGCCTTTCCTAGTGCCGGAGGGATTGATAACAGAGCAAGCATCCACAGGAGAGACTTTCTGAATTTGTTGTCTCTTCAGAGCGGCGATTGAGTTTTGTCATCTGGTATTGTTCATTTTTTGTGCTGGGGGGTGCTTTCCCTGGTAAATAAACAGATTTTTTCCACTTCTCTCAGAGGAAATGTTTCCCAGACCAGTTGAGGGGAGGGGCCGTGTAGGTGGGCTTTCTGGGGGGGGCCCCCTGAGACATAAACTTTAAAGAAATTTAGGGATTTTAGAGGAGCTGAGGTTTTAGTTAGAGATAAGCCTTATTAGAGTTTATCAAAATAAATAGGTAGGCCTTGTTGAAGTTAAGAGTTAGTAGTTAACTAATAATTGATTGCTTGTCAACATCATGTTTGCTTAGCTGGGTTTATCATGAAGAATATAGAAACTCATAAATAGCTTTTAGGAACATAAGACAATTGTAGGCCACCTCTGTTCTGAAACCAATTGAAGATGGGGAATGGGAGTTCTACCAATGGGTTCATTTGTCATATTTGCATTGAAAATGTAGAAAGTTCAGAACCAGGAAGACTTCATTTATTTCCTCATTTTGGAACCCCTCCCCATGAAAGGGACCACCGATTCATTTTGAGGAACAAACTACGTGTGCTTAATAGCTTTTGAACTAATTACCATACGAAGTGAGGAATGATGGGATGTACCTAAATTATGAATATGTATTTGTCTTTTGGGTATTCAATACTTGTATAGATAAAAAGACTCTGTTATCACCTCTAAATCACAGTGTGTATTTGGGAGCTATCCCGCACGCTGCCCAGCGTTGCAATAAACATACACTTTCTAATTTTGAACTGTTAGAGAGCCTTGGTCCGTCACAGTTGGATATCAGTACTAGATCAATATTTTTAATAAATCACCCCTTCTTGAGGATTGCTGCCAAATTTGCCCTAAACCAAGACAAGCAGGATCTGCGATTTAGAGAATGATGGAATCACTTTGGTTGGAAAAGACCTTTAAGAACATTGAGTCTAAATGTAATTAGCAAACACAACCATCAAGCAATGTTTTGCTGTCTGAAGAGAACATGGTTTATCTGGTAAGCTTTGCAAGTATTTGTGTCATCACAAGCATGCATGTCCAATGCATTAGATGGGTATATAATAAGAAACCTGTGCAAATCAACAGAATGATTCTCAGGGTAGGATATTGGCATGTTTCATCCTTCTTCCCGACTTCTTCCAATGAATTATTTTTACAAAGTAATGATTGGAATTGTTACTCTTTTGACGGTTCTTGTTGTATTACTGACATTTTTGGCATAGGAATGCCAAATAGGCTAATTCACCTAGTTTTTCAGATAAAGACCAAGATTTAGTGTTGCTTAAGCTGGAGGCAGAAATATTTAAATCTTCCAGCCTCCTTCTTAGTACCTAATTTCTATTACAATATCAGTGCACAATCTTGTCCCTTAAGGTCCAGCTAGCTCAGTTTATACCAACAGGGTGACATTAGTAGGGCTCACGTGATGCTGCACACAGAAGCCCTCGGGGTGCACCTCTAGCAGACAGTAATTCATGCACTTGGACCATCCCAGTGCTGACTTTGGATCACCAGAAGAGTAGAACTAGAGAGATTTGATGGAGAGCTCTCTGGAGGAAGTGGCCTGAAGAAGACAGCAGAAATCCCATCTGTGTGTTTGTACAAATAACGTGAATACCATTTACAGAAAAAGATCTTCAAATGGATCTAGCTTTTTCTGCAGACTATTTGTCAACTATATGCATTACATGGACAGTTCCACTGAGCATCTGAAATACAGCTGCGTTTAAGTGGATTGATTCAGGGTTGGAAAGCGGTGAAATAAAGCTTTTCAGGAATAGCTGACATCCAAGTCCCGCAGAAATTTACCTATTTTTAATGTCCAGATGCTTTTTAAAATCATGGGTGACCATTTAGCTACCTAATAGCTTTAATCAGAAATACAAAGAAAATTTTAAACTCCCATCTTTTATAGCTTGAATATTTTTCTTTGTTTATTTCCTGGTTTCCAATTCAGGTCTACAAATCATATGATTAGGTAATGAGAACTCATGCTGTATAAAAATATTTCGTGCTATACTTCCAAGTCAAGGCCATGTTTTTCCCGGAACTGTTTAAAAAAATAAAATTCTATCTGGATTCTCTCTAGCCCACACTCATCATTATATAAAGTCATTTAAATATTATATTTTGACTTTACATGGTGCAATTATATTCAGAAATCCAAGGCTCTATTGTTAGATTGTTTGTATGGTTTTCTGGCAATTCTAACTTCCCACAACCACCCTTGGCAGCTATATATTTTTGCAGCAAGGCATCACAGGGGTCTGTGAGAAGTTTGAATGTGAAGCAGAGCTAACATTAAAATACACGTGACATACTCGAAATATTTCACTTCCGAAAGTTACAGTTTGCTTAGATGGAAGGAAATATGAAATAAATAAACCTCACACAACATTTCTAAATCTTGGGAATCTATTACCTGAACTTTGAGTCAGTTTGCAGGACAGGACTCTGTAGAAATGCAAATGTGAAGTCCAAGGAATAGAGCAGAAGGTGTATTGGGCAGGGGTACAGAAGATTGCTCTGAAGGGTGATGTAAGCAAGATTGCATCCTATAAAGATAGCAGCTGCTTCTGCTGGTGCCAACATAGAGAATTTGCGCCACCAGCCTAGTTTTCTGGGGACATTTGACCTGTACACTCTTGAGGGCTTGTAGATGGGAATGAATGTGTCCTTTGATCTGTTTTTTTCTTTTGAATGTCTATGACCTGACTTGCTATTGTGTACTGTACTGTATCGTTTTAGAAACAGACACGTTTCATCTGTTTGAAAGCTGTAGTTGAAAGTGAGCTTGCAATCATGAGTTGGCTGTCAAAAGAATTAATTTTCTGCTTTAAGCAAAATATCAATAGAAACATTCCATCCACTCCTATGATACAGATTCCTTTTGAATTTACAGGGTAATTTGCATTAGTGAGTATACTGCATGTGCAATAAATACACCTTGCTTGGTTTCTAATGATGATAATAGTCCTCTTTGTATTACTCTAAGGATTGAACTCACCATCATTATTTTCCTGTTCTCATTGAACTGTAAAGGAAAAATAGTTTTGCATTAACCAAGGAGTAAAATGCATGGATTTAGCATCATTCTTGCAAGTAGTCCTCGATTCTGAAAATACCTCTCAGAAGCTGCATCAAATGGCAAAGCTAGACAGATTGCAGAATGCAGAACCTGCCATTTAGGATCAGGTACAAAATAACACCCAAGAAATTCTTCATGGATGCTGCATAAGTACAAAGACGCCGTTATTTAAAAGAGAAAAATAGTCAATGTGAAACGTGTTTGATGAATAAAAAGCTATGCTAATCAAGAGACTACAGTGCCAAGTGTGCTACAAGGCTTTTTTGTAATTAACATCATTCCCAGCATGAAAAAATACTATTTTTATTGTAGATTGCTTAAGAGTGCACAACAGTTTGGAAAAAAGTGCTTTGCTTTTTCTATTCATAGGAACTGTGTATCATGGTAAGAGATACTGTAAACAGGTTTTGGAAAACAATGTTATTTTGAAGATTCATTCTATTCAGAAATACTTCCCATGAAAAAATTTGCTCTGCCTTCCATCCTGAAGACTCTTAAAGGAAAATGTCTTTGTTGCATTCTCTTCACACTAGTTCAGGAGCTCAGTCTTACCTGCATTCTAATGCTTTTTTATGTTCCTGATGGCATGGCTTAGACATCCTTGTCTCCATTACCATCATGATTTCCAGATCAAGTGATGAGAATTTTTCTTCAGGATTGGTGAAGTTAAGTGTCATAACATTTTTGTCAAGTCAATTTGAAGGGGTTTTTTTGCCAAAGGAATCTCTTCCTTCCTAATGAAAACCATTGGCAATAGCAAACCTACTCAGTTTTTCAGGAAGTCAAATAATACATCTCCACTGTACAAGGTCCTCCGTTTGTTTTTTTTTCACCAGAAGAAAACTGCTGTTTTCTTCTTCTTCTTCTTCTATCACCTTAGACTTACTTTCTTCCAAAATCTTTTTAAACCTTTAGATTACTTTCACAGTGTGCTATAGCATATGTATTTGAAAAGACCATTTGTACATATTCAAATGGCTTACTTCTAATCTATTAAGAAATGGCTGTACTTCTATTAAGGAAACATAAAGGTGCAGTAATATTTTTTCTTCTACAAAATTTAAAAAGCCCCAACTATTAAAAATGATACCAGCAAATGATGTCTGTAAGACTGAGGCAGGAGACTTTTTTCCAGAACAATGTGCAGTTCTTCCCAATTCTATTTTTCCCTCCGATTACTTTGTACAAAAATAGTTTTACACAGTCTTCTAATAGTGGCGTGTTACTAGTGGGGTAGAGTATTGCCCTGCCAGCATTGGAATTGACTCGACTGTAGTTGTGTTCAAATTTGCTGATGAGACAAGGTTTTTTTTCCCTTAAGATGCCATATTTTAAAAGAGCACCTTGTCATTTAACAGGGTATTCCAAACATCATTTACAAGTTTAGACTGAAAGTAACACTTTTCCTAGTAATCTTTCATTTTTTGCAGCTCAGTGCTAACATAGGCAGCAAAGAAGAGAACAGACCACAGCTCTTTCTGGAGCATCTTGAACAAATGCCCTTGCTTATGTTCTAATCATTCACTTCACCAAAAGACCTAATGATGAAGAAAAGGTTGTGAAAGCATTACTAGTAGTGCTACATGGCAATCCACGGGTGTGATTTCTCAAGCAGAATTTGTATCACATAGATGATACTTGGCAAACAGCAAATGAAGGGGTTTTCTTCAGCTCTCAGACTGATGTTACATGTCAGTAATTTAAAAAAAGATAACAAGAAGAAGGTTATTTTTTAACATGTGAATTTAATTACACTCCTGCCATGGACATCTGAATCTTATGAATAGACAGTGTCTGATTTAGAAAAAAATAAAGAATTACCACAGTTTAAAGAAACATAGGATCATAAACCCTTTGCTGATGGAACGTAGCCTATTCATTGGTTGAAATGAAGCAGGTAGACAGGACATATGAAATATTTTTTTGTGCATCAAACATTTATTTTCTAAAGTGATGCTGACAGATAGTGAACTCACCAACTTAGATATTGCACGGTAGATAAGGGTACATAACTTGCTCCATCAAGTAATCCCTTGGAATCATCATCCAAGGGGATTTTCCCCTGCATCTGTGAAAATATGCCTACCTTTTTCACAATACTTCTGCAGCAGCATTGTTAGGCCTGATCAGCTGGTATGGAGAGGGAATTATCGGCAGCAAGGTGACTGGCCAGGGCAATTTGCTTCAATGGATTTTGATCTCCCGGATATTTTGCAGACCTGCTTCAGCCCTGCTTGTCAAACACAGCCTTTAAAGGGTGCCAAACAATTGTTAGTCTGTACTGGGCCATATGCTCTTTATTCTCTCCCTCAACTTCTCCATCGCCTCTCATCTGTTTCACATGAGCTATGTTCAAGGTCCACAGGCTACTTTTCACAGAATCTTCAGGCCTGATGCAGTAAGAATGATGACTAGAACACAGCTGGGATCAATTTTCCAGTTTGGATAAAATGCATTCTGCACACAAATCCAATGAGAAGGTGTTCCCCCTATGCCCAGAAAAACCTTCACTAGTACTAGTGTTCTACGTAAACTGCAACTTAGTCTGAAAGAAAAGCTTTTTTCTGAGAGTGTCTAAGAGCTTTGTATGAAGCACAGATATTTGATATATGCAATTTTGAATACCAGAGGAAAAAGAAAACGGCACAAAGCTTTTAATGGTGCTGGTTTTAATTTTAAATTCCATGCACCTTTTCAAAAAGTGTCAGCTCAAATGCCCATCAACATATTTTAGTCACCTGTAAGTCAGTATTCATATAAAATGTGATTCAAATCAAAAGAATTTCAAACCTTTCCTCAAAGTTTATATGCCTAGATTTAATACTTCTGACACATATTAGATGAAAGGAAGACATTTTTTACTGTGGGGGTGATGGAACACTGGAACAGGTTGCCCAGAGAAGTAGTGGGTGTCCCATCCCTGAAAGTATTCAAGGTCAGGTTGGATGGGGCTTTGAGCAGCAACACAGGAGACTCTTGATGGTAGAGAAACAAAGTTTGAATCTAGAAGAAACTCAGATTGAAGTATAGGAGCAAGTTTTCCCTCAGCTCTTGGGGTAAAATCAAAGTGTTACAAAATTACCTTGATCTGTGATTTTCACTACTGTAACAGGTTAATGAAAACTATGCAGAAGATAGCAAATTTTAAAAGAGAGAAGAATTACAGCATAAAATACATGGGATGGGTTTCTACATGGGACAAAATCTCTGTATTTCCACACTTCCTCATGTTAGGATTTCATGAAGTGCCAAAGAAGGCGGCAAAATATCATTCAGGACATTATTTACTGGGGTTCAGCCTGGCCTTTAGTAGGAATTGGGTTTGAACATAATGCAGATATACCACACACTTTCCCTTCACTGAAAAATTACTGTTTACAATGAATAAGCAATGAGGATATAAAATTGACTGAAAGCATCTTAAAAAGGTAAAGTATTTCATTGTAAATGATCTGTGATCCAAATAGTTCTTCCACCTTAGTGAGGGACAAAAGAATTCTTCCATATCATGATGGTTTAAAATTGTATAAACCAATGTTTTCTTCTGAAAAGATATTATCTATTTTTTTCTATCTTTAGAAGAAAATATTCCTAGACATACAACACATGAGAATGAAGTAATTGTAAAGAAACAAATAATATGAAAATATTCCCTACATATAATTAAATGAAAAGCTGTGTTTTAAATAGGAAGTAGATATTAAACAGAATTTTTACACCAGATATTTGAATTGTTGCACCAGCTATTTTGCCCACAAAGAGAGGTATTTAGCATTTCGGTCTTTTCCAAGGTGTTCATCATCTGCTATGCTGACCTCTGCGTGGGCCTAGGTGTGTGTGGAAGGGGGGCATGTGAAGGGGAGTGTGTATGTTTGCTCAACACTTGTTGTGGCAGATTCATGCCTCAGCTCCATCATTTGTTTTAGAAACTTCACAGAGAGTGGATATGAAGTTTAATATCAACAAGAGATCAATTCCCAAATCATCCATTTTACCCTACCTTATAAATCATATGCTTTGTTGCATATTTTATCAAATATACTTTCAAGCCACACGGAGAAATGAGAATGTGGAGAATCCCTCCAATGTCTTGCAACTTTTATGCAAACAGAGTTTCAAGAAAGGATCATTTCTTTTAAAGTACATCTGGGACAGGCATGATGGTGGTGTCAAGCTGCTGGAGTTTTTGTTGCTGGGAGAAGTCGTACAAAAGGATTGGTTTTTACATTGACTAGTTACTGAATCAAGTGCATGAATACATTGGAAATTCAACTGGGGGTTCCTTTTTCTAGCAGATTACTTCTAGAACGAGCTTGCAGACTGAAGCTGACTCTTTTGCTCTCTTTTTGTTTCTTACCTATTTTCTTGGCTTCTTTACCACTATCTACACAATTTTGGAACTTTTTTCCCAACTAAAATTGTTTCATAGTCTGATAATTAGGATACATTTTTTACAAGGAATTTTTAAAAATCTTTGTTTGAGTTAAGAAGGTTAAGGACTAAGGTCTTTTTCTTACCTTATCAATATTGGGATGAAATTGATAAATAAAGACTAACTCTTTCTTTTTATTTTCAACCCAAGTAGATAGTTCCCATACATTAATACATTTTGTGGACCAATATTTGCCATTCTGATGTAAGTTGTCCCTTCTTAACAATATACATTCTGTGACTATGTTGACAACACTATTGGTGAAGATCCTAACTGGTCTTAAACACACATAGGGAGAAATTTGCTCAGCCAGTGTCAGTCTTAAGCATGCCTATCAGAAGATCTTTCTATAGCTGGGGAATTTTCCCATGAAAGGGATTAAGTTATGGAAGAGACACTTATCCCAGAGTTTTGCATTCTTCTTGAGCACTACTTAAGGAACTTAGATCCCATGTCCATTTGGATCTCTCTCTGCACAGATCTTTGTCATGCCAGTGCTTGAAATGCATCTCTAAGAGAATTCACTAGCACAGAATGAACGAGAGTGGAAGGCGTCAGTGGGGCTCACCAGGTCCAACCCCCCTGCTTAAACCAGGCTACCTAGAGCCTCTTGCCCAGGATTATATCTGGGTGTACTTTTCATGTCTTCAAAGATCCAGGCTCCACAATCTTTCTGGGCAGTCTGTGCCGTGGTTCAGTCGCCCTCACAGTAAAAAATCATTTGCTGATGTGCAGAGGCAATCTCCTGTATTTCAGTGTGTGCCTACTGCCTCTTGTCTTTTCACTGAGCATCCTTGAAAAGACACTGGTTCCCTCCTCTTTGCACTATTCCTTCTGGGATGTATGTGTGCTGCCACCTAGAGAAATGTCAAAAACCTTCCTGAAGCCCAGGCAGACAATATTCCCTTCATCTACCGGGCAAGTTGATTCATCAGAGGAGTTTAAAAAGTTGTTCAGCATGAAGTTCCCCTGGTAAATCCATGCTGACTATGTTATTTTGTCCTCCTTCATGTGCCTGGCAATGCTTTCCAGCAATAGCTGCTCCATCAACTTCCTGGGGATAAAAATGACGCTGGCTGGCTGGCTTGTACTTTTCCAAGTCCTCCTAGTTGCCTTTTTCCAAGATGGGTGACATTTGCTTTCATCCAGTCTTTGGGCACTTTCCTCAGTCACTATGATCCATCAAACATCATTAGGAGTGGCCTCAGAATAACATCTGCTAACACCCTTGAGACCTGTGGCTGCATCTCAACAGGGCCTGTGGACTTCATGGAATACGTACCAATTCAGTGACTATGCCCATAAAAGTTTGCAAGGGATAAGAGAACGTATTAACAGGTACCTGAAGAGTGAGTGAAAAACTATGGAAGCAATCCAAAAGGACAAAGACTTGAGTTCCCTTTTCAGACAAAGCATCCTATCGTGGAGCTGAGCAGCTTTAGATCTAGGGAAGCTTCCCCTCTGAAAGGATGCAGAAGACATTCTTTTACCCGTATCCACTAATAAAATGTATTGACCATTCACTTGCAATACAAAAAAACTAAATTATTTCCAAAATTGTTGCCGCCTAACTAGACAATCATGTACTGGCTGGGTATTCCCCTAACAGATGACAGCACCTGCTTGATGCCTCTTATGCCTACAGACTATTTGAATTAGGTCATCTGAGTGGGGATTACTGGTCTGGGAACTTTCTTTCTGATGAATTTGGAAGATTTACTGAAGCAAGGACCTGAAGATGAAAACTTCATTTCCCACCAGTGCACTTTAACATCCACGGCTGTAATGCCATTGTTTCTCACCAACTGAGTCAAGAATTTATGACTACAAAGTGAATCAGCTCCAAAAGGAAAGATAAAGGCTAGAAAACATTCTCTCTTGGTAAAGCAAATGAAGTGACTAAATTCTAATCACTCGCTGGCCTAAAGCTTCAAGGAGGGGGAGGTGGACCAGGTTTCCTTCCACTGCCGTTCTCTTTGTCACCTCAGTGTTTTATAGGGGTATGCAGACATTCAAAAAGAGAGCTTTGCTGAATTCATAAAATTCAGTCTTAAAAAATAACTTGATAGCAGCTGAAATGAAAAGAACAAATAAAATGCAATTAATTCCACGGAAGCTTGAAATGATTATTTCTTCATTTTGCATTTGAGGATGTATATTGTGTGAGTTTGTCTTGTATTGTTCTACAGGTTTTCTAACTGGCACACCTTTCTTTATGAATGGACTGTCCTTTCCTAAATGCTCTCATATGGAGGAACATGCTTCTGATAAGAAGAGCACTAGGGTGTCTTTACTTGACCTTTTATTTTTACTGATGTTTGGTCCTTGGAAATGAATGGGGTTTTTCAATTGAAATGTCTTACTATTGTTCCCACAGGATAAGCCACAGGCTCTTCTGCTCAGAGCTGTCACTAGTCAGCTATTCTCCTATCTGCCTTTAAGTAGTTGAATGTTCTGGTCTAAAAGTAGCACCTTCTATGTAGCCATGCTCTTAGCTGCCAGTGTCATCTTGAATCCAAACACCCTCCCGCAAGGGACCGCTGGTTCTGTAGTCAACTAAGGGGAAAAAAACGGTCCATCCATGCTTCCTGATTTAAAATATAAAGGTATATAAAGGTATGGTGTCCCTAAACGATTCTCTGCAGTTGAACACTACTTATCTTTGCCGTGTTTCTTCAACTCACTTGCAAGTCATTCATGCGTTACCTTCTTGTGAGAATTGCTTGGTTTGAAGATGATTTAAAAGGGTATGAGAATACTTTTGTGCCTCTGCTATAAGGATGCTTTTCAAATCCACACAAACCTCCTGCAAATGCAAAAGCATTCATCCTGTATTGTCCTAGGCTACAATATAAAAATGTATTCTGCTCCCAACCTCAAGAGCTGCTGAAACCGGGAGGGGCATCGTTTTTTCCTTATCTCCTTATCTCTTAACGGGGCCATCCATGTCTTGCCACATGACTCAGAGATGACTCCCTCCAGGAGCCATTTCTGTTTAAAGGGTAATCAAGGAACCACTGCATGACTCAGAACAATTTGAGCCCATTGCAAGATGCTCTGCCCAGGGGGCAGGAGCTAAGCATCCCCAGCTGGATAGAATCTGAGTTTTGGGACACCACAAGCAGTCTTTCCACTGGCTTCCTAGAAGAACGGCCACCCTCACCCACTGGTCTTCAGAGGACAAGAGCTACCAGATGGTTTCTACAGGATCACCACTTCAACAAGACCATTTCATCCGGACTGCTGCCACCACCCTAACTAGCAGGGTGACAGGTCGTATTCTGTCCGTGGTTTTTCTTTTGTATTATTGCATGTATTTGGTTTTTCCCCTTTTCCTAATAAATTGTATTTCTGACTTGGAGTCTTGCTGCCATGCTGGATTTCTTCAGACCGACTAGCTCCTGACACCAACAGCCAGAGTGGGCTGCCCCCAGAAAGCTGTCGAATCCAGGGTGCAGCTGTAGGGCACAGCTGCTCTATGGCACAGGTGGACTGCATTGGGGATAGGACTGCACCGAGGGCAGGGACAAGGAACAGGGAGAGGTCTTCTGTATGTTTTCCAAAGGAGTTTCTTCCCTGGAGGGCCAGGGACAGAAAGACACTGACTCAAATGCATACATCAACTTAGAAATGGGGAGAGGTCCCAGAGGAGGATACAATCTTTAACACACTGGGAGCAACTGGGGGTGGACCACAAGGCGGGGAATACAATGTTTAAACCAATAGGGGACTACAGGGGAGGAGAATAACTTAAACAAACCAATGGGGTTTTGAAGACTATAAAATTGATAGGGAAGTTTCTAGAGAAAGGGGCAGGCTTGGGGAGGGATTGACATTCAGTGGGAGGAGGAAAAGGGAACAAAAGGGCAGGTCTTTGGGGAGATGGACAACTAGGGCAAAAACTAACACCACGGGGGGAAAGGAACAATCCATTAATAATAAAATATGCTACAACAGCACAAAACCGGAAGTATTCTAAAACTGACTACTCAAACTGCATTGCAATCAAAAACACACACTGCAACAGCGACAGCATCTCTTGCTGCTTTTGCTTTCAAACCAGAAGAGGTGCCAACCAAAAAATTAGCAAACTTAAAAGTTAACTGGCTGCAGTTTTGATTTCCTTCTTAAATATATTACTGCTTGTCTAATTGGCTTAGCAGCATGTCTGTTCTTAGTGCCAAGCAGGGATTCACTTTGCCAGGCATGGAGGAAGCTTCTAGGAGCTTTTCACAAAAGATTCACTTCTGTGGCTGGCTTCTTCCCTCCCCACCAAAAACCAAGCCATGCAAAACCAACACCTTAACTAATCCCTAGTACTTAGTACGCATCCAATAATTCCTTTTAAACTATACTTTACATTTTTTACCAAATGCCCTGAAAAGAAATGGATCCATAATATTGATCAAAATAGTTCCAGTTCAATAGAAATATTGGGTCATGCAACTCTGGTTTACATCACTATTTTTTGTACAATCAACAGGAGCTTTTTTCGCCTCTAAAGAAATGTTTCCTGATGGTTTGGATCAGAAGATCCAGTATTGCCATGGTGAGATTTTTGTTTTGAAGGCCATAAGCTGTGCTCAGTGTTTTGGGTATATTCTTTGTTGTGCCTTGCATATATTTTGGATAGAAAGCCAGTAGAGATGATGTCCTTGCTGCAGTAGCCATGCTAAATAAGGCAGAGCGTCTGGCTGATGTACTGGAGCTGTAGACTATCCACCAGTCTCCCAGGGCGGTGAGGATCTCTAAAGGAATATAATCTTGGCTATGCTCTGGAAGTTTTACAGAGAGAAAGAGCCTCATAGCTCTAATGATTTGTCTCCTGGAGTTCTGAAGAATATGTTGTAAAGAAGAAGGCTGCTGTCTTTCGCAACAATCTTCCACGCATTCAAGAGGATCATTTAACTTCTTGTCTGAGAATGAAAGAAATATTAGTAGTAATTAGTTCTTTTTTCTCTGTCGGTGCATCACTGATTGAGTTTGGGTAGGTTACATTTTATTTCTTTTTTTTCTTTAAATATTACATCGTAAGGTGTTCCAAATTCCCAAATTCTGCTTCACTTTATTTTGTAGGCCAGACTGGTTCATCTTGTCTCGGCTGTATTATTGCAGACCATATCTGAATGAATTTTTTTTTTTTTTCATTTTGAACATTATTAGATTTAAACTGTATGAACAGAACACTTGATTTATCATTATTTTAGCAGTTTGGAAGGAAATAGAGAATTTTTAAGAAAATGACGCAACTCCACTTGTGGTTTTCAATGGAAGAGAAGAATAACAATGTCCTACATTCACAGCATTGTTTGCAGTAATATTGCAGCTAGTTTCCAGCAACTTAGGTCAGGTTCTGGAAGCAGGGACCCATGATAGTATAGAAGTCTAAGCAGTTTCATTTTGGCGGCTTTTCTTGAAAAATAGCTAATATGTCTCAACGTTGTGCTGAATCTTGTTGTACAGACTCTTCTTTTGAGGTCTGAACTCCTTGCTGGACTACTGTATCTCAGAATCAGCTACAGTAAACCTGTGATTCCTTATAGCTTTAAGAATTTGGTTCTAATCTATAAAAGCAAGAAAAGGTTGCCATATTAATACAAGAGAAAGAAAATGTTAGGAAAGCAGTTAATGGCATGGGGATTTTTCCTACAAATTGGAGCAGAGATTTAGTTGTTTGATGGGGTTTTTTGCTTCTCAATGGAATTTTAGAAGTGGTTGGGAAAGAAAGTGTGGATTTTTCCAGGTTTGCCTTTAAAGAAGAATAACAGGGGAAACTGTTAAGAATAACAGGGGAAACTGAAAAGAATTAATCCAGAACTCTATGCCTTTCATACAGAGTTTCAGAAGTGAAAAGCAGGAAGAGACAGTCCAGACAAGATGATTGAATAGAATGAATTCAAAATAGCTTTCATTTCCCTCTGAATTCCAGCTCTAAACCTTATTAATATTAAGGTATTAATAGGAAATACATCTGTCCTAGGGTGACGTTATGATGCTTGTATCCCCATTCATGTGTTCTGTGAATGTTGGATATTATGTTCTGTACCTTTAAGACTGGCTCTGAAGAGGGAATGTTTTGTTTTGGTTTTCTTATCAACCTGGCGGGACACAGAGACTGCAGCTTTTGCTTTTTCTGCTTTTGCTTTTGGCTTTGCTCTCTCTCACTCTTGCTTGCTTCGCTTCTGCTTGCTTTTGCTCATTAGCTAGTTTAGCTAAACTGTCCAAATTTCTTCCTGGACCGTTTCTCCTTCAGGTCTTCCTGACCATTTTGAACCTGCTCCGGACTGGGACCTGGGAAACACCGAGAGTTTGCACCTTGTGGCCTGCAGCAGCTGGCTCAGCGCCGGAGGGACTGAGAACAAAGTGACCACCCCCCCAAGAGAGACTTTCTGAATTTGTCATCTTTTTCAGAGTGCTGTCATCCAGAATTGTTCCTTTTGCGTGCTGGGGGGTGCTGTGCCTATTAAATGAACAGGTTCGTTCCACTTCTCTCTGAGGAATCCTTCCCGAACCAGTTGGGGGGAGGGGCCCTAATTTGGAAATTCTCCTCCAAATTTGCCCTAAACCAGGACAACATCGCATTCTCTAAGATTTAAAAATGGACGATGAAGTTTTCTATCCAGTAAAGTGTAAGGCTTCACATTTTAATCTGATTTGCATTTTGGTGAAAGCCGGGCATCCTTTGCAATTTACCAGATAACAAGGGATTTAGAACAGTAAGTATGCAAGTAATCTTTTGGACCCTTCATCTCCCTTCTTATGACAATGAATACATTTATTAAGCTTGTTGTCCTGGTATGTTTTTATTCCATCAGGGGATTTGATCATACAAATGTCTAGTCATTCTTTCCTTGTTTTCAACCACTCTAAGAGCATTAATCAGAACTATTCAGTAGTTCTTGATCTGCAACAGTGACAAGCACTAGACTGGTAAGAGTCAGTGGGCATCAGCAGATCCCCTATGACAGCACATGGCGGGCTGTTCTGGCAGGACTGAAGTTTGAGGGGCTCGAATTCTGTGAAATAGAACATTCGAGGGATGGGAAACATGGAAACAGATTCTGAGCTTTCAACCCAACACATGAAGAAGTAATAAGGCAGGTAATTTTCTGTGGAAATTTCTTTAGCCCCAGTGTTGTGGATGATGATCACTCTTCCTACCTCCTTTGGCCAGCTACCAGTTTTCCCCTCCATTACTCTGCTTATGGACAGAAAACCAGAAGAAGGGATTTTTGACCAAAACACCTATCAGGACCTTAGAGTGTTTTTTGCTCCAAAATGTTTCAAGGCAGATAGGGAAACAACTCCATTTTCGAGAGTGTGTTGAGAAGACAAGGTTGAAAGTTAAAAACCATGGGTTCTTTTTCTATATATGTTACTGATTGTGCTTATTATCTTAGTCATGTTATATATATATATATATATTTGGTAGGGTTTGTTCTTTTTTTATTTTTCTTGGGTTTTTTTCCTTTTTTTTTTTTTTTTTTTGATTCATCCTTGAGATAAAAGGCCAAAAGTACAGAAAAGTTCTGTACGGTTAAAACACTTTTGAGATGCCTCATGCTGAAAAACTTGTAGCTACTGCTAAGGCCCATTGGCCAATTCCTGCTTCATTTCTGAGAAGGCCCATTGGCCAATTCCTGCTTCATTTCTGAGAAGCTATAAAATTCCCATCTGTATTTTAGTTCTAACAATTTGTTGTTATGGTGGAGATGCAAATTAAGAACAACCATTTTTGAATCTGTAGGGATGTATTTACCATTTTGTAGCTGCCTTTTCAGTTTCTGAGCCACTATTGAAAAAAAGGAGAAGTATCTACACTGTTTTCAACCTGTAGACCATCCACTACTGTCCACATGCTCAGATTCAAAGGCAAACAAGCCTGTCTGGCCTCATTGGGAGGAATTATTTGCATTCAAAATACTAGACTAGTATTTGATTTCCACCAGCAGAGTCCATTGGGCAGCTCCTGTCATCTGCATTTCAATATTTAATCCTCCTCTATGTTTACTGTGCAAAGCTCTTTCAGAATGATGGTGTGCCCACTGTCTCACCAGCTGTGACGTTTGCAGCGAGTCTCCCACGGAAAGGAGCTGTAAAAAAGGCAAGCCAGGGCAGTGATTTCTGTTGCTCAATACCCACAAATCAAAGCTATTTAGTCTAATTTAAGGCTGAAAAAGAATTCAAAATGCCTTCAAAGGATTCAAAAAATCATCAGACAATACTGCAGTTCAGTATTCAGGACAAGAGCATATCCCACAGTGTGGTGGTTTGACAGGAAATGTGTTTTCTGGGATGCTGTGGTTAGGCCAATGGATGTTCAGATTTTAATATTGGCACCTAAGGTGGCCATTGGGACATTGGATGCACCTCTGAGAACACAGGGTTAAAAGCAGGGCTCTCCCCTGGGAGGCTCTCTTGGGTTCCGGTCAGGGAAAGGTTCAGATCTCCCCTGCCTGGCTGCGGGCTGGGCGGGGCAGGGGAAGCCACCCAGCCCGGTGAGGTAGGCTGGGCCCCTGGCCAGAAGGGAGGTGAAGGCCCCTGCAGGATGGAAGGGTGGCTGAGAGGCATTGGGCAGCCCCCCCCCCCCCCCCACCGCAGGAGAGACAGAGAGAGAGCTGGTGCCTGTTCTTGGCCGGCCGAGAAGGAGAAGAGGGGAGTGCAAGAAGGGGCCTGGCAGGGCAGCCATGGGAGTTCTGGACAGACAGAGCCTCAGATTTTTAACCCTTTTCTTGGATGATGGAAACCTTACAAATGCTAATCCTCCTGGAGTTGAATGAGAAGAGAGATATAGAGGAGATAAGAGGAAATGGGCCACGAGAGAAATAGAGAAGAACGCAGGTGGAAGAGATGATGGAGTAGCTTATGCTGGACTCTTTGTGTGTAGCCATGGACAGAGCCATGTTTCCTTGTGATACAGGGACTGCATTCTAGGGGGAGGCAATGCCTCAGGATCAAGAGGGTTCGGTGTGGGTACCCCTCGGCCCCAGGGGGTGAAAAATATGGGGGGGACAGATGTCCCAAAATTGAGACTGTGCCTTTTTGCAGTGGGATGAAGCATCCTTAAAAGTCGACCCTAGAAGCAGCTCTGGTCTGTGTTCAGTGGTGAGAGCACTGGACATGAAAGGAATAGGTCACCACTGGCACAAGAAGGACTCCTTGTCCTCTTGATGAACTGAGGATTGAGTATTCTGAAGGGTGGTGCTGGACCGAGAGTCGATGATTTGGGGGATGTATTGTATTGGGAATTTGGGGAGGAGGAGGAGGAGATGTATTTGTGAAGTTTTCATTTTCCTTGTGTGTTTCTTTTTTTTTTTTTTTCCTTTCCCTTGTAGTTTAGTTAATAATTTTTTTTTTTCCCCTAAGTGGGAGCCTGCTTTGCTTATTCCTGGTCACATCTCACAGCAGAAACCAGGGAGAGAGTATACTCATGGGGGCACTGGCATTGTCCCAGTGTCAAGCCATGACACACAGGCTGAGAGAATGAGGGCTGTTTAGCCTGGTGAAGAGAAGGTTGCATGGAGACCTCACAACACCTTCCAATATCTGAAGGGAAGCAGGAGAGGGACTCTTCATTAGGAACTCTGGAGACAGGACAATGGGCAATGGCTTCAAAATGAAAGAGGGCAGGTTGAAATTAGATACTCGGAAGAAATTCTTCCCTGTGAGGGTGGTGAAGCACTGGCACAGACAGCCTGGAGAAGTTATGGACACCCCAACCTGGTGTTCAAGGCCAGGCTGGATGGGGCTCTGAGCAACCTGAGCAAGTAAAAGGTGTCCCCGCCCATGTCAGAGAACTAGATGGCCTTTAAGGTCTTTGTCTACCCCGGCCATTCTATGATCCTGTGATTCTGCTGTGGTAGCGTTCAGGATGGAGCGTGTTCTGCATGTTGGCCATTTCCAATACACCATTGGTTCCAGGTGCCTTACACTAGCTTGCTCCCTGAAAATTCGGTCAGAATGAAGAACATCTCTATATATATTAGACACATAATAAATGAAGAAATGGGTTTGCACATTTGTCCACTAAGTTGTGGATGAGATTGCTGTGAAGTTTCATTTGGTTTTCTTGTTTGCTCATGAGGCCGACGGTCCTTGTGTCAGCTGCCTCAAAGGCAGCATTTGCCTCCTTCTCCTCCCTTCTCCCTCCTCCCTCTTTCAATTTCTTTCCCTTGACAATTTAATGTCGTTTTCCCTTTCATACCTGAAAATCCCTGCATGCTTCTGGGCTTTCTCCTTTTTCATGCAGATCTTCTTCCACCCCTGACAATCCATACTTTTCATACCATAAGGGCCTGCTTGCAGGCATAAAAGACTTTGATTCCTTATTATATCTATGGGAATTTAATTAATAGCTTCATGCCTTTTCATAGAAAGAGTAGGGAATTGATAGCTTGTTCCCTGAAGTACAGAAGGAAGAGAATGAAACATGAATCATGTGGAGTGGAAAAGTTGCTCTCTATTTTCTTCCAAGAACTACCCCAAAAGATACAGGGGGTGATGAAGCCTGGCTAGATGAGTTTCCCTTCTAATGGAAGGAAACAACCACGCCACTTCATACAAGTCAGTCCTATAGAAGAGAGAAATTCACTTCTGGGAACATTGCAGGATTTGAATGCAGAGTCACACTCATCCTTTGTTGCTTTGTTGTCTGCTTGGCATGGAACACGCTGCTTTGAAGAGGGAAGTGACTAACAGACAGTCCACTTTACAAACACATATGCTTCCCTCTTCTTCTGAGACCTCAGCACAGAGCCCTCTTTGGCATGGTACTTCAAGGTAAGAAGGAGCGGGCAGAGGGCACTGCGAACAGACAGCAGTTTGCAGGTTGTATAGGAAAGAGGACTGCCCCTTGAATGTGGTGCAAATACAAACTTCCACCAGTTTCAGGGGTACACTTCAGCCAAGCTTGTTGTCCTGGCACATTTTTTCTCTGTGAAACGCTTTGCGGTATGATCTGGACGACAAGAGATGCAGAGTACGGGGCTACGTAGTGCTGAGAAGGTAAATGTCTGGCCCCAGTGTCTTTTGGCAGAAGCAGTGCACTAGAGCCGTTGGCTGCTGCCACAATGATCTGTGTGAGAAACAGATGCCTAATCCCCTCCGGGAGAGTAAAAGCAGGATTGGTTACAAGAGTCGAAGAGCACTGGGCTGGCGGCTGCCGCATACCAGCTGTAAAAGGAGCATGACTCCTACTGGCCTACCAACCAAACTCATGGTGGCAGTGGTAAAGATTAAAGTTCAGTGAGAGCTATTTGTGCTGCTACCTATGGCCCTTCTGTGGAAACAAATGTGCCTACCTTTAGGTTCCGAGATCCAGAGAACACAATGGTAGTTGCAGCGGAAAAGGGAAGGACAGAGCGCACTGGTGAGTTTGATGTGGCTTACACAGGGCAGGCAGAAGGTGCAGCCCAAGTCTCGCTTTTATTTCTAGAGCCTTTTTCTACGCAAACAGCTGCTGGATGTTTGCAACAAAGATGTGAGTGTGAAAAAGTGAGGGCAGGTCTATGTGGGAAAGAAGATACAAAGCATTGTGTGCAGTTTAAAAGCTGTTTAGAAAAAAAAGGAGTTACTTTGAGAACATCTTCTGTCTTGACACTTCCACCTGTGTGATCTTTAGCTGCTTTGGACATGTCCACAATGAAAGAATGTGAAAATATTTGCGCTGCCAATGTCAGGTTGCACAGGAAAGAGGGTAGGTTGGCAAATGCCTTCTGTCCTGGCACATCTGTCAGTCAGAAGTGCAGCTGAAAACGCTTGGCTGTAGCGATAGTCTCTGTCACTTTGAGAGAATGTGCTGATGCACGTATATATATCATTGAGAAAGTCCGTGAGAATCGCTAGTATGTTTCGTTTGGTTGACAGACTGCAAAGGGAGCGTTATGGCCAGCACTGCCTTTTTGTTGTAGGACTTTTTCTTTGAGAGCAGCCGCTGGACATTTTGAAGCGGTTTGGGATCTTCAAGTGTTAGAGTGCAAGATGGTACCTAGATCTTGAGGGAAAGTGCATATCTCCAGGAAGCTGAATGCAGTTCAGTGGGTGCAAGTTACATGTTGAGCAGCTGATGGCCCAGAAAACTTTCTAAAATGAAGAGGCCATGCTGCAATTGCCTTTTATTTTGAAGCTTCTAAACTGTGCAGCCAACAATGAAATGATTCTTTTTCCTTCTCTGCTACATGCAGGATCCCATTCTGTCAGTACCCGAGAGCCAGGATCCACAGCGGAGCTCTTGTCCCTACACTGCTCCCACACGAACGGGGCTGGGCTAGAAAAGTGCTTGTCTTTTTCCTGGGCACTGTCAGCGCTCTTCTAAATAACCACACCACAGCATTGTCAACTCACAAAACCAGGACACGCACCGAGCCCAGCTCACAACCACCCCCAGGACCCAGCCAAGTCAGAAACGTCCCTGCTCTCCAATCAACTGTGTCAGGACAAAAGGATTTCACCGATCTTCCCCTTCCAAGTGGATACTCTTCTTTGCCCCACACTCAAAGGCCGACACCAGATCTTCTGCCCTAACAAACTTTTTCTCTCTCACAGAGCCTGGTAACAAACTTGAAAATGTCGGCTGAGCTCGCAAAACTGTTGGTGGAGAAAGCTCTTTGCTGCCTACAATTTCAATTGCACCCATCAAACTATAAACATGCACCCTGCTATCGCCACTTTCCTTCTCAGCTCTAAGTACCACCGTAAGCCTTCAATCTCTCAGAGTCAGGATCCAAATGGGATGGCACCAGGGACTGCTCACACAGTCCCTAAAGCTACAAGGGACAAAAACCTGTCCTGCAGAGGCCTGGCCTGGCCTCTGCATTCCCACTGACAGTTCAACAACTCTAACCCAGAGAACTGCCTATTGGGAAAAGCCTTTCAATTCACTGAGACCACCCAAAGTGGCCACCCAAACTTTGCCAAAGGGAGGAGGAACTAGAAGCCCATCTCAAAAGAAATGGCATCCCCTCCTCCAAAATCCAAAGCATCCAGGGCCTGATCCTCTACAAAGGTGTCAGACCACTGCTATTGGGCATTACCTGTGCGGGGCACTAGCTAGGCTGCACACCAAGACCCAGCGCAGCTCTTTACCTTGTCCAAAAGAAGTGTGCTGGCAGAATTTCAAGAAGGCTGCCTTGAGAAAGTGGAAAACACAGGCCAAATGGATTCTTTCAGGAAGGAGACTGCCTTCCAAAGATGGATACCGACTCCATGATTGTACAAATTGAGTCAGTGCTTCCAAACCAAATATGCCAGGATAGAAAGTTGCTGCCGCCCTTAAGCTGCACGACACAGCTTCTTATCTGCACCTCCAACACTGGGGCTAAGTTCTTTCCTTCCCATGAGAAAGCATTGCTGTTCTCCTTCAGGAACTTACAGAGCAAAAGTTGCATACCACGTCCGGTACTGACTCTGTCCAACAATGGCTCCTACACAGAAAGGACCAGGACAGAAATGTCTTGCTGTACTATACCTTCCCACGATACCTTATCATCAGCCCTACCAACATTGCCACCGTATCTTTTACTTCCCAAGCAAGGAAAGGCACTCCAAGTCACTTGGCTTTGCCTTGCCTCCAGTACCATGCCTAGTTTTCCTAGCCTACCCTACCCTAGCTTTGCTTGCTTGCCTATGTCTGCCTTGCCTAGCCCTTCAAATAACTTCCTGGCTTTGCTTTGCCTTGTCTACCACTCTTTGCCTTGCCTTTCATGCAGGTAAGGCAATGCAAAGCAAGTGTAGGCAATTGTAGGCAAGTCAAGGGACAGGTTGGCAAGACTGAAGCCGTGAGGGGAAAGCAAATGGAGTGGTAGGTGAGACAAGTCCCAGAAGTTAGAGGCAAGGCTGGGCATAGGAGGTGATGGTAACCGGAAGGGCTAGGCAAGGCCAAGCCCTGCAGGAAAACTGCAGGCAGGTCAAATGTGAGGCATGGGTATGCAAGGGAATGCAAAGCAATGGAGAATTAGCAGGGCATGGCAAGGAAACTGGTTGGTTGCCCAAAGCAAGGCAAGTGGCAGGTCCATTCAAAGACTGCTGGTACACAAAAGCGGCCCGGACCGACCGCTCTGTCCAGCCTTGATCTTGCATGGGTCATGTTTAATCTGCACCTAAGACACTTGAGTTGCCTGCTTTCCTTTGTATGCAAAAGAACTGTCATTCTGCCCCTGAAGCCCAAGGGTGAAAGATGAACTTTGTGTCCAAAATTCAAGACATGTAAGCATAGATGTCAGAAGAAAGCTGTCAGGACAGATAGGTGTGCTTGCACGTGGCCTCCTCCAGGCTTCCTCTCACAAGCTCCTGAAACGCTGGGGCCTTGAGAAAAAAAAGCCAGTGGAAGCCTGGAGAATCCTAGGAGAAGCAGGCAGGGCAATGCATGTGGAAGAGATTCCACAAAAAGAGAGGTGGTGAATTCCAGGTGGGGGACTGATGAGCAAGGTAATGCAAGGCAAGGAAGGGGTTCAAGGACAAGGCCAGACAAGTGGTGGCTTTGCCAGGCAACACAAAAGAGAGGGAGACAAGGCAATAAGAGTCCTAGAAGGAGAAGGAAATGAAAGATTGGAGCTGGACAAATGGGAAGGAAAAGAAGGATAGGTGAGCAAGTCAATACAAGGCACTGGCTTGGTATGAAGGGCAAGGGAAGGACATGCATGGGTCAGGAAGGCAAGGGAAAAGAAAGGAATTGTCAGCAATGACAAGAAATGCAAGATTGGGTAGGAAAGGCAAGGCAATGTGGGGGAGGGATAGGCAACACAATGGGTATCTTAACAGGAAATGTCCATGCACAGCAAGGCCGAAGGAGAAGTGGTAGAGAGGTCAAGGTGGGAAATAGGTGAGTGTGTGCAGCCAAGAAAGAAAGAAAGAAAGTGCGTAGCTCTCGTGTGTGTGTGTGTGTGTGTGTGTGTGTGTGTGTGTGTGTGTGTGTGTGTCTGTGTCTGTGTGAAGTTTGCAGGATGTAAAGCAAAGAAAGGTGTCTCTTGATTGTGGAGTGAATGGATGTTTTCGAACGTAAGTGGCAAGGTCCAAGCAACCTTTTCATCCTGGTACATCTGTGTCTGTGAGACATAGTCAGAAACGTCTCCTTTTAGATTCAGACTGCAAGCAGGACATAGAATGTGACTGTGTGAATAGCTGAGCAGGAAAGCACATCACATCAGCATGTTTCAACAGAAGCAGTTAGTGCGAGAAGGAGATGGACGTGTGGGACTCCAGCAATATGGCAATGCACTCAGCTGAGAAGCAAAGTGCAATGCCTCGGTGTATGCTCTGAAAATAAAAGGCTGCAAGGAAAAAGCAAGATTTCACAGGCCAGTGAAATCTTTCTGTCCTGGCACACTGAGCTGTTTGAAGGTGAACCGCTGTTTGGTTTCACTAAGGACTCGGAGACATGGAGAGGATGTGCTTGTCCATGTAGCTGAGAAGGAAAGTGAGAATCACCGGTACGTTTGGCAGAGTTTGTAGGCTGCGAGGAGAAGGTGACGGCCAGGCCTGGCTTTTGGCTGTGGCACTTGTTGCAAGGAAGAAGCTGCTGGATGGTTAAGCTTTTGGGGATCTGCAAGAGTGAAAGACTACGCTGGTACCTCATAAAACTAATGCTTGTTGATCATCTGGCTGAATCTATGACATAAACCAGAAGTGAAATTTCCCCCCATTTCCCTCAGTTTTTTCACCTTTTCATCCAACAGCCTGGGCCTTTTTCAAGCTGCTGTCAAACGCCTTGCCTTGGAAGCTAGAAGTATCTCAGTTCACCTGCTAAGAAACACAGAAAAGAGCTCAAGTCAATTTCAGAATTGCTCTGAGCAGAGCTGGTGTTTCGGTACCGTAAATTTCCATTGCGAATATGTGCAAAAATCACCATTTTATTAGGCAAAGATTTGAAATACACTAGCAGCTTCATCTTCTTGTCGCTGCAGTCCTTGGAAGTTTTGCTATTTACTGAAACAGGAAACAGGTCAAACACGAGAAGCTTAAGAATCCAAGCTCACTGCCATTGTACAAATAGCACAAACTTGATGAATTCAAGTTACCATTGTAACATACAGAATGGCTCTAGTCAAGCAAATGGATGTGTCGTCCTTCACGGGGGCAGAAAACCTTTCTACCACGTGAACTCTGGGAGTAATCCATCATGCCTCAGTGTGCTGTGGCTGGTCAGAGAGCTACACGATGGGTCTCTTTGCCTATGGCACTCTCAGGGCTCAAAGCTGCACATAAACTCCCTCTCCTTACAGACACGCTAGTAAAGCCCAGCGAAAATGCCGTTCTCCAGACAGCTTACTGAAACCAGCTAGGAGTTCCCAGCATCATGCTGGGCACTTCTGTCCACAGATGGCTTTGCTTTTAATGAACCAGAACAGAGCTGCGTTTTTCTAGTCTTTAGCTCTACTAAGGTATTTGATGTAACATGGTGTGAAAAAATCTGTTTCGACAATGATAATAACAGAGGGGATAATGTACCTTTTGCTGCTCCATTCTTCTTTTGCTGCTCCATTTTGCTTGCTTTGTTATTGCTTTCTGTCAAAGAAACGCCAGCAAAATCCCTCATCAAGTCCTGCTGTGAAGACAGACTGCCAGAAAGGTAGAGAAACTTTGAACCTTTTCAAGACCCTTGTAGCACATGTCTTGGTCAATTTGTATGCAGATCCCTTCTCCAGCAGGACTTTTTTGCACCGTTAGCGCACATTGAACTGAATCCAGTACAAAAGCAGTGAATAGAGGAACTTTTCTTTTCATTAGAATGGTGATAAAAATGCATATCAAATAAAAGCATTTTAGAGCAGCAGGAAGATTTTCTATGTAGCTAGCAAATCATAAAAAGATGCATATTTACCGGTGGGGTTCCTCTGGGAATTTCAAAGAATTCCAGACAGAAAACACAGCTTAGTAAACTGCAGATCTAAATCACAGTATCTAGAAAGGTGACATGAAAAAGAGCAAGAGGAAGAAAACCAAAAAGAAAACCAAAGGAAGCCAGAAATAAGGCACAACCTCTCCTCCTTCTCCGCTTACTACAGTACCTTAGAAGTACCTACGAGTGTCCTAACAGTCACATAAGTAGAAAACTGTGCCAAGAACAATTGTGGAAACTGGAAAACCATGCTATCCCAACAGAAACATAGGGTTTGCTTTCACGACGATTAAATCTGCATGCAATGCGTACGGTAAGGGTATGTTTTGTATATTCAAAAACAATTCAAAAATATTTCCAAATTGAAGGGGCTGCTTTTTATTTCTTTTGAATTACTTGGCTAAATATGGTGCACGTTAAAATACTGCAGAGATGTGGTTCATTTTCCAGATGCCAACTGCAAAGGAGGGAAGCATTTTGTGTGCTTAAGAAAGTCAAGTATTGGAGAGTGTTTTTGTTACTTCTTTAGAAGGTTAGAATATGCATAAAAGATGCTAGCTGGGGACTTACAATTAATGAATTATTTACTGTCACTAGGTCAAATGACATTAGCTTTCAAAAAGGAAAAGTAGTCTTATTCCACGTGCCAATTTTAAAGCAGATTAATAAGCCTTCAGCAGAATATGGATATGAAGAGGGATATGACATGAAAGGGTAAGCAACACTGGTGACAGCAAAAGGCTTACCTGCTTCACACAAATACAGGAGATAAACTACTATTTTTACACAAACATTGCTATCCAGAGCTTTCCTTGAAAAGTTTCAATGCCAATCATGACGGTAAAATTCGGAGTGACAGTAAAATTCACTCTATCATGAATAAAATTTACTCAATCATGACAGCAAAATTTGCTCAATGATGAGTAAAATTCTTCGTGTAAGCGAAGTACCTTAAGCAAAGGGTAGCTCAAGCATAATTGGCATTTGATGTCAACAAAGGCAACTTGGCCTGCACGTGTCACATCTACTGCATTAAAAAGCTTACTCTGTCTCAGATTCCTTTTGAGGGATACCAACGCAAGCCGTTAAACTGCATGAAAATGATGACTTAAAGGAGGACATATTAGAAGAATGGAATAATGGTTAATGTTCTTTTCCTTCCAACTGCTTTCTTTGCCCTTCTAAATTTTTTAAGTCCTTCCTGGTATCACCGTGATAGCAGTGCAGCAAGTGTTTGGTTGTAAGCTGTCCATATTGCCAGCTTCTGGACTGCCTTCAGAAAACTTCCCACTGGTTTTGGATAGAAATCACAAGCAGTAGAGATGACAAAGACTGCAGAAACCTTCTCATCTCCTTCTAGAGCAGGAGCGTGTCTTTGACCCACTCTTAACTAGACAACTTTCATCAGTCATGAGAGAGTCTCATGTTCAAGAGCTAAGCAATGACAGCTGTAAATGACAAAAAGCACACTGATATTTTCTTGGGACTCCAGCAGAGAGCAATGAAGGAGCTTGAATTCACCTTCTTGGAAAGTTTGAAAATGCACATGAAGTTTAGGAGAGGAGCTAAGCCATGGTAACTTTTGTTGAGTATGTCTGCGTAGACAGAGTTTCCATCACCGCAGAAGGAATGTCATTTAACCCACATAATCATCTCTAGCTGCTAAGCTGCGCTTACTGCAGATTATCCGCAACATATTTTACAGGGTGAGCTTTTATGTGTAATCCCTGAGTAACATTCCAGAGAGAAGTATTTTGGAGGGGGGGAAAGCCCAACTCTTAACTTTTTCAAATAATGGTTACATTTGAAAGTCAAAAAAGATGTAAAACCTTTCTTTCCTAGACGTATTACCAGCACAAACTGTACCAGAATTTACGACGCTTTTATTATGGCAGCATAACTCTACCGTGGACGCTCTGGCTCTGGACTATTCCTTAAGAAACAAAGTCCCCGAGAGAAATAAAACAAAATTAGCCAAAAATATTGGGCTGGATGATTTCAAAGGCTATGTACTAAAGGCCAAACACTTGTAATAATAGTAAAGAGTGGACTAAAAGTTAAAGCATTACTCAGTTCAAAGATATCTTGTTCTCACAGAAGACTGTAAAAAACCTCTCTTTTTCTGGGTCTGTTTTGTGCATTTAGATGTACCTTCTACTCCTTTCCACTGTATGCGAATGTTTATGACAAGGTTGGAGGACCTCATGTAACCTTCTATAAGTAAAGAAAGAGAAGCCAGTAAAGCAAGGCAAAATTGTTAATGGCAGGTGGAAAGAGGGAGGCCAAGAATAGAAAACAAAAGAACAATAATAATTAAACGCCCTCCCTGTCTTCTGTGAAAAGTAAAGGCACAGACAAGAAAGAACAACTGCAAAATTCTCACGAGAAAAACGCACTTTATCTGGCTCAAGTATTTTGTGCTACATTTCTTGCTGTTTTCTCATGCCAAACATCTTAACCATTGAAGGTGTCCCTTTTCTCTTTCTGGAATACAGCTAGGAAGATGGCTGTGTCATTGCTGTCAAGCTGTTATTCTCAGAGGTGTCCAGTTGAAAGTCCTAGATGAACTGATTTGCTCTGTCTCTTTAATATGGCATGACTTAACCACTTCCAGTTTCAGCAGCTGGACTTGCCCAGCC